>NC_043707.1:70274706-70302533 GCF_006229205.1 Suricata suricatta
AAAAAAAAAGAGTTGGGCTTCATTCATTTTGACATTTTCATAGGACCTAGTCCTTTGTGTTTCATATAAAAATATTTGTTGATGGAATGTGTTTGGCTTGTTCAATTTCCAGTGTATTGGTTAAATCTGTTGAGCTAGTTTAATAAATCAAATTATCAGTGGAGACAAAGAATCATGGACTCTTAGAGCAGTACGACAAGTTCAGGAAGCATGTATTGGAACACTTGCGTTGTTCCAGGCAAGCTGTAGGTGTTGGGAGATGAAGAGGCTCTGACAAACCCCAGGCCACCAGGGAACCTGTGTGAGGAAGGCAGTGCAGCCTTCATCCAGCTGCAGACCGAGTCCCTGCACTCACAGAGCTACAATAAAGAGGAGACCAAATATAGCTTTCATGAATCTTTTGCACCTGACACAATCCTTATAGTCCCTATTTTCTTGACCATTTTGTCTCTTCTCTAGACTTTCCTTTCTTCTGGTCTTTTCTTCCTCTCTAGGAGCTTTTAGACTTTACTTTTTGTCTTTGACGCTCTTAAACTTAACTATCATACGTACAGGTATAGAGTTATTTTTTTCTCTGCTATCTTTTTTGTTTGGTAATGTATGAGTCTTTTTAATCAGATGTATTTCATCTCTATTGCTGGTAAATTCTTAGATATTTCATCAAATATTTTCTCTCTCATTTACTTTTTCCTCTCCTTCTGGGTCTTCAGTTACCCATATCTTGGTATTTCCTCTTGTATCCTTTCTATCTTGTAAATTTTCTTTTATGCCTCCTCTTTGTTTTCTGAGAGAAACTCTTGACCTGATCCTCCAACTCATTAATTTATTTTTGAGATGTGTCTGCCATTTTACATTTTACATTTATCTTTATAATTTATAATTGTGTCAAGTTATCAATATACTAACTTACCTATTTCAAAATGTCTATTCTGCTTATTTTAAATTCATATTGTCTTTGGCCCATTAATTTCACTTCATATGTAAAAATGTAGTTTTGATCTTTCTTGGCTTATGTACCTCAAATAGTTTGGTCCTTTTAAGAAGGAGAATAATAGCTATACTTGTGACCTTCCACTCATGGCACAGACCTCTGTACCATCTTGATGTCACCCTATCATTCTGGCTGTCACTGAGCTGAAATGGTACTAATATTTTTCTGCCTCATGATGGTTTGGGAATGGGTAATTAGTACATCTAAGAATCTCACCCCCAACATATTACTTCACTCTGACACAAATATTTATCCACTCTGAGCTGCTCATCTTTAAGTTCCCCACAGGCAGGCACCCTGATCCAAACATTTTCTGACTCTTCAGGGGTTTCTCATAACTTTGTTTTCTCAGATCCATTAACTTCAGTCTTCCTTTTGTGGCATCTCCAGGGTAAAGTTCAGTGTATCAAGCCAACAGATATTTTTATTAGCCTATCTTAGTTATTTTTATATAATTTCCCAATTAAAAAATCTTACCCATTTTTATGTCCATTTACCAAATGAGCTATTTTAGAAAGAAATGTTTCTTTGCTTTTGGCATGATAGGCAAGGTTCAGTCTTGGCTAATGTGTTCTTGGCTGACAATGTGAAGAACAGATCCAACTTTGAGGGGACATGCCTGAATCTTAGGCTACTAAAAAGTCTTAGTCAGTATATAAGTCAGGATTCATTCAAGGAAGTAGAACCCACAAGTTAGACAGATGATAGGTAGGTAGGTAGATAGACAAATGTGTACATACATAGAAAGATACATAGATACATACATATAGACAGAGACAGACATAGAATGATAATACATAGAAAGATAGATAATAGATAGATACATATATATATATATAATAAGTATATATTGCAAGGTTTTACATATATATATATATATTAAATATACACACATACACAGAGAAACATGTATACCAGTGGGATAGAGGGAGAGAGAAATAAATTTATTACAGATATCTCCTTCTTATACAATTAAGGGAGCAAGCTAAAACAGCTGTTTAATGCTGCTGTCTTTACCTGTTATGCTAGAGTTTGAGATTCTCAGGGCAAGGAACTGAGAAGAGAAGATGGATGTAACATGTAGGAAAGCAGTAACAAGCTGGAACCCACCAACTCAAGTTGAAACCCACAAGTCAGTTCTCCTCATGGGAACCCCTATTAGCTCCTAGTGTCCACATCCTTGTTGATAATCATGTTTTGCAGAAGTGAGTTCCCCTCCTCATTGAGCTTAATGTCTGTCCCAGGATCTGAGGAAGCTGAAAGAGAATCCAGAGGAAGAGAGAGTAGTGGTGGGCCCAGCAGCTACCCCACACCACTGAAGTAAGCCAAATCATAAGTAGACAAAGGGCATGCACTACAAAACTGTCTAGCAGTCCTGCCCTGACCTTTTGAAAATATAAACAATGTGACCACTGCTTCACTTGCATCCTCCAACTGTGGCTCCTCATTGCCTGGAACAAACTGAAAGGGAATTCTGGGAAATGTAGTTCAGCCTCACCAAATCACTGTGGCTCCTGATTCTCTCATCATATTCCACTCGCCAGCCTTATTAAGTTATATGTTAGAATGGGGGTGCTTGGATGGCTCAGTCAGTTAAGCGTCCCACCCTTGGTTTCAGCTGGGGTCATGATCTGATGGTTCATGAGATCAAGCCCTACATCAGGCTCTGCACTGACCGCATGGAGCCTGCTTGGGATTCTTTCTCTCCCTCTCTGTGCCCCTCCCTCCCTTTCACTCTCTCTGTCTCTCTCTCTCTCTCAAGATAAATGAAAAATAAATAAATAAATAAAATGTTAGAATATGCCATTCTATGGCCAGAGGAAATGGCTAAATCGCTATAGAAATTAATATATCTTGGGGCGCCTGGGTGGCTCAGTCGGTTAAGCCTCCGGCTTCGGCTCAGGTCAGATCTCACGTTTGTGGGTTCGAGCCCCGCATCGGGCTCTGTGCTGACAGCTAGCTCAGGGCCTGGAGCCTGCTTCCGGTTCTGTGTCTCCTTCTCTCTCTGCCCCTCCCCCTCTCATGCTCTGTCTCTCTCTGTATCAAAAATAAATAAAAAACATTAACAACAAAAAAAAAAAATATATATATATATCCTCCTACCCTCCCCTAGAATTTCTGCCTTACATTGACTTCTCGAGATTTCAAAAATTTCAACTGACAAAAAAAAAAAAATGTAGTATATCAGCCAGGGCCCAGGAAGACAATAGATGACCCCCTCAAATTAGGTAGACTTCAGGACAATTTACTAATTAAAAATTCATGAGCAGGGTGTAAGGGAGCCATAGGGATAGTCAGTGCTCTGGGGCTGTAACAGTGGTGCTCTTGTCATACTCTTACCCAAAGGGATGGGATGGGCCAATTGCCAGGACCCTGTTAGAGAGAGGCACATAGCAACACTGCCTTAAAGAACAAGAGATCTTCCACAGAGTGACTGGCACAGCCAGTTAAAGTCATTCCTGCAAATTGATGAACAGAAGAACAAATATTTTGACCTCTCTCCTTCCTTCTCTTCTATCATGGGGATTTCCCATTGACAGACACAACAAAAGCCAAAGGACAAAATACCCATTCTCACACTCGCAGAGCAGAGAGTTGGATGAAGAAGAGTGGAATCTATCTGAGGAGCAAATAGATAATATTCAGCAAAGCCATCATTATCATCAACCAGACAAAAATTAGAAAGACTTAAAAATGACTTAGGCAATTTATGTTATTTTAGAGATGAAGGCTGTGTGTTGAGTGGTTGTGATTTATCAGAATTTAGGATTCCTTGACATCAGTGGTATCATCCTCATATCCTTCATACCTAGCACAATGCCTGGCTCACCGTACGTGCCCCATAAATATTTATTTACTGATTTGGTTGAATTACATCAGATTGTATAAGACAGAGCTACAATTTGAACACTAGTGTCCTGAACACCAATTGTACACCACCACCTCCAGATATCATTTTAATTTTCAAATATCAGAAACACTAAAAATTGAGTAATTTAACTTTATTTTTTTTTATTCCCACCCCTACCATAAGCAATATAAGACAGAAAGCAGGAAGGAAGAAATGGAAGGGCCTGTGTGATTTACCAAATTTGTAATTAGCCTCCAGGTGGGCCCAGATAGGCTACAATACTCTGACTCGTGTTGAACCTTCTAGTATTGAGCATATTGAGTGCTTTCCCATGCCTTCACAACTCACACTAGCCAGGCAAGTGCTGAAGCCTTCTTATATTTGGGAAATGTCTCCATATTTCTAATACTAGTTTTTCTTTTCAACTATGTGTAAATGATTTATTGTTGTAGCAAATCAGATCATGATAAGATAAAGCTTTTTAGAGGTCATTAAAGAGTTTGGGGGAAGTTCCTACAAAGATGCTAGTCTTACATTGTCTGAGTGATAAGGCAACTTAACAATTTATGTCAAAGTTTGCAAAATGTGTTTGTCTGATAAACAGTTTGCTCTGCGGACATCAATCATTCTTGCTCTCTGTGGTGTGTTGTATTTTTCATGAAGTGAACTTTAGTGACTTTGCCCATCTACAGGTTTTTGAGATTGTGGCATGCTAAGGAGAGCCTCTCGCTCCCCCTGCACAGATGCATTTCAAATCTCATGATCCAGCCACCATAAAGCAGGTTGCCAATGTAGGCAACCTCCACGAGACTGGTGAGAAATGAAAGTCTAAGGAAGCTGGTATCATTGGCCAGGGAAAATTCAAACAGCCCATTGATCAGGGAAAATAGATATACTACGACCAAAGAATTAAAAAATAAAAAATAAAAAGAAAGATAAAGCATGCGTGTGAATGCACACTTCTGCATGCACATTGCTAGACGGTATACAGATCAAAGGGATGCGATAACATTCTGTAAGACTGTAAATATTCATAAATATGAGGTGCTGTATTGGGAAACATTCTTGATATGAGGTAGGGAGCTGATTCTCACTTTCAGCTCTGGTCCTTGCTATGTGTCCTCGTCTGGAAAATGAGGGCAACAATACCTGCAACATCCACCTTGTAAAGTCTTTCCATTCGCAGGAAGCAGAGGAGCCCACTTTGCAAACTAAATCACTATGCAAATACAGGCCATCACAGTAAATGTTGGCTCAGGAGAGAGGATATATTTATTGTTCCTCCGTAATTTAAAAAAAATAAAATAAAACACCCAAGACCGCAGGACAACTTCGGTTAACATACATTCAGCTTTCTCAAATCTCACCATTTTAGAAGCATTTGCAACTGCTTATAAATCACTTCTCAAAATTGCCCTGAGCTGAAATGATATTTCTGAGCACATGTTAAAAGCCTATAAGTGCTTCTGTTCTTGAACAAAGTGAAATCAGGTTACGTTAATAGAAGTATTAATTAATTTGCTCTAATTTTATTCAGAGAATTAGCATTATTGAAAAGTCTTTACCATTCTTGAGTACCCTAAAGTGTGTGCGGCTTTAGAGATGGGGCTCCAGGAGCAGCACCTACCAGTGAGTGTGAGAGCATGGAAGATTATTCTCTAATTTGGAAACCTGAGACGTACTGGGAAGTGCTGTGGGGTGTGTTATAATGAAAATACCAATCCACATTAGCTATGGTTGCCATAAGCAAAAATCTTAATATCTTGGCCAAACCTACTTAAGGTTCATGTAATAAACCCGCATTCCTAATTTTATTAGTGATGTGCCAAGGTAAGCACTTTGCTGGCCTTTGGACAGATTTATAGCTTGACTGTGCTGAATTAGTGGTGACTGACAAGAGGACATTGTTTTATAGGATGCTATTTAGATAAAAACCTGCAGGGTGTTTCTGTAATGTTGTCACTTCAAGTCCAAACAGGAAAAAAGAAATGTGTATTAAGGAGGACTCTTCATTAGCTTTTATGAGTTTAATCTAGTGCAGTCAAACGTTTCCTTATAAGGCAAGACATTTTAATGTACAGAGACAACGTTATCTCTGTTCCAGGTTTCAGAATAAAATGATCTTTTAGGCCCTAATACCACATCAGAAAACAAAGTTCGATGAATTAGTATTTGTTAAGCACTTAGAACAGTGCCTGACACAGAGCAAGCACGCTGTCTGTGTGTTAAATAAATTAAATAAATAAAATTGAAACCCATTTTCCCATTCCACAGTGTATATGCATATGTTTACAAAAAAAATCACATTTACCCACTTTTTCCCCTCTTTACCAGCATTTTCTTGCTCGTGGGGTTTTCTCATTTGTTAGTCACTATCTCTCCCCTTGGTTTTTAAAATTCAGATCCCTCTTGTTATAAGGAGGAAGACCAGAACCTTCTATTTATTCACAGACATCAGTGCTAACATTCCTGCCGGGTTTTCACACGAAAGCCTATGAGTTATGGGAAGTTGTATTGGCTTTAGATGGTTTTGATGAGGATGTGAAGTTTGGGGTCTCACTGTACCTCACTATTAACAGCTGAATGACTTCATGAACACACACCCTGGGGGAAAGGGACAGTCAGTCCCTTGTGACCTGGGGAACAAGTCTTCTTTAGAATCTAAAGCCACTGGCCTATAAATATGTTTTCCCTGTGACCCAAATAGCTCATTGGCTGGAATGTCAAATTCATTAATCCAAATTCTGACCCTTCTCTCTTTTCTCATTAAAAATATATATATATATTTTTTATATCTATATATCTATATAGATATAGATATAGATATAGATATAGATATATTCTTTAGATAACTATCTAAAGCTGACTTTATGTGGTCCCACTACATGACCTTACTTGAAACCCAAACCTGAGATGTGAGGTTCCCACATTTAGAAACTATATGCTCCTAGGGCCTACATATCACTAGCAGAGTTATATAACAAGCAGAATCCAACACTGAGAGGTAAGTTCTGAAATGTGTCAGCGGTTTCACGTGAGCACCCAGACACTTCGGGTCCAGGTAGGAATTTACCGTGGGTGCTGTCATATCTTTCACTAACATTTTCATATTTTATCTGGGGAACTCAAAGTATCCCAAAAAGTATTCATTATTTCTCCCAACCTTTTTCTGGTTGTATGTATCTTAGTTTACCCAAGCATAACCTCAGCAGCTAAATAACTTGTGCAAGGTCACAAGGAAATCAATGGCCACAGCAATCCCAAACTCTGCCTTTGATGGGGTTCATTTCCATAAAACACGCCCCTTCCCTTGGGCTCTCAGCCACTTTGGTTATCCGGGAGCAAGGAATGCGAATTAGCATCGCCTGTCCTAACTCTTGTTCCTAATGTTCCTAAAGCTTTTGGTCAACTGTCTGGTTATAGCGCCGCCTGCCTGGATGTGCACCTCACCTCCTGCATGAACTAGCGGCATGATGTCTCTGAAGTTCACTTTTCTCATCTGCAAAATAAAGTTAATAATAGTATCTCTCTCACTGGGTGATTTTGAGGACTATGTAGGAAAATAAGTATAAAACTCTTAGAACAGGGCTTGACGCATAGTGTCTAGTAAGCGCTAGCTTAAGCATTATTATTACCATTACTACTCTTAGTGTAAGGATAAAGTGAACCTAACAGACTCCATGACAGAGGTCCCCCTCTTAACTAGAAGGTCTAAGGGTCAGTCTCTCCGGAACTATTAGGCAGTTACACATTTCCCAAGGCAAAAGAGACCACTTTGTGGTATCCAATCAGGAAGGCCAGCTACCTCTCCCCACATTCCTAAAGGTGAGGTCTACAGATAGAAACTTTAGATAGGACCCTGTTACCTGATGTTAAAGTTAACCCGATAGTCACTGAATAAGACCCTGAACTCGCTCTGTAATTGGTTGATTTCAAAGATACCCTAAATGTTGTAATTGGGTCCCGCCAAAAGTAACGAACGCTCTGAACAATGTGTATGGTTAAAGTTGCTGCCAATGCTGTTATACAATAATGATTGGATGTCGCAATTTCCTGTAACTCCCCCTTCCTAAACCCCATAAAAACCCTACTCAGCCCTTGTTCGGGGCTCTCAGCACAGATCCACTGCGCTGGTGAAGGCTGTGAGACTGAACTTAGGCCCGGCGAGCCTAAGCCGTAATAATAAATGCCCTTTGCTTTTGCATACGTAACTCGGTCTCCCTGGTGGTCTCTGGTTTTTGGGGGTGATATTGATATCTTGGGCATTACATTGGTATGAGTAATCTCTTTTTGGGGAATAAGGAAAAAAAAGACGAGACCTGCTCCTGCTCTATCGTATCTCTGTGATGGCCTTCATGGCATGCACAAGGGTAAGCCTATATGTGCAAACACATCCCTTCCCCTCCCTTGCCCCTCCCCTTCCCTTCCACTCCCCTTCCTCTTCCCTTCCCTTCCTTTCTCAAGTCTGAGGTGGCAGAAGAGCCATCCACTCCCATCATCTGCCCCATTAACTGTGCTACTTGCTTTCTGGGGCCTGGATAAAGTCACATGGCTGAGATGCCACCTCTAATCCCATTTTCCATCTGTACACTGGATTTTGTTAACCACTTTTTAAATAAAAATACAGCATGATTCTAATGTACTAAGGAGTTCCACGGATAACCATATAATTTCAAAACGATACTGATTTTGTTTATATGCAGCATAATCTTTTACAGTCCTTAGTCTTTATTTGAAACATTGCAAAGTGGATTTTTATGAAAGGTATTATAAAGGACTCCTTGTTTCTTCATAACAGATCTGAACGTTAACTGATCAGAGTTCAGATAAATAGTCTTTACTCTCCATTAAAATATTAAAAAGCCTTTGGTAAGAAACTGGCATAAAGATCCTTCATTCTTGTTTAATGAACACTTGTTGGCAAGTATAACACTTTAATAGCTTTGCAGAATGAATTTTGTGTGCGCATCCTCCATTTCCCTGTCAGACACTTGTCCAGGTGCTGGAAATTTATTGGGGGAAGCATATTTTTACTCATTAGTTTTGTATTTGATTACAGAACAGTAAAATATGAACCACCAAGTCCCCGAGGCATAGCTGTGTACATTGAGATTAGTAATTGCATGTCATCATGTTTTCCATTGGAATTTATATGGACAGATAGGATAGGTGCTTCTTAAGTAGGTTTAAAAGCAAAGCAAATTTGTATTTAATCTTTTTTGCAGCTCTAGGTTCCCTAATGGAGAAAAGGTTAGGCAATATCATATATTTTAAACATAGTTTTAATTTATTTTTTCTTTTTTCTATTTTTTGCCTTCCCAGTTGAAGCATATCAGATTTTCATGCTAACCACTACTAAAAAAAAATCAGTGCCTATAAGGACAATATGACATAAAACCTGTCAACAGAGACCAGTTTTGCCCACATTCCAGCAAGCACAATGAGGAAGGATGATTATAGGTGTAGACAAGCTTCCCCATTCAAACAAGGAGCTTAAATACAAAACAAAAATTACAGGTTGATCTTCAATATACATCTTTTATTTTTCATCTACAAAGTCGGGTTTTTTTAAAATATGAAGATTGTAGTTTTCTTCTTAAACAAGGTATGTGTTTGAAGGCTGAGGTTATACATTTTTTTAGTTATGCTTGCAAAAAAATTATCGTTTGGTTGTTTTGTGGCATAATAATAATAATAAAAGAGGTGCATTAAATAGGTGATTTTGCTTCCGATTGTGCTACGGTTAAGTAGTGCCAATCATATTGTGCTCTTTTCTGTAAAATGCTCATAAATGCAGTTTCCAAAACAGAATCTAATGAGGTACTTAATGGTCACAAAACTGGCACATTTGATAATTAATGTTCCTTACTGACTTTTTGCTGATGCAGCATAGTGATAAACAGGGGCACAAGTTAACTAAACATATTCTTGAACCACTAGTTAAAATAAGAGCACAAAAAGAACTTGAATACTGTTATTTACTGTAGAGTGAAGGAACACTTGATGGCAATCCTCTAGGGTCGGCTAGAAAACTCTGGACAGACAAAAAGTGTCTCTCCTAAGAAGAAACCCCTTTTCACATGGAGGAGTAAGAAAGGTTTCTGTGATTTTTCTGCTTATAGTATATCCCACTGACGAAAACTAAAATACTTCACTTCTAAGATCCTTAGTTACCAAAAAATACATACAATTTTGTGAGCACTTACTATGTGCCAGGCACTTAATTCTGCATGTCTTCCTTTGATCCTCATAACAGTTTTACATACAAATAACTGCCCTCATTTTATTTTTTATTTCAGAGAGACAGAGAGTGTGTGCAAGTGTGAGCAGGGGAGAGGGCAGAGGGAGGGAGAGAGAGAGAGAGAGAGGGAGAGAATCTTAAGCAGGCTCCAAACTCAGCATAGAGCCTGATGCAGGGCTCAGTGCCACAACCTCGGGATCATGACTTCACCTGAAATCAAAAGTCAGACACTCAGCCAACCAAGCCACACAGGTGCTCGTCTTCTCATTTAAAGATTAGATTACTGCGGCTTAGCAATGTCCATGCTTTAACATAACTTATTAGTAAAAGAGACCATTTATAGGAAAAGCAGTGGCGTACAAAGAAGAGACTGCAGTCTTACTGAGCATATGAAGTCTGAGTCTTGGATCTTTTTTCCAAAAAGACTTGGAAAACTAGATTTTCCACTGAGACTTTTTGGGCTCAGTTTTCTTACCTATAAAATGGGATAATAATACTTCATAGTGGTTAAGGATTGGAAATCTTATCACAAAATCTTATTTTGTGAGCACTTACTATGTGCCAGGCACTTAATTCTGATAAGATTTTTGGGCTCAGTTTTCTTACCTATAAAATGGGATAATAATACTTCATAGTGGTTAAGGATTGGGATATGACTTGAAGACATTAAATGATCATGAAATGGTAGTTCTTTCTCCAAAATACATACACATGCACACACGCACACAGGTGCGTGCGCACACACGTGCACGCACTCTCTCTCTCTCACACACACACACACACGGTGATTCCAAAGAATTCAGAAGTGAATTAGAAGACAGATACCCATGCCTTTAAATCTCAGGACCTTTCCAATATACCTTTCTGTCTTTTATAAATACAAGCTAAAGCAATTAATTGTCTCACAGCACATAAAACAAGTTTAAATTGTAATTCATAGAAACCCAACTCTTCAAATGTGGCACATGACTTGAGGAGTATCTTTAATAAAAATGCATCAAAAGTATTCATCAACCTCATGATTCCAAACCTAGCTTTGTGTGACTTTTACAACCATTTGTAATAATATTGGATGAAATTCTGCTATTCAAAACTCATGCAGAAATTGATTCCTTTTCCTCCAGTTACTAGTTAGAGAATCTGATTTGGGGCATGTAGAGATGTGTACAATTCTTGACCTTACATGGAGTGGTTGACTTAAGACCCATTTTTTATTTTTTAAATGTTTTATTTATTTTTGAGAGAGAGAAAGAGACAGCGTGAGCTGGGGAGGGTCAGAGAGAGAGGGAGACACATAATCTGAAGACAGGCTCCAGGCTCTGAGCTAGCTGTCAGCACAGAGCCTGATGTGGGGCTAGAACCCATGAACTGCAAGATCATGACCTGATCCAAAGCCAGACCCTCAACCCACTGAGCCACCCAGGCGCCCCATTAAGACCCCTTTTTAATGGAGAACAATTTAGATTAAAATTAAAATGTAGACATGATCAGGGAAAATATGATCTAAAATCTTTACTAGATATTATTCTTTCAAAAGAAGGAGAGATTAAATACTGTAGTTAAAAAACTACCACTTTTTCTCTTAAATTGCATCAATGTTTTATGGCAGATGGATCGTGTTTATTTTTTATTGTTGTTGTTTGTAAATTCCCATTGACTTCAAAAGGGGCATGCCTACTAAGAATAGTATGTGTTTCACAGCTGAGATTTAAGGGATTTGAGGGACTCAGAAAAGCTGAGAGATAATTGAAGACTCACAGGGGAGGCATAGAAGGGATCAGAACAGCAAAGGGAGGCTCAAGGAGGATTGTAGGGGCTCCAAAGAAGCTGTGAGTGGATCAGTGTAACAAGCAGAAGTCAAAGGAGCTCCTAATGGCAGAGGAATGATGAGAGAGAATTAGAATGTCTTAGGGGACAAGAAAGAGGACAAAAGTATGAGCGAACCATCCTGAGAAAACTACATTCATGCTGGGCAACCTCACCCATCCCCATGGACTAGGTCCAGCCTACATGCTGATAACTCATTCCCTTGTGCCAGACCGGAAACCCAACTGCCCACTGAACATCTCAGCTGGGCTGGGCAATAGATGCTTCACACTCAGCATGCCCTAGATTGGATTTATCATCTCTCCTCCCTGGCCCATAGTTTAGGTGTCAGAGTAGCTCAGAAAATGTCTCTGACTTGTACTCTCCATTTAGAATCTTCAGGTTCTGGGTTTATAGTCTTGTACTTGACTTTTCTCTCTGCCTAGCTACTTTAGATTGATGCTTTTGTCACAGTGCCTGCCTGGCTTTCCAGTCCCCTTTATGCTGTGCTCTCTGGTTTTGCAGGTCATCCCTGGGTCGTACCAGGACCACATCCCCAGAGAAATCCAATATTTGGCATGTTGACCACCATGGGGTAAACTACTTGTCCAAAAGAGGAATGTATCCCTTGATCTGGTCTAGAAATTGGGACTTGTTCTAGATTCTTCCCTCCTCCTTACCTTCTCTGGCTAATATGTCACCAGGTCTAACCAATTCTACCTCAAAAAGATTTCTCCCAGTCTTTTATGTGACTCTTCTTTTCCCTCATGGCCATTTACTTGAATTCATTATTTCATTGATGCTGGCCTGGAACATCGCAACAGTCTCCCACCATGTTGCCTGTCTGTACTCTCTGTCTCCACCTCCCACTCTATTTACTGAAATTATAGCTCTAAAATATACATGTGTATCAAATTAATTAATCCAATTAAAATTGTTTGGTGTCTCCCCATTGCTTTCAAGACAAAGTCCAAACTCTTTAACATGGCATATGAATTCCTCCTCAGTTTGTCCTCTTACTTCTCCAACATCATTTCTGCCATTCCTCATCCAATATGTCATCCTCCTGCTGCACTGCACTGCTTGTGGCTTAAAGCCATGTCATGCTTCCATACCTTTGCGTTCCCTCTGTTTGAAATGTCTTTCTCTCAGTGCCCTCTCCTCCCATTGTCAAGCTGATGAATAACTTATTCTTTAAGACTCAGCTCAGGTGTTGCTCCATCAAAAAGGCCTTCCAAAAGACTCTTCCATTCAATTTCTACAGTCATGGCTACAAACCCACACCATATTACCATAGCCAAGTCTTGCCAGGAGATCCAGACCATAGAATTGGAACAATCTGGGGGTGAGGACTTGCTGAGCTGAAAGATGCAGGGAAGAAGTCTGGCCCAGTCCATTAAGCATGGGGCCATTGGAATAGATCCATATGCTGTAGATCATAGTTGAGATCTGAAGGTCAATGAAAGTTGTGGGTTTCATAATAGGGAGATGAAGTTTGACAAAGGAAATCCAACAGCAGTTGGTCAACTTGGGGAGGCAGATGGTTATCTGATAGGTGGAAATTTTGTTAGAAAGAGCAGAACTACAGTCCGTATGCGTAGGGGATAACTGAATAACTTGATAAAATGGGATTTTGGCTCAGGAAACAAAACAGATGACCAGTGACCAGTAACCAGGACAAGGATAAAAAGAGGAAACCTGTGTAGAAATAGACAAAAAGCCAGTTGAAAGAAAAAGAAGCCTCCATGAAAGGGTGATGTAGAGCACCAAATGACTCGGTGCTGTGTCCCTGCACTCTGTGAGAGTATTCCCACACTGGCTCAAGGCCCTGCCTTTGGGACCTAGGAGGATTATTCTCCAAGGGCAAAAGTACGTCCAAGGACTTGCTACAGCAGGGGAGCTGGAAGCCAGAGTCAAAAAGACACCCTCCACACTCCAGCTGATGTTAATTCTGTCGGGGTGGCAGTTTTTCTTGACATTTGGCCTAATTTTTTTTCTTTGCTTAATTTTATTCAACGCAATTTGAAGAGCAATTATTATACCATTACGCCTTACTTTTGTTACACCTTTTCTTCCTCTTCTTTAGCAAATCTCTCTCCTTGATATTTGCAGACTGCCAGTGTTTGTAAATTGTCAACACATCCCCGTTAATTGTTGCTTAGTCAGCCCTCTTTCCAGTTTACATCCTTAACCTTTCTCTGTATTCCAGGCCATTTGTTACATAAGCAGTTGCCCGGCTCAGGCTTGCCCTCATCTTTCTGGAAATACCCTCTTTCAAATGGGGGGTCTCCGGAGGTGCCCCCTCAAAGTTGTATGCATCATTGTTGACCACCAAGGGGCAAACTGCTCTGGAAACCTAGCTCCTCATCCGCTGTGCAGGGACCCAGCTCCACCCTGTTCCTGGGGAGGGAGGTTGGGGGATGTAGTCTCCTTCCACAAATTGTAATAATCTCCTTGTCTGGGATGGTAGTAAGCAATCAAATCACATCTGAAGAATTTCATTTCACTTTATGGCTTAGTTGTTACATACAGCAGCTTTAAAGATGGAGTCCAGATTTTGGGTCCATTTTGGCTGAGCAAACTTGGGCAAGTGTCTTAACTTCTATAGGCCTCAGTTTCCCTCTCTGTAAAATGGGCATGGTATATAACTCAAAAAGCTGTCATAAACAGAAAATATATGTAAACAGTACAATGTCAGTTACATAGGAATTGGTCAACAAATGAGTTAGCCCAGTTACATGTGGAAAAGCTTTCAGATTTCAGGTTCTGCTTTAGGGTGATTTTTTTCTTTCTTTTTTTTCAGTATTATCAAAGCTGACATTTCCTGACACTCTAACAGTTGACAGAACATGTTTGCCAAGCTTTGGGGGTTTCATTCCCCCCCCCAATTCATTGTGTTCTCCTTTTCCCATGCCAGCAAGGTGGACCTTTCTGCCAATTTCACCCATTCTGTAGAAAATTGGAAAGTAGGAAGTTCCTTTTACCTTTCACTTAAAATCCTTGTCAATGTGTATTATCCCTTGTTGGAGAGTCACAGTTAAATATATTTGGCAAGTGCTACCCCTCTCCTCCTCAGCTCACACCATAAATGTTGAAAGGCTGTTATAGATGAAAACATAAGAGAGAACTCTGAGGGCCCGAAGTGTGTTGAGCATCAAGGTCCTGCGTGGCTCATACACATCTGTCATCGTGTTTCTTTTCATCTTCTTGCCAGACCTATAAGGTTGGTGTTATTACCCCCTCACTTCATAAAAGGAAACTGAGGATCATGGTTTTTATGTTTATTAGAGCCAATTAACTGCAAAATTTGGATCTCTTCATACCATGTCTCATTTTAGTGCAGTCTCCCAGGCAATGGGCTCTAAAGAAAGTAGATTTCGAAGACTTTCTTGGCCACCATATTGTCTCTTAGCAGCCTTAAATTTGAAACCAACATATCTGAATTTGAATCCTGGCTCTACCTCTTATGAACTGTGTGATCCTAGGCAAGGTTTATAGCTATTATAAGCTTCATTTTCGTCTGCCAATGGAAATGATGATATCTTCCTGGGATAGCTGGGCATACTTCCTAATATTCATATGAGTTGGTAAATGGTGGACCTCTTCTGCTCCTTTTCTGTTTCACGTCCTTGGCAAACACCTCAGCTCTCTTTTTTCCTTCCTGGACAAACCTCCTTTGTCCATGAAATTGTTAATGATTTTTAGATATGTCCAAAGTAAAGCCTAAATCTTTGCCTCTTGTGTTAAGTGTCCAAATATGCCTTGAGATATGCCTCACTAATTTCCACCCAAAACACTTCATGATTTAAATAAACATAGTTCTACCTTGCTTTAGTTAAACAGGCTGCCATCCAGTGTTTAGGAAGAAGTGAAAAATGATACAGTGTTAGTTGGAGAGGGAAGTGGGGAATTAATATTTTTATTTTTAATATCATAGAAAGTAGTCTCCATGTCACCTCCACCCCCACAGTATTTAACGTTTGTATTCAATAGCATCATGCGAGTCATTAAATTATTTCTGAAACCTCAGAATTGTTTTTCAGAATTGCTTTGGAAATAACCAAACAATTTCACTTCCTGCCTAAGCCAGAGGACTTATTTTTTTTACTTAGAATATTAAAATCAATTTTCTGAAACCAGTAAATATCACCAAGTTTTTCTTTCCTGATATTGATCTGCCCCCAAAGTGATCAAGCTGGTAGCTGGTATTTGTTAAAACCTCTGTTGTAAAGGCCGTTGGCCCCTGTGTAAAGAGGACCAGACAGTCTCCAGGCTCCACGCCGCTCCTGCTCTTAAAGTCCTGCGTGACCTGCGGCAAGCTTCTCTGAGTCTTAATCACCTCACCTATAAGACCAGAGTGGTAGCGGCCATTCATTCTCCATGAACATTCATGACGTGATGCCGGCTGCTCTAGGCACCGAGAATACCGCAGGGAACCCAACACCGAAACCCCTGCTTTCAAGAAGCTTGTATTCCAGATGGGGAAGCAGACATTAACAAGCAAAGAACTACATAATACATAACCTAAAATATGTCAGGTGGTGAAAAATAACATCATAAAGCAGGACAAGGACAACATGGAGTGCTGGGAGGAGGGGGATGGGCTGTTGTGGATACAGGGACACAGGAGAATCGGCGCTGCCTGCCTGCTACCACGAGCCATGTGCAATGGCTACTGTTTGTAGAAATAGACGCCCTTCTAGAACTCATGTGATAAAAGTCAATCTAATCAAGCACAGGGTTCTGCCTCCCCCACCACTTTCTTTTTAAGTGTCAACATAATATTCCTTGTTCAAACTCTGATAGGCAGACTTCCTCACCCAATTTTAAAAACACTTGCCGGGGCTCCTGGGTGGCACAGTCGGTTAAGCGTCCGGCTTCAGCTTAGGTCATGATCTCACGGTTCGTGGGTTCGAGCCCCACATCGGGCTCTGTGCTGACAGCTCGCAGCCTGGAGCCTGCTTCGGATTCTGTGTCTCCCTCTCTCTCTGACCCTCCCCTGCTCACGCGATATCTCTCTGTCTCTCAAAAAATAAATAAAAAACATTAAAAAGATTTTTAAAGCACTTGCCTTCTTCAGTCTGCAGGAACTATCTGAAACTCAAAGGAGCGCAAGGGTTTTGTTTTTGTTTTTGTTTTTGTTTTTTTGTGGTGTGTCAGTGAATGAGGTTGAAGTCATGCCAACAAATGATACAAACAGATTATTGTAGCCTGGGTGAGCTTTCGAGAGCTAAACAGAAGAGAAATAGTGCGCAGGATTCTTAGATATGGCCTTGCTTTCTCTGTGGTTCGGTCCCTCTGCCCGTTGTCGCGGGGTACATTCAGCTGGCAGGTGCTGTCACCTGCTGCGTGTGATGACGAAGGTTTTTCAGTCCAGAATGCTTGGGAGAGCTCTCAGAAGAGTATTGCCATTCTGAGCTCTCACGCTCACCTCTTGTACAATTCATGTCCACTTGAAACCGAACGGAATCCCATTAATTATCACTTCAGATAGTAAATCGGTTTCTCATATGTGCAAAGACGGCTGCACCCCCGCCCCTCTTTTTGTTTGGGATCGCCGAAGAATTATTACAGACGGTATTGAACTCATAAGAATAATTTTAGCATGACTGCAACAACAAAGCATTTTGTAAATGTATAACCTTGTTTTTCTTAAAAAGCTCTGAATAACTGTGAAGTCACATTGCTGGCTTAAGTGTGATAGCTCTTCTCTCCCTCTGCTCCCTCCAACTTTAAAAGCATGTATTCAGTCCCCAGCTTTAAAGTCAAGGCAATGTGCTGATTGACTGCGCTGACATAATTGTGTTAATGACAAGACACGACGACTACATTGTTAGATAGGTCGCTTATCATCACTATTTATTTAGTTCACTCTGCCAAGACTGAATTATACTTTTTATGCACTGTGGTTAGAGTCCGTCATTTAAAGTGCTTCAGTGTTGAAACAACATTTTTTTACAAGTCTTTTAGCTGTAGTTCAAGAGAAAAAAAGTCTTCTACAGCATCATTAAACAGGGTTCAAAGTAAGTCCTTGCTGAAAGATGTGAAGTTTGAGCTCTTAGGAAATGAAATCTTTGATCTCCAAAATGATTAGTGAAAACATTTTTGTACACAAGCCCATTTTTATCTCACGTTAAAGAAAAGAATACAATTTAATCTACATAATACTTCTCATTCTGATGCCTCAAGTCAACCTCTGTTGCCAGTGTCTAGAACTGCCCGAGAGCCCTCTGCTCTTTGCTGAAGGAAGGAACTAGAGACAGATCTATCTTTCAAAGCATCGGAGCCACTTGGCTGAATGCAAAAGGGCCTTTACTCACATGGTGCGTCTTATCTTGAAAGGATGGTATTTCAAAGATGTGGCGTTCTCAAGGTCTCCCCCCACCACCCCATAGACCAAAAATACATAGATATAGATATATATACGTGTGTTGTGTGTGTGTACTTGAAGCAATAGGCCATCCCAAGCCATTCGGTGACAACAGGAAGTAGAAAGTATGGCCTTTGGGATAAAAGGAGACAATATATGCTAAAGTAGTTAGCACACAGGCTGAGTGAACTCTGCATGGACCTGACAAAAAGGTATGTAAAAATGGAGTGGTTAAACCAGAAGCTCAGATTGTCCTTCAAGTTCATAGAACTGACTTTCATTCTTATCTTTAATTTCATTGGCTTTAGATGCTTATTAAAGCTTCCTTCCTTCATTCCTTTAGCTCCTGACATTGTTCTTGGCTCTGGGACGTAGTAATGAATAAAACCAGCCTCCCATCTTCATGAAGTTTCTATTCTATGGAAGACACTCATGAGCATTCTTGTACATGAATGCTATGCTCTCAGGCTAGAATTTCCCTAATTGCTGAGTCATATGATATGCTCGTGTTTGGTTTTAGATATTTCCAAACTGGTCTCCAACATGGTCTCCTTATTCCTTATCTCTTTTATACCTTGTCATCTCACCACTCTTGGTATTTTCATACTTTTAGATTTTGCAAATCCAATGGATAAGAGATTTTATATCATTGTAAATTAAGCTTCCATTTCATGGCTACTGAGGAAACAGCATCTTTTTGTTAATCACTCAGTTTGTTGTCAATTGCTGGCTACTCTGTTTCCTGTTTTGCCTATTCATATCACCTGCTCATTATTTTCCACTTGCTCATTTTTAAATTGGAATGCTTGTCTTTTTCTCATTGAATTGTGGGAAGTTTTTATGTACTGTGGATAATAATTTTTGTCAGTTACATACTGCAAATAATTTTCACCCAGTCTGTATTTTTCTTTCTTGCTATAGTACTATTTATTGTACAAAAGGTTTTAAATTTTTTTAATGTTTTATTTATTTTTGAAAGAGAAAGAGACAGCGTGAGCAAGGGAGGGTCAGAGAGATAGGGAGACACAGAAGCTGAAGACAGGCTCCAGGCTCTGAGCTGTCAGTACAGAGCCTGACACGGGGCTCGAACCCATGAACCACGAGATTATGACCTGAGCTGAAGCCGGACATTCAACTGAATGAGCCACCCAGGCGCGCCTGGACAAAACTTTTTGATATTGTCAAATTTTTCCTTATGGCTTTACTATTGAATTACCTTGTCTTATACTATGATAATAAAGATATCATCTAATTTCATTGTAAGTGTTGTTAAGTTTTGCTTTCATACTTGGGTTTCTATTTCACCAGGAATAGATTTGTATGTTTGTCACGAGGTAGAAATTGAGTTTTCCCCCCACATGGTTATCTAGTGTTAACATGGCAGACTAGTATGTCTATTCTTCACTCACTCTCATACTGTATTATTTTTTTATTGTTCATTTTTGAGAGAGAGAGAGAGAGAGAGAGAGAGAGAGAGAGAGAGAACGAGTGGGAAAGGGTCACAAAGAAAGGGGTATAGAGGACCCAAAGCAGGCTCTGTTCTCATAGCAAAGAGCCCAGTGCGAAGCTTGAACTCACAAACCATGAGATAGTGACCTGAGCTAAAAACAAGAGTAGGATGCCTAACTGACTGAGCCACCCAGGCACCCCCTGTATTAATTATTATGAGTATAATTTTAATTATCTTGTTTCTTGATATATAACATAGCATGCCATGCCTTATTCTTATTGTTTTCAATCATCTTAGCTCTTTACATTTTATATTAATTTTATAATAACTTGTCAGACTATATTTTAAAAATCCTACTCAAATTTTGACTAATTTCATAGATTAATTTGTAGAGAAATTGTGTCATTATAATAAGTTTTCCTATGCATGAACAGTTTCCTCTATTTATTTAGAACTCCTTAAAGTTTTAAATCTTTTTCCTTTAAGGCTTTCGCTTCTTTTCAAAATTTTTGCTAGGATCTCTTTCTAAATATTTTTCTAATTGTTGTTAGAAAATACAGAAACACACTGTATATCGATTATCCAAAAACCCTGAAGTCTATCTGAAGTCTTAAATCTTGTTAGTACGTAACCTGTTTTCTTAAAAAAAAAAAAAGTTTTATAAATGGATTATTAATCTTTTCCTTCCTTATTTTTAATTTACTTTTTTAAAAAAAGTTTGCTTATTTATTTTTGGATAAAGGGAGATAGAGAGACAATGCTGGGGAGGGACAGAGGGAGAGGGAAAGAGAGAATCAATCCTAAGCAGGCTCTGCGCGGACAGCTTGAACCCATGAACCGTGAGCTCATGACCTGAGCCAAACATTTAACAGTCTGAGCCACCCAGGCACCCCTTTAATTTACTTTTAAAAATCTATTCATCTAATATAATAAACATGGCTAGGACCTCCAGAACAAAAATAAATGCAAGTTAGTCTTTAACCTTTCTTGTCTCAAATTTTAAAAATTTTTCACCTTTAATTATGATGTTTACTGCTGATTTAGAAGAGTTTCTTTTTTCGTTTTGAAAATTATAACTTTTTATCACAAAGAAGAGTTGAATTCATCACTTGTTCTGCCTCTGGTGAATGATCTCATGTGGTTTTTCTCCTTAAATTTGTTAATGTAGTGAGTTGCCTCAATCGATTTCTTAATATTAAGCCAAGCTTACAATTTTGAAACATCCTCAATTGGATCACTATATATTTCTTTTAATATATTGGATACATTTGATTTATAATTTCGATTTGTTTTCTACTCTGGTAAAATACGCAAAACATAAAATTGACCATCGTAACAATTTGAAGCTTACAGTTCAGTATGAAGTGTATTCACAATGTTGTACAACCAATCTGCAGAACTTTTTCATCTTGCAAAACTGAAGCTCTATACTTATCCCACCATCACTGCCCTCTTCCCTTGCCCCTAGTCCTCAACACTCACCATTTTACATTCTGTCCATATGAATTTGATTACCATAAGTAGGTATAATCGTAGAATATTTGCCTTTTTGTGACAGTCTTATTTCATTTAGCAGAATGCCCTCAAGATTCATATAGTTTCATACATTTTGTAGCTAGTGTCAGAATCCCCTTCTTTTTAAATGCTGAATATGGGGTGCATGGGTAGCTCTGACTAAGCCTCTGACTCCTGATTTTGGCTCTGGTCAGAATCTCGGTTAGTGAGATCAAGCCCCATGTTGGACTCTGTGCTGATAGCATGAAGCGGGCCTGAGATTCTCTTTCCCTCTCTCTCTGCCCCTCCCCCACACTCTCACACACGCACTCTCCCTCTCTCTCAAAATAAATAAACCCTAAAACAAAATAAAATAAACACTGAATAATATTCCACCTATATGGATATGCTTTATGCATATATACTATATTTTATTTATTCATCCATAAATGGACACACGGGCTTTTCCCACCTTTTGACTGTTGTGAATAATCCTACTATAAACGTAGTATACAGGTAGCTCCTTTATTTATGATTTTTAATCTATATTCACAAATAAGATTGTCTCATAATACTTTCTTCACACAATGTTCTTGTCCAGTTTAGATTTTAAAGTTGCAATAGCCGAATAAAATGAAGAAAGGACTATGTTCTTTTCTTCCTAGAATAGTTTATTTATGATTGGGATTATCTGTCCCTTGAATGTTTAGAAAAGATCATCTTTAAAATCATTAGGAAAGGGTGTTTTTATTGTGGGAGAATTTTAACTATTTATACAATTTATTTTTTGTTTCCAGGCCTATTCGTAATTTCTGTTACTTTTGGAGTCAGTTGTGGTAAATAATAGTTTTCTAGAAAGTCTTCTATCCCATCTAACTTTTCAAATGTATTCACATAACATGTCTCATATCATTTTCTTAATAAATTTGTAGTCTTTATAGTTATACCTTATTATTCTTAATATTTTTATTCCTATTTTATGTTACCCTCTTTTCTCTTCAAGCAGTTTTACCAAAGTTTTTACTATATTTTAGACTTTTCAGATAATCACTGGAATTTTAGATTCTTTCTCTTATATCATTTATTTTATTAATTCTGGCCCTGATTTTTAACATTTCCTCCACCTCCTCCTCCTCCTTCTCTTTTTCTTCCTCCTCCTCCTTCTCCCCCTCCTCCTCCTCCTTTGGTTTGACTCTGTTTTCTCAAGATTCTTGGTAGAATAATAATTCAACAATAATTCATCAATATTCAATAATTTTTCTTCTGTATATGTCTTTAGCTGTACTCTACAAATCTTGTTAATTAGTATTTTTATTTTTATGAGATTTTAAATATTTTCCAAGTCTATTAGAAGTTCTTCTTTGATATATATTATTTAATTTTAAATTAGAATTTTAGTTAGAATTTTTAATTTTAGCATAAGAAATTTTTAAAATTATGTTTAATTTTATTTTGATGAATAAATTATTCCTCAATTAACCACACTTTTCACTAGAAATAATACATTTTTTTCTAACTCTGTAAAGTGGCTCTTTTCTCTAATCATTTCATTTTAAAATTGACCTCTTGTCTGTGGCACACCTCAAAGCTCCTTTTCGTTGAGGTGAGGTGATGGGGACAACAGCTCCGCATATCAGTCCCCCATAGTTACATTGTTTCGACATTATTTGCAGACTGGTGACCACGGCAAGGGCACTTGCCACATCCAAAAAGAGATTCACCAGCACTGAGAGCTAGTGATCCTCCTGTGACCAAATTTTCTGCCCTTGACCTTGTGATCAGTTAAGAACTGAAGTGGAGAACTGACTATATCAAGTGGAACTCAGGTGTTTGGGATTCTATAAAGTGATTAAACGGGAAAATATGAGGCTGGGAAGAAAAAAGATGGATGGTATGACTAGAGGGAGGGGGATATGTAGCACTTAGGTGAAGGTAATACTGAGATTGATT
The DNA here is from genome assembly GCF_006229205.1 of Suricata suricatta. Classification (NCBI taxonomy): domain Eukaryota; kingdom Metazoa; phylum Chordata; class Mammalia; order Carnivora; family Herpestidae; genus Suricata; species Suricata suricatta. Next base: position 70,297,860 of record NC_043707.1, read on the forward strand.
AATGATTAACTCATTTATTTACTGAATATTTATGATAAATAATACTATTTATATAGCATCTACCAAATACTAAGACCTTTACATTTATTAAATTACTTAACATTTACAGCAATCCTCTGATGTTATTGTCACCTTTAATGTATACATGATGCAACTGAGGCATGGAAAAAATAATGATCACATTGCTAGCAGGTGGCAAACTGAGATTCTAACCCAAGCAGATTAGTTACAGAGTCCAGGCTCAACTTAACCCCCTGTTCGATTAGACATCGATATATTAGGATACATATACATATAGTAGAGTCAGTACAAAGATGGCCCATAAGCCTGAACAAGACATGGACGCTATTCTCTACCCTTAATGAGCTTGCAGTCTAGTTAGAGTGACTCCAAGTAAATAACCTAGTGAAATACAGTAATGAGGTGTAATATACTTAAGAACAAGAAGGTATTAAAGAACGTAGGAAGGAGTTCAATGTTAAATAGACCCATGCCAAATGGTGGAAATTATATCTATTTAAGCTGACACCTAAAAATGAATAGTAATTATTTAAGCAAAGACATTGACAGGAGAGAGTTCCAGGCAGAGGAAGAGACTATGCAAAGGCCCCCAGGCATGAACAAATGTGTTCAAAAGATTCATTTGGAACCTTTGGTTCCAAAATTTGGTTCATTTGTCATTGTGGAAAAGCAAGGTCATTGGTCATGTCACATACATAGAGACTGATTCACTCTCTTAATTTCCTTTAATGGGGACACAGTAAGCAATGTGTCCTTATTGAGTCCTTATTTAGTTTTCAGAACATGGAAAATGCAGGGCACAGAATTGCTTTTAGAAACTACTGTAACAAGTAGTCACAAAGTCTATGTATCTGTGAATACATGTATGTATTCTCTCAATAGATAGATGATACATAGAAATATATAGACATAGATGTGCATAGATTAACACCTAAGCATCAAAAGTTTACTCACTATGAAGAAAAGATTAAAAGTCATCAGGGAAAAAGAAAGATATTTTTATTGGAAATTTTATTTTTGATTGATACAAGTGTCAAGACAAAAACAGATCCAACTATTATCCCAATCTGTTGATCTCAGCTGTCATTTATTCCAAATATAGTTAGTGAACACCTATCATGTGCCAGGCCCTGTATTAGGTTCTGGGAGTATAGTTCTGCAGAAGACAGACACACCTGCTCCGAGAGAGCCAGGCCATACCGCACCGTAAACAAATCTTGGAGAAAGCCAGGTGTATGACAGCATAGCTCTTGTGGGAAGCCAATCACTAATGATTCCTGCCATTCATGACCTTTGTCTTAAGCAGACAATGAAAGCTAAAGCAATTATTCTCCTAAACCCATTTTGTTCAGTTCTCTCTACTGGTATTAACTCAGTCAGACAGGGCAAACACCAAAAGAAATCTATATACATGCAAATTTTCAGTGAGGTTTGACCATTTTTTCTAAACTGTCCCACCCTAAATTTCCTTTTGTGTCCCCTTTGTCCTGATGCACCCATCTCTAGGTGTCACCAGCCTACCCGTCTGCAGTAAAAAACCTAACATCTGGTTTTCACGAAGGTGACTCCCGCATCGGCCTGCATCTTTCAACCCACTCCAGATTGTAGACTTTTACATGCGTCCTCCTGCATCCACAAAGGTCTTCCTCATGGCGTGTCAAGTTTGGTAACTTACTGCATGGTACAAATATGCCCAAACTTCCAGAGAGTGGCCCGCTTTACACGTAGCTGCACATCAGCTGATGTGTAATTCAGGGTTTGGTTTCAAGGAAGATAAAGTCCCCTACCCTGCAGTGAAGTTAAAGAAAAAGATCAGCCTAAGTGGGTATTGTGGCATTGTTTTCTTTATTATAATTATTCATCATCTACTTTAGCTAAGAGAATGCTAGTAGAATATTGCTTTCACGTTTGGAAGAAGAGTTCTGTTGTTCTAGTTCTTTCCCCATTCTCAGCATTTCTTTAATGAACACATTTCTTCAAGTATATTGTCTGCCTTTCAAGACTGAAACTCTAAACCTTTGATTTATCTATTCTGAACTCATCCCTTCATGAGGCCATCATGTGTCTTTCCTTTTCATCATACTTTGAATTATATTTTCTACAGGAGGACCCATTTATTTTTAATTTTTTAATCAATGATGAAAAAGTTTGTCTTCATGTCATAATAATTAAGTATACTTTCAAGAATACATAAGTGTTCAAAGTAAATAGAGTATGTCCTGTCTGATATGTTTACAGAAGGAGAATAAAGAGAGGCAAGTTCTTTAAAGGAACTTGAAAAGGTTCCTGGGCATAATGTGGGGGATCACCAGCTCTAATCTGGGAATGATGATAGTACAAGCTAATTCTGGGGGATTAACAACTGATTTGGATGCTAGTTAACCTGTTTAAAAACTCTTAGCTGGTAATCCCTGATGATCCATAATTTCCCAGAGGTTGTTCTGGGTGATTCAGCATTTTTTATGGGAAGCCAATATCCTGGCAGTCCTTCGAGTCATACAGTCTATGATTTTTTAAAAATAATCTGTATTCAATTAAGTAAATTCTCTTCTATTCTTAATTTCCCAAAACATTTTATAGTCACGAATTGATATTAAATTTTATTCAATTTTTGTATATCCATTGAAGTGATCGTATTTTTCTTTGTTCTATTAATGTGGGTGATTTACTGATTACTTTTTGAATATTGAGCCAACTACGAATTCTTGGGATAAACTTGACTTGATTATGATGTATTTATTATTTTGATATATCACCAGATTCCATTTTTTAATATATCACTTAAGGATTTTGTAGCAATAATTATGTGAGAAATTGGCTTGTACTTATCTTTTCTTTTAAAGTCCTTTACAGGATTGATTGATTGATTGATATACTTATTTGAGAGAAAGAGGGAGCAGGCACAAGTAGGGGAGGGGCAGAGAGAGAATCTTAAGCAGGGTCCATGCTCAGTGCAGAGCCCGACATGGGGCTCAATCTCAAGACCCCTGGATTATGACTGAAACCAAAATAAAGACCTGAGCCAAAATCAGGAGGCTTATGCTCATCCAACTGAGTCACCCAGGCACCCCCACAGGTTTTAATATCAAGGTTATCTTTGCCTTTTACAATGAATTGGAATGTGTTTTCAGTTCAGTTCTCTGGGAGAATTTGTCTGAGATTGGTGTAATTTTCCATAAATGTCTGGAAGAATTCATTGGTGAAGTCATCTAGGTTTAAAGATTTTTTTTGTGGGAAGGTTTTCATTAAGGACTCGGTTTATTTAATGGATATAAGACCTATTTACATTTTCTACTTAATATTGCTAAATGTGTCTATTTCATCTAAATTTTCAAGTTTAGGGGCCTAAAGTTTTCCACACTATGCTCTTACTATCCTTTGAATATCTCTAGGATTGTAATAATATCCCATTTTTCAGTTCTAACACTGATAATTTGTATCTTCTCTTTTTGATTAGCCTATCAATTAACAATCTTTTCAAATAATAAACATCTGACTTTGTTGCTTTCTTCCCCTTGTAACTTTGCTTTCTGTTTCATTTTCTTCTATTTTGTCTTTAATAGTTTCTTTCTTGTACTTTTTCTGGTGTTCATTTGTTATGGATTTTTACCTCACATTGTTGTGGATTTTTACCTCACATTTCTCTAGATCAATTGTCACATTATTAATTTTCAACTTTTCTTCTTTACTAGTGTATTCATTTCAAGCTATCAATTTCCCTCTGATCACAGCCTCCACAAATTTCTAGAAGTTTTAATGTAATATTTTCATTATAATTTAGTTCAAAATATTTTCTAATTTGCCTAGTAATTTCTTTTTATTTTAATTTTTCAACAAACATTGTTTATTCATGAACTTCAGAACTTCATGTTTTGTCTTTAACAGCTTTAGTGAAATACACTTTACACATCACACAGTCCTAGTTACATTTCAATGGTTTTTTATTATATCTGGAGTTATACGACTATGACCACAATCAATCTGAAGACATTTTCACCACCCCAAGAACAAAATTTTAAATATTATTCTAATCATTTTATTCCCTAATTGCTGATGCTCATTAATAAAACATCCACCATATGCAGTGATACTTGACATTCCAGTGAGATACTAAATATAAGAACTCAGTAGGAAGGAATGATGAAAAAAAGAGCAATGCACTTCTTAGAGAATAAATGACCCTGTTGTACAACATTAATATACCACATATTTCTTTTCTTTTAATAGTTTATTGTCAAATTGGTTTCCATATAATACCTAGTGCTCTTCCCCACAAGTGCCCTTCTCCATTACCATCACATCTTTTCCCCCTCCTCTTCCCCCATCAACCCTGGGTTCATTTTCAGTATTCAGTAGTCTCTCAGTTTTGGGTCCCTCTCTCTCCCCAACTCTCTTTCCCCCTCTTCCCCTCCCCCTGGTCCTCCATTAGGTTTCTCCTGTTCTCCTGTTAGACCTGTGAGTGCAAACATATGGTATCTGTCCTTCTCCACCTGACTTAGTTCGCTTAGCATGACACCCTCGAGGTCCATGCACTTTCCTACAAATGGCCATATTTCATTCTTTCTCATTGCCATGTAATACTCCATTGTATATATATACCACATCTTCTTGATCCACTCATCAGGTGATGGACATTTAGGCTCTTTCCATGTT
>NC_043707.1:70302633-70322197 GCF_006229205.1 Suricata suricatta
GTTTACCTTCCCACCAACAGTGTAGGAGGGTGCCCGTCTCTCCACACCCTCGCCAGCATCTATAGTCTCTTGATTTGTTCATTTTAGCCACTCTGACTGGCATGAGGTGGTATCTCAGTCTGGTTTTGATTTGTATTTCCCTGATGATGAGTGATGTTGAGCATCATTTCATGTGCCTGTAGGACATCTAGATGTCCTCCTTGGAGAAGTGTCTATTTATGTCTTCTGCCCATTTCTTCACTGGGTTATTTGTTTTTCAGGTGCGGAGTTCGGTGAGTTCCTTGTAGATCTTGGATACTAGCCGTTCATCTGATATGTCATTTGCAACTATCTCTTCCCATTCCGTAGGTTGCCTATTAGTTTTCTTGATTGTTTCCTTTGCAGTGCAGAAGCTTTTCATCTTGATGAGGTCCCAAGAGTTCGGTTTTGCTTTCATTTCCATTGCCTTTGGGGATGTGTCAAGTAGGAAATTGCTGCGATTGAGGTCACGGAGGTTGTTTCCTACTTTCTTCTTGAGGGTTTTGATGGTGTCCTGTCTCACATTCAGGTCCTTCAGCCATTTTGAGTTAATTTTTGTGTATAGTGTAAGAAAGTGGTCTAGTTTCATTCTTCTGCATCTTGCTGTCCAGTTCTCCCAGCACCACCTGCTAAAGAGGCTGTCTTTTTTCCATTGGGTACTCTTTCCTGCTTTGTCAAAAATTAATTGGCTGTATATTTGTGGGCCCAGTTCTGGGTTCTCTATTCTATTGCATTGGTCTATATGTCTGTTTTTGTGCCAGTACCATACTGTCTTGATGATGACAACTTTGTAGTAGAGGCTAAAGTCTGGGATTGTGATGCCTCCCGTTTTGGTTTTCTTCTTCAATATTACTTTGGCTATTGGGGGTCTTTTGTGGTTCCATGCAAATTTGAGGATAGCTTGTTCTAGCTTTGAGAAGAACGCTGGTGCACTTTTGATGGGGATTGCATTGAATGTGTAGATTGCTTTGTGTAGCAATGACATTTTTACAATGTTTATTCTTCCGATCCATGAGCATGGAATGCTTTTCCATTTCTTGGTGTCTTCTTCAATTTCTTTCATAAGTTTTATATAGTTTTCATCATATAGGTCTTTTACATCCTTGGTTAGGTATACTTGCCTAGTAATTTCTTATTTTTACATAGATAATTTTTAAATGTTTCTTGATCTCCAAAACTTGGATATTTTAAAAATACCACTTTTTATTGATTTCTAGCTTAATTCTGCTCAGGTCAGAGAAAAGACTCCGTCTGATCTCAGTCTTCCAAAATTTGAAACGTGCTTGATGTTCCAGGATGTGGTTGATTTTGGTAAATTTTCCACATGTACTTGAATATAATATGTAACATTAGATTCAGATATTTTATGTCTTTATTCAGATATTTTATTGTCTGCCTGAGCAACTGATGAGGTGTGTTATATACTCTCTTACAACAGTTATAGATGCATTTTAAGTATGGCTTTGTTTCTGTCAGTTTTGACTTGTGTATTTTGAAATTATGTTATTAGGAGTTCCCAGAGATTACTATCCAGGAAGTTTGATCCTTTTATCATTTTGAAATGTCACTGTTTTTCTCTAAAAATACTCCTTTGATTCATATTATAAATATAGCAGCTATTTATTTGTTAGGATGTTCACTATTCCTATGTCCTTCCTATTACTTTCAAATTATCTGCATATTTATATCTAAAATGTGCCTTCTGTAAGCAACATACAGTTGGCTTTTGTTTTTCATCCAATATGACCACCTCTTTTTTTTTTTAATCTCCATTTATATTAAATGTAATTACTGATGTCTACATCAGTAGTACTTGTTTTCTATTTGTTCCTTCTGCTTTATATATGGTTTTCTCTCCCTTTATCCTTCTTTTGAATTGTTTTTCTCATCCCATTATCTATTAGTTTGTTAACATTTTATCATTATTTTTAATGATTACTCAAGAGATTAAAGTATGCATTCTTGTTTTATTATGGTCCATGTTTTTACCTTTTCTGCTGATATTTTACTTCATTCTCTTTGTCCTTTCTACCACTTATATTATTTTCTATGCATTTTAATTCTATATATATTTTTTATACTACACAAGACATTAACACTAATATTTCTTACAGTCAATATTAATTTTTATGTACCTAGTCAATGATTTATTTCTTCCTTTCTTTTTTCTTTTTTCTTTCTTTCTTTCTTTTTTTTTTTTTTTTTTGACACGAGCTTTTTTCAAGGTAGGTTGGTTGGACCATTTACAGAACAGTTCAGAGTTTTAGCAGAGCTATTTGCTTCGTGCAGGCTGAGGCGAGGTGACCAAGAAAGAAGTCTGACAACTTGAATTTTATGCTGGACTCCCCACTGACCTGCTAGAGAATATTGGACAAGTTTCTCAACTTGTCTACAACCATATTTCCTTATCCTTAAAATGAGGGGTTGAGATTATAGAAATTTGATTCCAATTTTAGCTTTTTGTGATACTAAGGCATTTTTCTTTGCCAAGGCTACATTAATAGACTGTGCCATTATATCATACTGTCCCTTATTATTTTAAATTATTTATTTTTATTTAATTAAATTATAAATTTAAGTATATTAAATTAAATAATAGATTTAATTTTATTTAATTATTTTAATGCAATTAGAGCCATAAGTACAGTTAACAGGAATTGTTTGTTATTACTATTCAAATCTAAAAGTTGAACAAACTAAAATAGTTCCATTTTTCTACAACTTATTATATGAAAATTATGTCAGTTACATTTAACACTTTTTAATGGCAATTTAAAAATTTTGTTGCCTTCCTAATTATGTATTATCTAACTGATTGTTTGTGAGGCTTACTTCTAATACTAAACACATATTCACGCACACACAGATATAAAGGAAAGTTTTCTTCTATGGTATGTTATTTTATGTTTCCAATTACCTCAAGGGATATAATGAAATTTTTAAAAATTTATTTTAATTCACTTTAATTTAAGAAATAAACATGCCACATACCATTTTCGGTACCAGATGGCGGAATAAGAGAAAAATAGTATTAGGTTCAAATAATCCCTAACGAGGTTGGAAATAAAATTTAAGGAGCGAATTAAAGGTTTTCTGTCTTGTTACATAATAGGAATTCAGTAGATACTGGATACATGAATGAATGTCAAGTGTGAAAACAAGGGAATTAAATTTTACAGAATCATCTGGACAGGAATAATTGAGAGTGAATGACATTGCATCTTGGTAATATCTGGGAAAATCAAAAGTATTTGATTCATATGTTTCAACTAAAGAGAAGCATTCATGGAATGTGCCACATTGTTGCCATCACAAATCAATGGTGGAGTAATTAGTATTTGCCAGCATTATTCTATTGTAGCCATGTAGAAATGAGTACTTTATCTAGGAAAGTCCAAAGCACGGAATGTTCATGTCTGCTTTCAATACTGCCCCCTTTTGTTGCCTCTTCTCTTAAAAACTTCATACCAAAATCTATTTGGAATGTGTTGACTTGTTAAAGTTAGACACTATCACCTACAAAGTAAAAAGCAGTCCGTATTGTATGCCTATACCCACAGTCCAAAAACTGACTTACGCATGCAGTAATTAGAAATAACTCTGGCCAGAAGAAAAAAGCTTGAGCTTTCCAATAAGTTCTCCAAATCTCCTTGCTTATATTTGTCCCTTGGAGGTATATTCCAAACACTTATTCCTTTTCCAAGTTCTTCTCATGGCTGCTCTCTCATATCCTACCGGAAAGTTTCACCTTTCATAGACTTTACTGTGGAAAAGTGAAGGAAAAGGCATCGCTGATTTCAGCAATTGAGAGAGGACATTGGGATTAGAAGGGACAAGCCAACATCCTTCTAGATGGATCTTCAGTATGTCCACAGCTTTCTAAATTGCACCTTCTATTTCCTTCTTACTCACAATATGGAAACATCTTCATGATATAAACATATATAAACATGTTCATGGTATAAAATTTGGAATAATAGATAAAATGTGTAATGAAGAAACATCAAAACTATCAGTAATTTCACAACACAGATTAATATCTCTTTACTCTGTGGTACATTTTCTTTATCCTAAATCAATACAATATTGTACGTACAGTTTTATACTCTGCTTTTTTTGTATTTTACTTTATACATGTGTTAAACTGTATTTATTCATTTCCCTATTGGTGAACATTTAGGCTAATTCTACTTTTTTAATATTTTAAATAATTTTAGATGGGCCTCAATGTTGACACATCTGTATGTTCATACCTAATTATTTTCTTATGATGAATTACTAGCCATGAAATTAGGTGTACCTTTGGCGTAGCATTTTATACCTCTAGATAAAGTTTCCAAATTACCAAGAAGGCAATTTTTTTTGTATTTCATGCAGTGATGTACAAAAATAGCCATTTATCAGCAACCTCAACAAACGATACTACAGCTTTCTTTGCTCTTTGCAATTTTTAGAAGAATAAGTGAATCTGCTAGTTTCATATGCACTTTTTTCACAACTTACTTATTAATTAATTAATTAATTTATTTATTGTGGAAACAAGGCTAGCTGTATTGTAGAGCAAAGATTGGAACACAGAATCTAGTAAAATGCAGGTATTTGCCCCAGCCAGACACATTTAATTTTCTCACTTTTCCAATTGAATGGGTGTCTGTATGTGGCTCATTAGCTTGCATATATGGTACCATTGCTTATTCTCCATCCAGTTGGCCCACCAACCCCCTACAATCTCTGCCACTAACAGGTCTTATGTGTGCAGACAAGACCAAGCTATTGATCAAATTTGGAACCAGTTGCTGGTGATTCCCTCTGATAGGAAAGGGTTGGTCTGCACTTCATGTAGGACATCAAGGGTGCTGAAGACTCAGGAACATTAGAATCCAAATTTACAGTATGGACGTGTATTATTACACTGTGTGATGAAAATGGACTTGATGCCAAGAGCAATGATGTTGTGTATTCATCAAACAGTATACACGATTTTCCAAAAGTATCAGTATAAGTCAAGACCCTCTTAGATAATTCACAACCTGAAGGCTTTCTGGAGAACAAATATATTGTGGGCCAGCGCTTGCCTCTCTTGCAGAGATTAATAATTTAATCATAAACTGATTTTTATGTGCCCTGATGATTTTTTTTGTTTTGTTTCCTGAGCTAAGTGTTCTTAAGAAATTCTGCAGTGGTAAATGAAATCACATTATAACTGCTGAGAAACTCCTGCTACCTTATTTAACATTCAAACAATGTTTATTGGCCACAGGCAGAGTGTATGGGTGAGGAATGCAGTCTCTGCAGTCAGACCAGACTGCCTTGGCTCCAATCCACCCTCTCCACTTAATAGCTGTGACCTTGAGCAACTTTGTTAACCTTTCAGTGCCTCAGTTTCCTCTGTGAAATGGGGACAATTTGCCTCCTACTTCAGGAGGTGCTACAAGGATTAAATAAGATAACATATGCTTATAACAATGCCTAAAACATAGTAAGTGCTCTATAGATGGTATTCATTAATGTAATGTATCTAGAAACCAAACATCCTGCTCAACAAGTAATATGTAAAGATATAAATTAGACATAGTGACTAATCTCAACTAATTTACAACATAGCAGGGAAGATAAAACATGTATGCAAAGCCTACAAATTTTTCAAGGCTCAGACTAAATGCATCAAAATCTTCATTAATTCTCTCTTGTTCAATGTAATCTTCCCAACCTCAGCCTAAATGGACTTTCCTTATCACGTTCTACCAAGTTTTATAATCAATCATGTACACGTCTATTTTTTCTCACCAGATTCTGATCTCCATGAAGCAGATTTATTTCATCCTGCTTCTCCATTCCTGGTCCGTTGGCTGACACATGGTAAGTGCTCAATAAATATTTGATGAATGAATGAATGAATGGTTGGATGGATGGATGGATGGATGGATGGATGGATGGATGGATGACAATCCAAGGCAGTATACAGCAATCGCCACCAGAGCAATCATCATAATCAAAACACCCTAGACATTCAGTTTCATCTCTGCCATGAAAGCTGGAGAGGTCCAGAGAGATCCACTCCTGATTTGCATTTACTATGGAAAGTTCTGTGGGCAACATGGCACTGGAGGGGGTTCTTAAGTGATTGAACATGGCACTCAGTCTCACTGCGCCTCAGCTTCTTTTATCAGCCTTTTCCAACCTTCTCTCCTCATTGTGAAATTCAGGAAATAGGCATTTCTTTGCCGAATATGTGCCTTCTCAAATTTACAGAAATAGTCCGTGCATTGATTTTGAAAACATAATTCACCTTCGCATACACGTCCTAGCAAATGGAGAAATACATGACAGAGATACACATCATAGGTCCAAAGATAACTTCATAATGGTTTCTGGGTTGTTAAAATCTAAGAAAACCATTGCCTTTGGGAGGAAAGTTACAGTAAATGTCACCATATGAATAAACATTGGAGTGACATGCTTAAGCCTGGTTTTACTTGTTATGATTATGTTGCCTGACTCTTACCACCAGAAGTGCTTCCCTCATATTTTCCTTCACATTAACATTTACGATGAAGGGACAGCATTCCCCTTTGCTCACATTGGCCAAAACGAGCCCCTTTACACCCGGCAATATTTCAACAGTCACAGACCAGTGAGAGACCAGCATAAACCCAGCTTGCTCTGGGCCTCAGCATGCTTCACCAGCTCTACCCCAGCCAACAGAGCTGCCATTTGAAATCCATCTGTTACAATTCATGGACCTAAATTCTGACCTAGGAGGTAGTTTGTTGAGCTGGAAGTGAGTAGAAAGGACCAGAGGTTCTAAAGGGAAACATTCTTCAGGCGCTGCTACATGTTCCCTAAGACATGAAGCACCTAAGACAGCACCACAAGGCATATTTTTCAGTGCAGAAGCAGCAGAAAACAGAACATGACTTCCCACCCCTTCTTTATATTCCAATGAGATTTGCTAGTTTAACCAGGGCTGCAGTACAAAAGCACTTGTGGTTCATGTTATATTAATAGTGTGGCCTGATTATCAAAAACCATTATTCTTGGTTATCTTGCAGCAGCTGTACCGAGCTGCTATAAGTCAGAGTGACTGCCCGCACGGCGTTTGCTCCATGCTTATGATAACAGTATTCGTGATGCAAAAGTGCATTTGTAAAATTATTGCCTTTTAAAGATCAGATTTGTTATAAATGAGATGTGATCACACAATTTCTTTTCCCTGTATAAAAAAATTAAGTACATAAATTAAATGTCAGTATCCTCCATTGTCGTGGCTTCACATGGGTCACTTTACTTGTGGTCAAACTCAGAGGTATGGCTTTCAAAGCAGATGCAGCGTTAGCTGAATCCTGGCCAGGGGCACAGGCAGTCGCTTTTCTTCTCCTTTTCTTTGATGTTGTCTTCTGTAGCTCTGATTGCCGCCTTGTGGGTCCAGTCCTCTTTTGTGCTGGTTGAGGGGTGCTTTGTTTAGTTTAGTTTTGTTTTCTAAAAGCAGTAACAAGAATGGATCGGAAGCCATACCATTTCTCTACAGATTCAAATCAGTGTTTCCGGTTCTCTGCAGAACTCTATGTGACTGGAGTGGCTGCCTTCACAGCTCCTTAATGCTAATGCCACTGTGGTTGACTTTTTAATTTCGCCCTCCCTGGCTGCGACACTTTCTCAGGCTTGGGTTTTGCAGGGAAGAAGAGACAAAGCCAGGAAGAAGAGCAACTCTAATAAAGTAAAAGAACTCAGTTTTAATACTCACTAATCTCCTTCTCTAGGTTATATGTTTCATTATACATGTTACACCAAGCGGGAATCAGAGAGAGATGGCTTTACTGGTGAAAGCGCAAGGGACACTCTTACTGTACATCTTTCCAAGCTCCCCAGTCCCTTTATAAACAAACATATCCAGGACTCTCTCTCCCCTTATGCTTCTCCTCTTTGAACAGCATTTTAGAATTCTTGATTGTTATAGAGTTAAGCTTTTCAGCCCTAATTCATTAAAAAAATATATTCATGACAAGTTGTTTGAAATGTGGTCCCTTAAGCTTTTTCTGTCTTTTAGAAACTGTTTCATATCGCTATCTAAGAAGAAAAGCCAGCCAAGATTTACATTTTAATTTAGTTAACCAAATAGTTCAGACTGTGTTCTCCAAAGACAAAGACTGGTCTGTAAGTGGGCCGGATTTTCCTGTATTTTATTGCTGTAATTTGCATGAGAAACACCAGATCCTGTATAATTGTTGCTTTGTTGTTGTGATCCGAGTAGCTGTTTCCAATGTCAATAATTATAACTTGAAATGAAATTTAGTAGCAGTTAGGGGGTGGGGAGTGGAGGCGACTGCCAGCCAGTCAGAATTTCACATCAAACTAACCACAGTCTAGCCTTCTAATGTGATGCGCGAGGCAGCCAGGCTTCCAACAAAACTCCATACAAAGTAAACAGAACGAGCAAGTCACTTGAGCCTTGCCACACGATGCATCTTGTGTGATGCCATTTTGTTTGGTATCTAATGAAGAACTAGCATGTTTTATATATGATGGCTGCTAATTGCTTCATTACCCATGCAAATCATAAAGGCAAACTGTGTCTTATCATAAAATCAGTAACTAGGCCATTTAAAAGCGAAGCTCAGGAAAGCATTATTATGTCCATGCTTCCTTTGCTCTTGCATTCTCTATCTCTCTCCTCTCTCTCTTTTTTATGACTTTGTATTAAGTTGGAGCATTTTCTCGGTGGTCATTTGTTCCTTTAGATTAGTCTTCAGTTAAGATAAGCATGTAATGGATGAAGCAGGGGCCCTGTGGAGATTGCTGCGGAGGCAGCCGCTCCAGGCGGGGCAGCGGCCACAGACCCACCCACCACTTTGACTTTGCCCGAAGCTCCCAACTTCTCTGCCAGGGGAGGGTGGCGGAGGGATGGGGGTCTGCCCCTGCAGGCGGCGCCTGCTTCGGCCCCTGTCAACAGGGGAGATGCCACTGCGGCCTCGCTGCCGTTCTTGGCTTATTAAAGGTAACAGGAAACCATCAGAGGGGAAAAAAAGAAAATGAAAGGGGAAGCTGGCGAGGGGTCAGAACACCTTCTAAGACTCCCGGCTGAGCGGGGTGTAGTGATAGACAGTCACCTCTTCATTACTCAAATTTGGAGCCTCCTGAGCTCCTTATTCCGGATAATTAACACCTTAGCCTTGATAAGGCCACTTCCCACATTTTCCTGATAATCAACCCCCATAGCTAATAGGCAGCATTTTGTTGTCCTTCCCGTTGATTTTCTTAGAAGAGGGAAAAGAAAATCTTCAGCCAAGGGATTCAAACACCCAAATCAACGTACCATGCCGTACAATTTCAATCTTCTAATGCAGTTTTTATCAGGGCACCCCGCTTGAGAATGGCAGACCGGTACCCTGGAAGACGGAGGGGTCGATTACAGTAAATAGAATTCGAGACTAACCAGCAGAGGTAGTGTCAAGGTAACAAAGAAATTCTGCGTGTGCACTAATTCCTCGCCGCAGCTGTTGGGGTGTTAGATTAGGAGGCTGCACACCTTTCCCAGGAATATGAAAGCAGACTGTCTAACCGCCTGTGTTTGTCCTCCTAGCCTCATTCTTGCTGCTAGCAGAGCATGTCCCAACTGTTGTCAATTTATCAATGTAACCTGCACTGGTGGGCACAGTGTGAGCAGCCATTAGGACAGGTGCCTCTATCCATCACAGCCAGTCACTTATTCCACCTTGTCAAGGAAACTAAATGGAGCTTTTGGAGAAATGTAAACAACTCTCTAATGGACAATCAAAGCGCCACTTTCTGAAGCAAACAGGAGGAAGAAATCTGACAAGACATTTTTAGGGAGGGGATAATATTTAAGTGTTTCTGAAAAGAACTTTTTAATAGCTGTGGTTTTAAAGCGCTGGGCTGGCGTGGGCGCGAGAGGAAGTAAACTGGCGAAGTCAAACGACCCAAGCGAAGGCCTTCTTGTGGCCAAAGATTGAGAAATTAGGCGTACGAGGTCGGGACGTGCTGAGTGAAGGAACCATCGACTAATTCTGGGGGAAGAGTCACAAAGTTGATGAGAAAATCGACTTTAAAAAAAATAAACAAAAAGCTTCCTAGGAACAACTGAGGGCGTGTAGTTAATCGTTGGCTTTCATTAGTGTGTTGTTCAAGTTCTAAATGTATATAAGGAGAGCAGAAAAACACTATGAAATATCTATTCCCCAAGACCACCCTTCATGGCCGAATCCTAACAAAACAGATGGTCTTTCCACTGCGTCCCTGAATACAGAAAAGTCGGCTTTGTCAAACCAGAAGGAGAAGCAAACTCCTCAGGAAATGCTCTGACTCTACCCCCCTTCCCAGGGCGGCATCCCCCTGCCCTGATGGTGTTGAGGGGGAGGAGATGACCGACCTCCAACCTAGCCATTTCAAACGTGGGCGTTCCGGACTGCACCTTGACTGGCCCTGCAAAGGAGCCAGGGCAAACTGTGGAGCGCAGGTGTCTCTGGCTGGGCATGCCCAGTGCCTTAGGCAGATGGATAGCGCCACACTGAGCCAGCTGAAGCTTCTGGGTGGCCTTCCAGGGACGCTTTGTGGTTATCCATTCTGGAGGCAACAAAGACTGCAGTAGCTGCCAATAAGTGCTCCATGGGGGAGGAGAAGTGGCCAATCTCGGAGCGATGCAAATAAAGAGAAAAGAGAGATGCCCTGGGAAGAGGTTGCCTTCTGGGAATCAAGTAGCAGCTAGGGCCACGAGGTCACTGCAACCTTGCCAGCTGACATGTCTGGAAATAGAAGGAGCCTGAGTTGGGAGCATTGACATTGGCCCTGAAACACTCTCACCAGAGAATGCTTGTGTCAGTTAACTTGGTCTTTCCTAGTGGGTGTCAGCTGCTTTGTTCTCATCTGTGTTTCTAATTTATGGTGACCCTGGGAGCTAGAGGTCAATATCTTATTCACATAAGGTGAGCAAGTGTTGGGTTTTATCGGCCATCTAGTGGTGCTATGACCCCAGTTCTCTAGCCGAGTCTTCTTTTATTATTTTAATGTTTATTTATTTTTGAGAGAGAAAGAGACAGATCACAAGCAGGGGAGGGGCAGCAAGAGAGGGAGACACAGAATCTGAAGCAGGCTTCAGCTCTGAGCTGTCAGTGCAGAGCCCAACGTGGGGCTTGAACTCATGAACAGGGAAACTATGACCTGAGCCAAAGTTGGATGCTTAACCAACAGAGCCACTCAGCTGCCTCACTAGCTGAGTCTTATGGGACCAAATGGGAGGGTGGTGGTTAACAAACCACCCCACTGGGGAGAATGTGCACCTTTGTTTCAGTCAGGGGAGCCCTTCTCCAAACATGTGCTATCCATTAGAACCTTCTGGGACCCCCAGTGTGGTAGCCACTACCTCTGTCTGGCTTTTGAGCACTTGAAATATGGCAAGCATGACTGAGGAACCAAATATTTAACTTTTAATTCATCAGTTAATTCAAATTTAAATTTAAATAGCCCTGGGGCGCCTGGGTGGCTAAGTTGGTTAATTGGAGGACTTCAGCTCAGGTCATGATCTCAGTTTGTAGGTTTGAGCCCCGTGTCAGGCTCTGTGCTGACAGCTCGGAGCATGGAGCCTGCTTCAGATTCTGTCTCCCTGTTTCTCTGCCCTTCCCTCTCTCTTATTCTCTCTTTCTCTCACTCAGTCTCTCTCTCTCTCTCTCTCAAAAATAAACATTAAAAAAAAAGAATCTTAAATAGCCCCATGTGGTTAGTGTATACTATTGGAAAAGACAGCACTTGACCCATTTCCTGAAAAAGTTTTCATAATAATTTAATAAAGTTCTTCTGGAATTGTGCTGTCCAATCTGGCTCTCCATGTGAGGTATCTAAATTTAAATTAATTATAATTAGAAATAAGTAAACATTTAGTTCCTTCATGATACCAGCCACATTTCCAGCATTCAGTGGCCACACATGGCTACAGGCTACTGTAGCAGCCAAGGACAGACACAAAATCTTCCATCATCATGGCAAGTCCTGTCCGAGCTGCACTGGGAGTCAATGGTGTAGACATCTGTGCAAAGAGCAACTAAACCACTGAAAACCAGAATCCCCTAACTCAACAAAATGCTTCCTATATATCTACTTTTCCAGCAAATGTTAGGGGTCTGATGGGAAACAGGAAATCTATGGCCCTGCCCACAAGAAACTTACAAACTAGCAGAGATTCAAAAAGTAAATATATTCCTAGTCAGTATTATAAGAGAGCGACTTTTGAGAGCTATGGTAGCATATAAAAAGATCAGCTACCTGACCTCAAGGACCAAAAGGAAGCAACGCCCAAGCTGATGCCTGGGGTTAAGGAGGCCTTACCCAGCTGTGTTAGAAGCCGTGGCACATTTTGCAAGGAGTGAAATGGCTAGGAAGGTAAGCAAAAGCTAGATCACATGGGCACTTTGTAAGCCTGAAGTGTTTGACTCTTATCCAAGAGCACTGGGGAGCCACTGAAGGGTTTTAGGCAGGGAAATGAACCAGTCACGTGCCCACTCTTGAAAATTCCCTGATTCCACTTGAGAAAATGATCTGCCACAAGGGGTAGGACTGGGGACCAGTTAGAAGGATGTTATAGTGATTTAGGCAAGACCTGATGGTAGCCTAGAGTATGTAAGAATAGAGTTAGAGAAAAGTAGATAAATCTTTGAAAATTAGCACACTCAATCCTTCATCATTGTTCCACGAAGTCTGCTAACCTACCTGGGTTACAATTATTCAAATTCAGCCATCTAAAAGTGAAAATAACAAACAGTTGGAAGCCTCCATGTTGCTCATTCTCTTAATGTTTCCTCCTAGTGTAATAGGATCTTTATCTGCATCCGTGGTGTATATTGGAGATTAAAATCCTCTTAAGGCCTGAGCCCAAGCTTATTTGTTTGTTCAACACTCATTGTGGTATCATAAGCAGATTGGTCATTCACAGAGATTTCTAGTACCTTTGAAAGGTAGTTCAAATACTCTTAAGATATATAAATGACTGTGATGTTGTCTGTGTTTCAAGATGTATTTCTTTTTAAAATAGGACTTTCCAATAAGTGACACATCGGATCATCCTAGTAAGGATAATCTCTTGGTTTCAGAATTTTCAATGGCTTGCCTATTTATTTGACACACATATTATTAGCAAAATAAATTTTGCTTATGTAGTTTATACATTAATTTATTATTATTTCATCATTAACTGATTGCTGATTAATCGGCCATTGGTTATTTATTAATTAATTGGTGATTTACTGGCCACTGCTTTACCGCTTTCAGTAGGATGCTAGCTGACTTCATTTGGATGGAGGCATTTTGTTATAGCCTCAAAAGGCAAATTAAGAAAGAACAGACAGGGGCGCCTGGGTGGCTCAGTCAATTAAGCCTCCGACTTCGGCTCAGGTCAGATCTCACGTTCGTGGGTTCGAGCCCCGCGCCAGGCTCTGTACAGACCGCTCAGAGCCTGGAGCCTGCTTCTGGTTCTGTGTCTCCTTCTCTCTCTGCCCCTCCTCCTCTCATGCTCTGTCTCTCTCTGTATCAAAAAACTAAATAAAACATTTAAAAAAAATAAAAGAAAGAACAGACAGGTGGGTTCTGGGCTAGTCTGGGTAGAATCAAGTACAAGTGGAATATACTCACGAGCCACCTTATGGCTTCCTTGGAGATTTGAATTGAGCCTACTCACCTCCCAGTAAGATTTGCACCAGGAAACCTCAGTGTTTACTCTTCCTACCTGCAGCCTATCAGAAAATTCTTTTCTCCAGATCAGTTCAGGAGTACCAAAACATTTGAAACCTGAACTACGTAATTGTATTTTATTATTGCCTTTGAACCTCAAAATTGTATTATGTATCTTTGCATTCTTGGCCTAAACATTCAGGGTTTTCATTATTTGTGAGTGACCCTGAATGAAGCTCATTTAATGGCACCCCTCTGAGTATTGTTATGTAAACAGATTCAGAGTAGTTCTGTCACTTGCCCAACGGCCCAGGCCCACAGTTAGTAAATTTGCAAACCCTAACTGGTCTGCTCCAGAATATCTTTGACCACGTTATCCTGCCTCCCAACAGCAAAGTGATTTAAATATTGTCCAGGCATGAAATTCGCTGGCCTGTTCTTGTGGCTGAAGTAGAAACCGAATCATTTGGCTGGTGGAGTGCCTGGCTGACCACCCAGGGTCTCCTCTCCTTGAGGCTTTACAGATCTGCACTCCCTTCAAGGAACAAATAAACAAAACTGCTTGGTGTGAAGCATTGCTGAAAAGTAAACTAATTGTTTGACACTGGTCATAAAACTGGAAAGAAAGTCATGATTCTTAAGAATTCAAGGATCGACAGAGATCTCAGTCAATAATCATCTTAGAGTGCTTGGGTGCAACACAAGTGGGGAAAGAGGGAGAGCCTGGCCCTATGGTTTGGAAATAGCTCTGGGTTATTTCTCTTCTTATGAAAAGAGGTCGTCCTGGCAATTTATAGTCTGGGTAATGGCTGCTCTGTTTGGATGTAGTAGATGTGATTTAACATCATGTGACTGGACTGTATATGTCTCACTCTTTTTGTGAATGCTAGATCGGAATTGCTGAGGATATGTATGTATATTTTCATATATCAGGTGCCCCTCAATATGGGAAAACGTATTGTAAAACTAAATTCCCTAACTCACATATTTTTTACTGAGTTACAATAAAAGGAAGAAGATAAAATCTAGGGGTGGTTCTTCTATGTGCTGATCATTTTGAACCTGATGGGAAAACTACCCAGTAAAGGTGTGGAAATCAGGCTACACTTCAAAAAGCATGTGTCATTTTTAGTGAATAAAAGCAAAAAATTACCATAGACATTCTTTTCTTCCTGAGACATTTTCCCAGGTTCTGTTTTAACTACCCAGGTCCCAAATCAGTCTTCGCTGTTGGGAACTCTGTTGTTCTGTTTAAATAGGGGAGAAAAAAGAGAGAGAGAATATAGAAGCCCACAGAGCTCTAAAGACGATTCCTGAAATGATTTTCCCTCCTCCCTGACCCAACTCTCTACTCACCTTGTTAACGAAACTGTACTGTACATGAGTTTCTTAGTTTGTCAAATTAGGCATGCAGTTGTTTTGTTTCGTTTTGTTTCGGTTCATTTTGATTTGTTTGTTTCGTTTTGAACTACGGGCCATAAAATTAGGTGATGACACATATGCCTTCCTTGGTCTTCTTTTCTTTTTTTTTTCCTTTTTAGAGAGAAAGAGTACACACGCAAACGGGGCAGAGGCAAAGGCAGAAGGAGACCGAGAATGTCAAGCAGGCTCCACACCCAGCTCCGAGCTGGAAGACGGGGTTGATCGCAACTCCGGGTTGGTGACCTGAGCCAAAATCAAGTGTGGGTCGCTTAACCAACTGAGGGACCCAGATGCTTCTTCTTTTCTTTGTTTTTTAAAAAATATTTTAAATGTTTATTTACTTTTGAGAGAGACAGACAGACAGAACATGGGCAGGGGACGGGCAGAGAATCCAAAGCAGGCTCCAGGCTCTGAGCTGTCAGCACAAAGCCCAATGTGGGGCATAAACCCTGAACCAAAAGATCACAACCTGGGCCAAAGTCAGATGCTTAACCAACTGAGTCACCCAGGCACAACCCTTTTCCTGGTTTTTGATTCTAGCAGCACCTGCAATAGCGTCCTCCATTTACTCAGAGCCCTTTTGTTTTCTCATTGAATAAATAAATCATGAGCACCTACGATAAGGCAAACATTATTTTAGATTCTGGGGAGACATTTCTGAAAAAAAGAAAAGAAAAAGAAAGTTTACTTTCATAGAGTTTACGTTCCGTATCTACAAGTGGTTCTTCACAGGAGCAATTTTTGCCCTTCCCTCCCACTCACTGCCAATGCTGGTGACGCTGGGCAAAGTCTGGGGACATTTTGGACACCTTTGTTATGACAGAGGAAGTGGTGCTACCAGCACTCAGTGAGTAGGAGCCAGGGACAGTGTTAAATATTCTGTGCTGCATAAAGAGTTATTTGGTCCAAAATGTCAAAAATGCCAAGGGTGGGAAATCCTGAGGGCTAGATCTAGTGGGCTAAAAATGAAATGTCGATGGGTATGTTTATTTAACACAGGTTTTCCCATAACTAAAGATGCAACTGTTCTGGACATTGGAACGAGACATGGTAGGGGCTCAGAAGAGAATGTTTTAGAACCACGGCCTGAGTTTGTTGGGTTCTTTTAGCTGTAAGCAACAAGACCCCCAACTCAACTCAGTTTATATCCCCTTGTATCCCAGCTGGAATACAAGCCTCAAGGCAGGTGCTATGTTTTCTTCTTTGTTGTTGTCACTTCTTTGTTGCAACTAACTCAAATTAGCTCCAAAAAAATATTGTATTCACATGTATGGCTGGTGAAGCTGCTATATGACGTCCAGAAGTGAAGGAAAGTCATGAGCAAGCCCCAGCAGCTGAGCCCAAGGATTCTAAGCCTACAGGACTCTTCCATCCTCCTCGTGCTTCTCCCATTTCATATCTTATCTTGGCTCAAGGTGCCTCTGGAGCCACTACTGCAGAAAGGATTTGGTTAGCGGAGAATAACTTCCAGAAGCAATTGGCCTTAAGACCGTACAGGAAAAAAATGACTTTTTAAGCATGGCCTCCCACACAATCTGCCTGACTTTGTTCTGGTCATGGGGCTGCTCCATGGACCAGTCTCTGTTACCTGAGGGTGAGGCGCCACAATTGGCCATACTACCTGGCAGTGGAGGGGAGGAAGGGGAGCCTGGAGCGTTCTTATTCACAATTAATTACATCATGATGAATGGGCAAAAGGTAGGTCTGCAAAGGGAAAAATGTGGGTAGGGGAAAACATAGGTATACTGAAACACGCTACAACAGAGCGTGTAAAATTGTAGCCATGCTTTAAAGTAGTAATTTCAAACTGTTTCAGCACTAAGATCCTTTATATTTACTGTACTCTCTTTCCCAACATTTGCCATCAAAAAGATTTGAGATGATATTAGTGTATTTATTATATTACAATGGATTTTTTAAGTATGTTCTGAGCCTGGAATCTTTTGAGATTACTAGAAACACCTGGATTACTGAACAATGAAATTCTTTCATTGAGCAACACATATTAATTGAACACCTACAATGTGCGAGGATTTACATGCTGGACACAGGGAGAACACAACAAAGAAGAAAACAGCACCCACCTTGAAGCTTGTACTCCAGTTGGGATATAAGGCGATGCACCTAAAAGTTCCCATAATGATGTCAGGTGGCTTTAGTCCTAACATCTTCTGTCCCTGCCTCAAAGGGCAAATGTCTCTATAACATTTTATTTTATCTTATTTTGTTTTCTTTTATTTTATCTTATTTTATTTATTAGGCCAGAGAGAAAACAGCTCCTGCCTTAGAATCTTCTTCATGCTTTTACTTGTTTCTCCTTGACTGATGTGTTTCCTGCCAAGCCTGTCACGTGGGCCAGAAACCCTAGGACCTGGTAGGCCTGTCCACTCTGGTCCCACCTGAGAATAACAACAACTAGCCATGTGTTATGAGCATTGTGAGGTGTTTGCATCCACATCACACTAACTCTTTGGGACTATCCTGTGAGGTCAGCATTTATGCCAATTTCATAGAGTTGGAAGAAGAGTTTAAGGAAAGCGTTCTGTCCCCAGGCTCAGGGGAATGACTGGACAGTGACTTTTGTGCCTTGCAGTAGTCTAGGGAGGTGGTGATGCCTTCCACAGCATGATCCACAGGAAGAGCCTACCTGTGTCAGGTACCATGCTAGACTCTTCCATATACTCTCATCTAATCTCCTGAGGCCCCAGAAAGTTGTCATCTTATCTCTTCCTTATAGGTAGGAAAACTATTATCCAGAATGACTAACTAATGGGAGCAAGGTTACAGTCAGAAGTGAAGCCACCAAGATCAGAACACAGAATTAGTTATGGGCTTCCATAGCCTACGTTCTTTCAACCTCATCTCCCCCCACATCCTCATCCTCTTCCCTTTGCATCCCCCAGAAACTACTGACTTAAAATAAGGCATTAAAAAACAGTCTTCTCCATGGACTCTCTCCTGTTAGCACCATGCATTCCTTCTAAGTGAACGTAGAAAGCTGATCAGGTGATGAACATTGCTTCCATCTTGATGGTGCTACTATGTCCGTTTTATAAACCTAGTAATTAACTTACATCGAGCTTCCTACAAATGTTCACAGGGCCCTGCCACTCTCCACATGTACAGCAACATTATTACTTTTTAAATACGAGACAGTGACGGCAGTTTCCTCCAGTGGAAAATGCATCATCCCAAGCCATTCAGCCACTAAACCAACACTGCAGAAAACTGGAGAATGCAGATTGAAGGGTCTGGCTTGTAGATCTCACTTATTTTTGAAATAAAGGATGACTTCCAAAAAATGACATGAGTAAAGAGCTTGTGTAATCTCCATTCGCAGTGATTTTTCCTTGATTGATGTGCCATTAATACTTTAATTGGCAACAGGTGCAGCTCATTGTTGGTGCCTATGCTGAGAAATCTGAAATTGAACATAAGGTTCTGATAAATTAATAAACTCCTCTGCTCCAAACAGTTGTTGCTGTGAACTAACTTTCCATGGAGCGCTGCTCCATCAAGCACACTGAATTCTTTATGTTAAAAAGCAAAGTGTTACTTAATGATAAATTAAAATTACACAAAGAGCCACAGAAAGAACACAATAACATGCCCCTCCCAGGGAAAAGGGAAATTGCTGGAAGGAGCAGAAGAATGTGATTTATGAAATAAATTGGTTCCCTTTTGTAGACCACAGTGTTTTGTCTCTAGATTCCATATCACATTATTAAAATAATTTTGTGTTATTTAATATAAATGGGGGAAGGGAGAATAAAAGATTTTTGCATAAGGTCCTTTTTCTCCCTGAGGTAAACATTAATATTGAGTAGAAACCTAGGGGAAAAAAATCCTGAAGGTTCTATAAAAGATCTTAAAGTCGTATTTTGTTTTATTTATTAACCCTATATGTGTTGAGGCCCTTTAGAAGCATTTTACTACAAAATTGTGTTTCTGATTGAAACAGAGCTGTAGGCCTTAATGAGAACGAGTCCTATCAATGAGAAACAGAACATTTATTCACAGCCCTGGTCATGATGAGCCATTGTCTCCATTTCCTGGACTGAACATGGATGACTCAGGATATAGTAGTTGATGGGTTTCAGAACTTCAGTCTCCCATTCACCCAAGAATCTCAAAAATGGTTAGAAATACTAACAGAGGGTCTAGTGTAAGGGGAGGGGAATGGTAGTTTGAGTAGGAGAGGGCCATGGACCCCAGAGGGTAGACCAGATGGGAGAGAGGTTTCTAGGTGCTCCTTTTTGCTCCCCTCAATGGGTCTTTTCTGCACTTGGGTTACTATGGGTCAGAAAGCCAGCTCTAGAAGCCCACAGGCATCTTGGGGCACTGGAACCAAATCAGCCCAGCCAGTGTTGTCGAGTACAGGTGAGCTGGCTGGCCCCATAAGCATTTCCTTATCTCCCCTCCTTCCTCTATTACATAAGGTGTGAGATTA
>NC_043707.1:70322297-70347297 GCF_006229205.1 Suricata suricatta
GAAACCGAAACACTTCTCAGAAGAGCAGAGGCCTTGGGGCGCCTGGGTGGCTCAGTCAGTTAAGTGTCTGACTTCGGCTCAGGTTACAATCTCATGGTTTGTGGGTTTGAGCCCCATGTTGGGCTCTGTGCTGACAGCTTGGAGCCTGGAGCCTGCTTCAGATTCTGTGTCTCCCTCTCTCTCTGACCCTCCCCTGCTCACACTGTCTCTCTCTGTCTCTCCAAAATTAATAAAATGTTAAAAATAATTTTTTTAAAAAAGAAAAGAAAAAGAAGAGCAGAGGCTAGGATCTCGACTTTTGCCCCCCCCCGTCCCACCCCCATCTTCCATATTGACAGAACTAGCAAAAGAGAATAAGGGAAAACTCACAGGAGAGAAAAATCAGACATCTGAAAAGCATCTGTAAAATGAACAACAATTGGAGTGACCTACACCAAAAAGAGCCAAATAAGTAAAACCGATGGAACAAGAATTTGAAGTAAGTATAATAAATGTCTTCATAGAGAAGAGAGAGAAAGGATGGATAATGTATCATAAAGTGGGAGTAAACATTTTTTTAAAAAATCAGAATTACTAGGTATATGAAATATAATAGTTGAATTTAAAAACTAATTGGGGCCACCTTAGTGACTCAGTTGGTTGAGTGTCAACCTCGGCCAGGTCATGATCTCACTGTTCATGGGTTCAAGCCCTGCATCAGGCTCTGTGCTGACAGCTCAAAGTCTGGAGCCTACATCATATTCTGTGTGTCTCTCTCTCTCTCTCTTGAACAACCCCCCCACCGGACTTACTCTCTGTCTCTCTGTCACTCTCAAAAATAAATAAATATTTTTTTTTTAAATTTAATAAATAAGAACTGATTGGATTGGCTGAAGGGCAGAGTAGATACAACTATAAAACATAAGGTCTTAGAAGGTATAAAATGAAAGAAATCAAAGAAAGGAGCATTGAAGCAAAATTTTCAAAATCTGACCAACAAGAGTCTCAATAGGAAAGAAAAGAGAGAGAGAGAGAATATAAAGAAGAAAATAGGAAGAAATAATGACAGAGAATTTCCCAAAATTAAGTAAAGATGTAAAAGCATAATAGAATGATAGTTAAGGGTATCAAAGACCACATCAAGAATCTGAAAGCCTACATAGGGCAAAAGCAAGCACAGAGAAGAGGAAGTAAGAGAAAGCTGGAATTCTTGTCAAATTTAGAGGGAAGATATAACTATTGATAAGCTTTTGATGTTGAAGGAAGGAAACTGCAGAGAAATTGGGGTATAAATAAGCTAGGAATATTCATTCAGAGAATTAAGATAGAATGTGTCATCTTCGGAGTGACAAAATAAAATTTGATTTATCCAGTGGAAAATAGGGGAAAGACACAAAGGATAAATAATAAAAATATATATATATTAAATTAAACCACAGAAATAAATCTTAATATGAAACACACTGAAAGGTTCAAAATAATTAATTGGAAAATATTCTATGCTAACATAAAACCAGGCTAAAAGTTTTAATATCAGATGAAAGAGAATTTGAATCATGAGAGAAGAAATAGTATTTATAAGAAAGAAACAATATCAAAAAGGTATAATTATCATGAACATATACCTTCCTAACAGTATAGCCTGAAAATTTATACAGCAATAGTCAACAAAACTACAGAAAATAGTCACAAAATCAACAACAACACTTGCAGATCTAACTGACCTCTTTCAGAATCTGATACAGATCAACTAGAAAAAAAAAGTAGGCAATAGTATGAAAGACACAAATAACAACCTTAGTAAGTACGCTTCATGTTTTATCAATATGTATGCAACTGGTTATTGTGAGGTATAAACTCAGTGGGAAGAAGCAGGAAGTGGTTTTACTATTTCCAAGAACTTCTTTTCACCTTATATTGTCAAATCTCCCTTTAGAATTCTTTAATGACAACTTGGACAAATGTATAACTCTTTGGTCACTGTTGGTTATTAAAAGTTCAACTGAGTCTCAGTTCAGACTTGAGACTCAGTTTCCCTATAACTCTTTTTCTCTTCTCTCCTAATGCAGAAGAAGCACAGGAATCTACAGCAGGGAGAGCCCAGTCTCCTCATTCTCTGCCCTTCTCCACTATGGGGACAGGGGGTGGAGGGAAGGGGAAAGTCCTGTCTAGTGATGACTGCCTTTTCCTTTTTATGAAGCTTAACTCTTCTGGTGTTTAAAATAAGAAATTTTGGGGTGCCTGGGTGGCTCAGTCGGTTAAGCATCTGACTTCGGCTCAGGTCATGATCTCAAGGCTTGTGAGTTCAAGCCCCGCGTCAGGCTCTGTGGTGACCCCCAGAGCCTGGAGCCTGCTTCAAGTTCTGTGTCTCCCTCTCTCTCTGACCCTCCTCTGCTCATGCTCTGTCTCTCAAAAATGAATAAACATTAAAAGAAACATTAAAATAAGAAATATTTCTTAACTAATCAGTTATTGGTGTTTTGGAGGCTCCCTGGTCTCTCTCTGGTTCAAACTGGTTGTTTTGGCTTCTACTACTTCAAGGAGTTAAGAAACTGTAGCTCTATTCCGCATCAAAGAAGAGAAGCAAGAGTTTCTCTCCAGGAGCTGTGCTTCCTACAAGACTGAACATCTGGGCACCAAACTATGATGAAGTAGTGAGATACTACAGGCACAGAACTTAAGGAGGCACCAAAAAACTCAGTAATCAAGGTAAATAGTATTTTTATGTAACTTTTTTTTTTTTAGATTTTATTTTTAAGTAATCTCTACATCCAATGTGGGGCTTGAATCTACAACCCCAAGATCAGGAGTATTGAACTCCATCAACTGAGCCAATCACCACCCCTTAATGTAACATTTAAAAAATCAAAATCAAGACAAAAGAAATCTATGATCTACCAAATATCAGTTTTCAATAGAGAACCAACATTGCTGATTCTTTCTTTTGCCTCCGACTCAAATATGGCACTTGGCAGACTTGGTTTTGATTGCCTCTTTCCCTCCTCTTCCCACTTTGACATTGACAGGAAAAGAGAGGTTTGGGGGTAGCTATGATACCAATGTCAGTTCTAGTTCCTTATAGTAAATCTGAAAAAGATGTATGGCTTCTAGTAGCAATAGGTCCTAAAACGTGGCATCTTGGGGTTTACATCAGATGGCCCTACCTCCTGGCCAGTTCAAGGGCATTACCAGAGCCTAGCAAGAGTTTTCAAGAGAGAGAAACTAGAGGCACCTGGGTGGCTCTGTCATTAAGCATCTGACTCTTGATTTCAGCTAGGTCATGATCTCATCATTCCTGAAATCAAGTCTGGTATTGGCTTCTGCATTGACAGCACAGAGCCTGCTTGGGATTGTCTCTCCCTCTCTTTCTGCCCCTCCCCACCAAAATAAATAAATAAACTTTTTTTAAAAGGGAGAGAAACTAAAGAGGACCTCCAACCAATATGGGATGCATATTATTTTCTAAGGATACATGATATATTATTTTAAAAATTCCATATTCTAGATTCTGAAACATCAACAAATTGCAAAGGAACAGTAGACTGAAGAATTTTTTTCAAGTGTCAATATTCTGCTGCATCTGACCTACCAAAATGGCAATTTTATTTGGCCCAAGCTAATCTATCCCATAAACTATATCTGACCATAACACTATAGTATTAAATATCAGTAATAAAAGGACAACATGAAAAACGTTTCTGAGATTTTTAATGTAATTTACTAAATAGAAATATTTTGCCTTCAGCAAGTTTGATTTGAACTAAGCTCTTCCCCATTTAAAACTACTTACTACAAAACCAGTATAAGAAACATTAAGAAAAAATAATAAACATTGGAGAGCAACCAACACAGACAGAACTTGAGAGATTCTAAATCCCTTGAGGGAAAGGAAGGACTCTAGGTGAGATCCACATTCACTCAGCTTTTTCTTCATGGACATTTGCAAATTTTCAGCATGAAGGATTAGAATCCCAGTAGAAAGTGACAGTTCCAATGGTCTGAGAAGACAGATCTTGGAGTTTAGGACAGCTGGAAGACCTGTATCTTGAGGAACAAAATCCTAAAGGAAGAAAACCACATGGAAGTGAGCCTAAAAATCTCTATTAAAATTCCACTTGAGGATTTGGGCCAGTTTCTAAGCTGCACACAGGGTATGATTCCAAAAAACCTGTCAAGAGCAGCAGTTAGAAGGCCATGGAACTGAGCAGAGATTTTAGAAGCCTAGTGTTTTGGGAAGACAGAGAAAGGATTTCAAAACCTGCCAACATGGAATGGCCCTGACAAACATTCCTGGCTCTCAGTTGATACATGGAAAAGTCCGCATCCTAGGAGTAAAGACAAAAAATAGAATAGCCCTATAATCAATCTTCAATAGGATTAAGGTGATCTGCATGTACTCTCTGTTGCCCGAAAAGATTAACTCTCTTAGAAGGAAAATAACATATCCAGACTCTCTATAAATATTTATGTGATACAATGCCCAGCAACTAACCAGAAAGCTATGAGGCATGTTTAAAAAAAAAAAAAAGAAGAAGAACCAACTGAGCAAAAGCCAAGCAGAAACAGACCTACAGATGATTTAGATATTAGAATTATTAGACAGGGAGATTAAAATAACTGTGTTCAAGGAAACAAAGGAAAGCATGGAAATTCAAACTTGTAAACTATATGAGGAAGTCAAATTTCTAGAACCAGAAAATATAGTATCTGAAATGAAGAATTCAATAGATGGGTTTAATAGATTAGACAGAGTAAAAAACATAGTTTATAAAATAAAATACAGGTTAAGTTTAGAATATTCAAACTGGGGGGTGCTTGGCTGGCTCAGTCAGTTGAGCATTGGAATTTGGCTAAGGTCACTGTTTGGGGGGTCAGCTCTGTGCTGACAGCTCAGAGCCTGGAGCCTGCTTTAGATTCTGTGTCTCCCTCTCTCTCTCTTCTCCTCCCCCACTCAAGCTCTGTCTGTCTCTGTCTCACTCAAAAATAAATAAATATTTTTTTAAAAAGTATTCAAACTGGGCGACAGGAAGAAAAAATATAAAAGTTAGGAAGAAAAGTGAAAGGTAGAAGTAAGACAGTGAAAATGGGCTACATGTGTAACTGGAGTCCCACAAAGGAAGGAATATGAACATGAAAGAGAAACAATATTTGAAGAAATAATACTTGAGACTGTGAACTGAAAAGCATCAAATCACAGATTGATTAAGCTTAAAAAAAAACTCTCAAGCAGGATAAATATAAAGAAAACTACCTTTCGGCAACTATAACATAGTAAAGCATGCTAAAATCAAAGACAAAGAGAAAAATTTTTAGAGTAGGCAAAAGAGGGAGAAAAAGACACATTGCCTTCAAAAGAGCAATAATAATTCTTGGGGTTGATTTAGCAATGAAAAACAATGGATGCCAGAGAATATTAAAAGAGCTCTTTAAAATAATGAAAAAAGTTACTACCAATTGATAATTTTATAGCCAGTCAAAATATTCCTCAAAAATGAAGATGATAAAACCCCTCTTATGCTAGGACTAAAGACATGCACAAGAAATTATGAGAACACATCAAAAGGACAGAAGCCAGCCTGACGGGGCTCCCACTGGCCAAATCTAGAACAACTGAAACATCAAAATAAGTAAAATAAGTAATGACACTACGGGATTATACCACATCGAGTAAAATAAGAATTTGTGAAAAGATACTGTTAGTAAACATATTATTGAATTAAAATAGAATGTCAACTAAAGCATGTAGAGGGAATAATGGAGTGAGAAAATTGCCGTTTTGCAACCATATAGTAATAATTGATTCAGACAAGAATCATTAATGGATAATAAAACTACTTGGTGAAAATTTGGTGAGGAAATAGGATATTTAGATGACCTCAAAATATCTTCCCACAAATTGCTTATTCATTACAAAGAGTCATCACGTACCTTCTAATGTGATGCACTGAGACAGAAAGGTGGTACATTACTTACGTATTATTTCTTCCAAAAATGTACTACTTGACTTTAAACATAAGAAAATCTAAACAGAGAAGCAGCGTGCAAAACTTCTGGACCGTTCTTTTCTAAAAGATCACTGTTACGGAGTTAGGGGGCTGAGGCTACAGGTCAAACTAGAGATGATGAAGACCTGAAATAAAGCAATGGCAATGGAGATTTTGGGGAAGAATAAAAAATGTGACATATATAAACTGTGTTTTTTAGCATTTAAAGACTGCTTAGATGTGGCAAGAAAGGAAGATGAAGAAGTCTTAAGTTTTCCAGCTGGGGCACTTGTCCAAAATGAGATTTAGAAGAGCACGTTGCATGAGAAGGTGGGGTATGTTCTGTTTTAGAAGAAGACTTGCATTCAGGCACACGTGAGCCACCCAACAGAGATGTCTGGTCGGCAGATGGGTTGAAAGATGAGATCAGGTCTAGACTCAGAGAGATTGTGAAGGTACCTACTTGCAGTGAGAGGGTAAAACCATATGATCAGGTGAGAGCACCCAGGGGAACAAAAATAATAAGAAGTGAAAAAAGATGAACCAAAAGACTGAGCAAAGAAGAAGGAGGGTTAAGATTAAGATAAAATATGATAAAATAAAACAAGACAAAATAAAATAAATAAAGTAAAATAAAATAATAAAATGAAGGGTCAGAGAATTAGAAGAGAACTGGAGGAAACCAAGAAATAGAGTTTTAAAACCATGTGCCAAGCACATCAGATATCAGCTATGCATATATACCAGCATAGAGAGATGACTAACACACAATCCCTGCCCAACAAAATGTGCCAGAAGGAAAAACATAAGCAACACAAAAACATTTAAAACCTTGAGCATAGATCTATAAAGCACGTAATGGAAGAAATTACAGATGTAGTGCAGGGGGAACACAAAGAGGAAAAAGTTTTAACTCTCCTAAGGCATTAGAGAGCATGTCCCCAGGACCCCATGGAGTGTCTCCAGGGACCCTGGAATGAGTAGTTAGTGGGCATGGTGGCACTTGCATCACGGTGGCCATTACTAAGCCCAGGATGACTGGTATGCGTGAGAGAGTTATGTATCCACCCTCACAGTCATGAAAACTTATGAATGGGGGTGTTACTTTTTACATCGTGCAGCCTGCACACTACCTTTGGCATTCAGTCACTTCTTTTATTAAAGAAAACGAAGAATCTTTCCTTTTTTCAGTCCCTTTTATCATGTTTGGCCTTTTTCTTATTACGTTTTTGCTTGGAAACTATGAAGGAGAAGAAATTTCAAGTAGAGGAACTCTGTACAAGATCACAGAAACTCTAGGAAATTTGGTCAGAAATGCAAATAGGTTAGTGCCAGTGGGAGAGTAGCAGGAGATAAAAATGGAAAGAAAGGCAGGAATCCAATCAGGCATACAACTGGCACTTGGAATAGAGTGGTGAAGGAGACAGAGATATCATAGGATAAGTGTACAGAGAGTGCATAATGCATGCCAGGTACTGTTTTAAATGTTCTACATGTATTAACTCACTTATTCTACATCCAAGATAGCTTCTATCATTAGGCTCAATATATAGATGAAGAAACTGAGGCACAGAGAAATTAAGCCGTTGCCTGCACACTTAGACATGTTGGAGCTAGGACTTGAACCTAGACAATGTAGCTCCAGAGTCTATCTGTGCCTTTTTTTTTTCTAATTTTTTTTAACATTTATTTATTTTTGAGAGACAGAGCATGAGCAGGGGAGGGGCAGACAGAGAGGGAGACACAGAATCTGAAGACAGGCTCCAGGCTCTGAGCTGTCAGCACAGAGCCTGATGTGGGGCTTTAACTCATGAACCGTGAGATCATGACCTGAGCTGAAGTTGGACACTTAACCAACTGAGCCACCCAGGCGCCCCACTATCTGTGCCTTTAATTACCGCACCCGAGAGCAGGAATCAGATTTCCACAATGACAGTATTGAAAAGTTCTGGGAAAGAGAAGAGGGGGAACCATTTCCTGGACCAGGAAACCTCAAACAAAATGAGAATAAATGATCATACCTCATCCGTAGTTGAGCTGGCTTCTAAATTCGGATCTCCAGACATCCAGGCCAGTTCTGGACAACTTCCTCTTCCCTGGTGTTGCAGCCTTTTCAAGGCATTTCAACCAAAAGTGGAGAAAGGAGTTATCCACCAACCAACTAAAAGCGCCTTTACCATGGGACAGAGAGAGCTCCAAGTGGAAGGGCAAGCACTTCGGGTCTTGCTTTGCTCATCACAACTGTGCAACCCCAGGTGGGGAGGTGGAACACTGTGCCTTGGTTCCCCCTCTGAAAATGAGAGTGTGGTACTAGATTACTGCTGTGACATTGCACCACTCACATTCCGTGATCTTAGTGTCAGAGTGGCCTTTTAGTGGGGCTGTAGACACTTCCCAGTTACCTGGAACCTTTAAGACATTCGTTAGAGGCCACAAAATTACATCACCTAAAAGAATAATGTGTTCTAAATGTATGCTATGCTCTAAAATAAGTTACCTTTGAAGAGATAAGCCTATGTACCTGTAAGTAGTAAAACCAGCCCTGTCCAAATGAAGACAGCTATAGCAGAATGCTTTAAGCTATCAAAATGTCTGTTCTGGCTGGAGCTAAGTATAGCAAATACCTATCAGTATATGACTGTGCCTAGCACCATGCGTGGCCATAGAGGATACTCAAATAATAGTCATGACTCCCCACTCTTTGCCACCCAGTAACTTCCGTTCTCCATATGTATCTCTTGGTGGATCCTTCTTAATACATTTGTTGTCCTATTTATTTTTTGTTTATGAGTTTGGGTGATTTTACAAATATGGATTGTCCCTACTGGCCCCTTAGATTATTTCTTTCATACTTGTATATGCTTCCCCACATTTTGCCTAATATCAACAGGCATACCTTTCTGAAAATGGGCACATTTTTAAACATTTCTTGGGAAAATTCACATTGATTTGATTGAAGACACCAGGTTCAAAGACTTCAGCCTTTGGGAAAGCAAAAATGTTTGGGATAAAAATAGAAACTAAACCTCAGAGGACTGATTGGTATGTCTTTAGATATCTAACACTCTTAGACATCAAATGCATCATCATTGTGACATTGGTGAATATAAATGGGCTGGCAAAATCTTTCAGATGAGGAAAAATTGAGATTTGATGGATCGACTCTCTCTGTAATATAGATGGACTCAAACCTAACTGTAAATTCACACATCCTGGAAAGGTACAAAGAGATTCTCAGAGCATAGGCATGTCATTAACTAACCAGCATTTATTAAGCACTAATTTTTAAGCACTGATGCCAATGATATGTTAAGCATTTTATATGTGTATGTTTTAAAGTTCATTCTAACAACAGCCCTATGATACATTTTACAAATGAAGAAACTGAGGTTCAGGCGAGTCAAGTAACACCCAATGAGTCAGTGGGAAAAGACAGGTGATCCAAAAAAGAGTGACTAACATTTGAAGGACTTGAATGAGGGGTGTTAAGATGCCCCTCCTTGGGGTGGCTGCTATGACAAATTACCACAAGCTTGGTGACTTGAAACAGCAGAATCAATTCTTTCACAGTTCTGGAGGTCAGAAGTCCAAAGAGCTCTGCTGTCTCCCAAGACTCTAGCAGAGAATTCATTCCTTGCCTCTCCCAGCTTCTGGTGGCTGCCGGCACGCTTTGATTTGTGGCTGCATGGCCAGTCTCCAAGGTCAGCGTCTTCAAATCTCTCTCTTCTCTTCACATTGCATCATCTCTTCTGTGTAGGCTACATCTCCCTCTGCTTCCATCTTAAAAAATACATGTGACTGCATTTAAGCACCATTGGGACGATCCAGAATAACTTCCCCATTTTCAGATCCTAAATTTCATCACATCTTTTGCCATACAAGGTAATACTCACAGGATCCATGGATGAGGACCTGCTATCTGTGGAGGCCATTGTTCAGCCTCCTCCATGAGGAAATGACAATCTCCTTCATCTGAGAAGGCTGGTTGTGCCTGTCCCTCTCTCCTGGACTTCATGATGCTTAACAACAGCAATTTATTTCACAACCCCTTGTCCACAGTTCTGAAATCCTAAAAGCTCTGAAAATGAAAGTTTTTCTTTCATAAATTTGGTGCAAATTCAGTGGCATTGAAGGCTGATGCAAATTGTCCTGAGACTCTCTATGATCTTTAGCTCTATAGCATGAATGCTCATGCATTCACTACGGGAATATTGATTTCTTGTTACTGGGTGTACTATTAGGGATGGTATGGAATGTGCATTATCACTATTCTAAAATCTAAGTAGATGTGAACTCTGAAATTCATTTGGCCCCAAAAGTTATAGATAAAGGCTTGTGAACCCACAGTAAAATAGGAGCTGGAAATCATGCCGAAAGATTTCGGAAGTGAAGGAAACTGTAAGACAGACTGGAAGTTTCTCAAGAACCCTAGAGGATAGCAGGAGCCTTCAGGGAGTTGTGGAACCAACACATTTAGGAATTCCTATGAGGTGGTTAAAAAATGATGTCTAGGAAGATAATTAGAGTCATAGATAAGTGTGGGAGGAATGAGCTGGAGCGGGGGGGACGATGAGGTATTCAGGAGTAACCCTTTCGTCCCTTTATCTCCAGGAAGCATCATACTCAGATTGTTTGATCTCTCAGGCCTCCCCCAGTACCAGGGTTGGAGCCCCAGCTCCTGACTCACAGGCAGCATCTCCTGCTCGGCTCATGAGAGAGGGTGCCAACAGTAGGATAGTCGCTGATCTGCCTGGCTTATGTCCTGACACATGCAAGAGCCACTGCTGCGGGCTCTGCACAAAGCCCATCAGAGATGGGCTTCTCCTTGTCTACTTGAAGAGTCTCTTCTGAGCTCATAATCAGATCGTGGATGTTAGGGCAGGAGAATCTCAGATTTTCATCACCTTATGTACTCACTGTAGTCATTGTTTCCTTATTGCTACAACGACCACCACCACCATCACCATTTTTCCCTCTTGAATATTATCCAGCCTCCCTTATACCTTGCAAAACTAGGTTTCAATATATCCACTTCCTTCCTTCCTTCCTTTCTTAACACACACACACACACACACACACTCACACACACATACACAAACATATCGTGGAAAGGAGATCCTTTTGAGAGGATGGTTTCCTTATATATATTCACACAAACACCCTCACTCACTCTTACCTTCTTTGGAAGGATCAAAATGGAGACCTTTAGTCATTACAAAAATAAAAATCTCACTTTTAATCTCTAGTGAGCACCTTAATATACTCTTCTTAAGTCAGCCATTTTGAATATGCATAACCTTGGCCAAGGAGAGTGTGGATGGCTGGAGAGGGTAAGCCCTTTATGTCAATGAGAAAAGAATTACTCAAACAATATGAATGACTTTGTAAAGATGTGAAAAATCTGGCGGTATCATTTCTCTTTGGAAAAGATAATATATTGTTTATGGAGATATTCAGAAAAAAATTTATACTATCTCACTGGGTGATTCACTCAAGTTTGCCATAAACATTCTTCTCCTTTTCTGTTTATCATCAATATAAATGACATCCCTTCATTGTCTGCCATTTAGGTTGGTCTGGAAATTTTTTATGGGTATTACAAAGGAATGAGAAATTTTACATAAGCAAACTTTTCAAAAACATAAAACATACTTTTATAAAAGCCAAAATGTGGAAATAAAATTACAGTCATTTCAATGGAAATATTTGTGGTGCATTGCCCTGCTTTCATAAGGAAGGGGTAGGTAGGGCTTGACTTATGGCAATTTGATGTGAAGCAATTTCTCTTAATGGAACTAGCTTACTATTCCCATGTGATCAGCTCTTAGCAGAGAGAACAGAACAGTGACAAGCGACTGTCCCCAAGCGGTTCTGGCACCAGCCTAACAGACTTCACAGAGTTCCCTCCCCCTTAGTCTTAGTTTGGCTATCTGGTTTACTTTGTGCACATAGACCCCTCCCAAACATCTGCACCAGAAAGCAGCAATGCTCACCTCTCAGGGTGCGCGAGGAAGGTGCTGGAGCTGGTAAGATAAGATGGATAATGTTGAGACCAAGTTTCTGGTGTGACAAATATCTGAAAACAAATTTTGTAAAAATATTTTGGGCAATTATTCTAATATTCGAATAAACGCACAGCATTCCAAAGGAAATGCTCGTTAGGGAATCAAATCTTGGGAAAAACACCAGCCTAGGAGTGAACAGGACCTGAGTTCTATTTCTTCATTCTGTCCTTTATTAACAGTGTCTATCTCTCAAGGAAAGGCATTTAATCTCACTGATCCTCAATCTTCAGGTCTGAGTTAATAATAGCCTTGCTATTATATACAAAAAACACTTTGAGACTACAATAGATTAAGATGTAAGAAGTGTTTTCATAAATTCCAAAGTACAACACCAAATAAAGATTTGGTGTTATAAATGAGACATTCTCAGTGCTTATTAAAGTGTCAGTCTCATTTCTTTTTAATTCCACAGGACACTACTTCTCTAAAGTTTCCATTGAAAGAGTCAAACCTCTGGTGATTGTTAAGATTCCCTGAAACTTGCCACAGAGTAGGATCAAACTTAATTTTGGAAGAGTTTTCTACCATGTAAGGAAAACTTTGAGCTTCCTTTGACATTGAATAGAGAAGCAAGGTGAGAGTCAACATGGACGTGTGGCTTATATGTGGTTCAAAGTCCAAATTCAGTGGATAATCTCAGGGTGGTAGTAGAGGATGCTAACCCTGGTGAGATGGCAGAATAAGAAAGCCAAAAGATCTTATTCTTGATGGTAGCAGAAGAGGCAACATCCTGGCCTCCAACATTTTCTCCAGAAGCCATTATAAGCAGACAAAGAGAACCCCAGTAGCCTCCAAGGTCTTCTCAGAAACGTCTGTGAAAACTTTCCAATAGATTCCCTCTGATTCTATGATACCGCAATTCCCATCACTTGCCAATGAGAAAGAATGTCAGGAAATAAAATAATAACTTTGTTTAATATTTATGCTATTCCATCACATTAAATATAATTCATGCAATTGGTTTTTGTATTACGCTGTTTAATTATGTATACTTGAAGAGGCTTTATATTATACATGGTTATCATTTATAATTAATTAATTCAATATGGAGTTTGTGTTCGTGCCTATAAAATGTTGGGCACAAGGCCCTGTGTCAAGAGCATAATCCTCCTCTCTAGATCATTCTAGCTTCAAGAAAACCAGGTTTAATATAGAGCATATTTCTAGAAACACTTCATCCTAAATTCAAATATACCTTGTTTGTTCTGAACATAATGTAGTGTTTCTTGGATGGACTGAAGTCATCACTGTCAGAAAAGTGGAGATAAATGGTGGGTGGGGTGTCACCAGCACTAGTTTTTGTAAACCAGGCTATCAGAGGTTAGTTTTTCATCAAATTCTTCTCGTAAAGGTCACTGGTAAACTTCAAATTATAGAAACCAAAAGTTTTTCTTTTTTCTTTTCATTCTACTTCATATTTCTAATATAGTATCCTCTTTCTTAAAATGTTCCTTCCCTCTACTTGCTCTCTGTCTTATGGATACCCACCTGGCCGTTCTTCCTCTCTAAGCCAAGCTGGCTTTCCTTCCATCACTCTTTCTCTCCTTGTACCATCCTGGACTTCCCTGGGCCTATTTCTCTCTTTATACCATTTGATGTCTTTGAAAAATCCCAACCACTCCTACGGCTTCAATTATTCCCTGCAAGATGATATCACCAAAACTGTATCTCTATCCCTAACTACTCTTCTCATAACACTCCTTTGGACACCAGCAGGACTTTTCAACTCAAATATTCCACAGATTTCACAAGTTCAGTTTATCTAAAACACAGATCATTCATCTCTCCCCTCCTGTGAACTATAGTGAACAGCTTCATTATCCCTTCCCTCCCCAGGGTCATCAATTTCTAAGTCTTCCTCATCCAAACAAATCCTAATCATTCTACACTTGCCATGTCTTCCTAGCATCCTGTTCATTCCACCACTATTTCCTTCGGTTAGGTTCTTAGGAGAGAAGGAACTAACATTTTCAAGTGCTTATTGGCCACTCTGTGCACATTCTCCATTCATTTCTTCAAGAACCATAAAACACTGGTGTATTTTCATCACCATTTTTCTGTTGAACAACCTGGGTCTCAGAAGGAGTCTGATATTAGCTAAAGGTTACAGGACTGAAGTGGAGCCTGAATTGATGTGTGCCTGGAAATCTCAGTCCGTTCTCATCTCCCATCTTGGCACATCTCCCTCCTCCCAATAAGTCTCCTTGTCACTGTCCTCTCTTCTCCTCAGACAAGCTTTTCCAAGCACTGGTCTCAAGCATTTTTCATGGAGCAGCTCTGTGGCCTGTGAGCCAGGTCTTTATGGCTCCACAGTATTTTGCTCCACATTTAAAAATTTAGAACTTCCCACTCCCAACAAATAAAACTCCATCGACCTTGTCTTTAAAACATCAGGCAGTCCCAGAGTACTAGGTCCAGTCTCTCACACGACAATAATCAATTGACTCAACTCAAGTGCTGGCTGCTGCCTTTCGACCTGGCTGTCACTCCATATAATTTAATTGTATTACTTGTGTCACTCCATAGACATTTGAGTTTACAATCCCTGGTCTATGAGGACAGTAGTCAGCTCTAGCTGCCATGACAAAATACCATATACTGGGTGACCTAAATAACAGAAATTTATTTCTCAAAGTTCTGGAGGCTGGTCAGTCTGTGAACAGGATGCCAGCCTGGTCAGGTTCTGGTGAAAGCCCTCATCCTGACTTGCAGATGGATGCCTTCTCTCCGAGTGCTTGGTTGGCCTTTCCTCAATGCAAGAACATAGATAAGCAGAGAGCTCTCTTCTTATAAGGCCATGATTCTATTGAATTAGGATCCCACCCTATGAACTGACTTAACCTTAGTTACCTCCTACAAGCCCTATCTCCAAATATAATCACTTTGGGGGTAGGAGCTTTTTTTTTCTTTTAATGTTTTA
Organism: Suricata suricatta; assembly: GCF_006229205.1. Taxonomy (NCBI): domain Eukaryota; kingdom Metazoa; phylum Chordata; class Mammalia; order Carnivora; family Herpestidae; genus Suricata; species Suricata suricatta. The sequence goes on from NC_043707.1 coordinate 70,337,246, forward strand.
TTTATTTTTGAGAGAGAGAGAGAGACAGCGTGAGCAGGGGAGGGTCAGAGAGAGAGGAAGACACAGAATCCAAAGACAGACTCTAGGCTCTGAACTAGCTGTCAGCACAGAGCCCAAGGAGGGGCTCGAACCCACAAACTGTGAAATCATGACCTGAGCCGAAGTCAGCCGCCTAACCGACTGAGCCACCCAGGTGCCCCAGGTGGTAGGAGCTTTAATATAAGAATTTGGGGGGAATGAAGGGGATACAATTTAGTTCTCAGCCATGAACTTATAATAAGTATTGCTGAGTACCTACTATGTACCAAGTACTAAGTACTGTATGTGTATTAAATTCTAAGTACTGTAATGTATTCTTAATCTAATCTTCACAGTAATTCTATGAGACAGGGATTTTATATCACTATCTCCATTTTTCAGATGTGGAAGCAGAGAGAGGTCATGAAACTGGCACAGATTTCATAGCTAGTATGTGGCAGAACTAGAATTTGAACCCAGGTAGTCATGTTCTTAACTTCTATTTAATGCTGCTTTTAAAACCCACCATAGTTTAAAAGTCCAGCTTCCTTTCCCAGCCTCAACATTCATTGCCTTCCTTGGGTAAATAAAGCTCTAGTCATTTTCTGATTGCTCCTTATGGTTGTCATTTCTTCCCTTAGATCATGCTCTTTTCCTTCCCTAAGGTTTTTTTCTTCCTTGTCCTGAGTAGTTGTGCAGACCCTCACTCACCCTCCAGCACCCTGCCTAACTTTTATCTGCCCTGTGATCTTTCCATGATTCCTGAAACTCCTAACATTTCTGGGCCTTCACCTCTAAGTGTTCTCCAGAACTGTTATTCTTTATTCCTGCTATAAATATCACACAACCCCATTACAATATAGGGTGCGTGTGTGTTTCTCTATGAAAGTGAGGCCCACATCTTCTCATCTATGTCTCCGCAAGGCTGATATGCACAAGTATTTGAGACATGTTTGTTACAGTAAATTGAGTTGAATTATTTTTGCATTTTCCCCCAGTTTTATTGAGATGTAATTGACATATAACACTGTATTTGTATTTAAGTGTACAACATAATGAATTCATATACATATGTGTGTGTGTGTGTGTGTGTGTGTGTTAACCAGATGACTCCTGAGTCTCCTTGAGCCTAAAACCCTGTGGGTTTTATATATATATGTGTGTGTGTGTGTGTGTGTGTGAGGCATATTCGACTATTTATGTACATGTATGTATATTCGACTGTTTGAAATGCCCTCATTCTATTGAATTTCTATAACTTTCTAATCAAATTCTTTGATTTTTTCTTTTTTTCTCCCCCTTTATAATCTGGGAAATCGTTTATACAGTTGATGTGGTTTTGGTGGGTGGGAAGGGGAAGGAAGGAGGGAGGCCTACAAAGGGATGCTCTTCCTGGGGACTCTATGATAGCCTGGCTGCTTGAAGTTTCTGTCAGTCTTATTTTTCACTTAGGTGAGATATTGCCTGTTCTTAATTTTCTCTCATATCACTTGGGCTTTTTTTTTTAACCCCCAACAATGGAAACAGAAACCCGGAGCTGGCCTGGAGTAGATACAATTTTTGCAGAAGCCTGAGTCAGGCAGCAGTATTATCCTGGCTGAGACAAAGCCTCATGCTGAGCAAACCAAGTTCAACGGTGTTGGCTCATAATTCAGCCTCTAAAGTATGTTGGGTTTAGAGGCCTCATCTAAATGCAGAACTTTACTACCCTGTTCACCATTTGATATGTATTTCTTTCAGGGGGTGGACATGAGCATGCAATGGAAGGGCAGAATTCAGAATTTAGGAAGGAGGTAAGAGCAGGCAAAAGGGAGAAGGAAAAGATCTGTGGAATATTTCAGCCATTTGTTTCAACTTGCAGCGTTCTCCAAACGCCTCATCAGATAATAACTGATATTGCATAACATTGTATTTTCCAGAGCTCTACCACATGCATTATCTTGTTTCATCCTCAGTATAAGTTTATAAAGCATCACTATTCATACGAACACCCTCATTTTACAGAATCTCAGAAAGATTTAAACACATACCCAAGGTCACAGAGCCAAGAAGAGTGGAGCCAGGATTTGAATCCAGATCCTTCAAACTCAACTCTGAGGCTGTTCTAATGAGACTTCCGAGTGTCAGGTTTATAAAATCAACTGGCTAGCATTTCATTGTCAGTAATTCCCCATGGCCTCCTTCTGGCAGCAGGCCAACAGGAAGAGCAGTAAAAAAAATTCACATCATTCCCAAGCTAACATCCTAGTGTCAGAGGAATCGAGGGCTAACTGGGTAATAATTAGGGTATAGCATTTGTGACAAGCAGAGAATTTTCCCTTTCCTGTCTTACATGTTAACACACTGCTATCTCTGCCCCTTTGAGAAGCCTTCATTTGGATAATTTCTTTAATCCCACCCTGGCCCTGCACCTGGTGATCATGTAGGAAGATGTGCCCTGCCCATGACCCACCATGTGTTCATGGATATGTGTCAAATTTAGTTGGAACATAATATGTGGAAGACACAGTGTTTGCTTGTTCGATCAAATGATATCCTGCAAGAAATGTTAGCCCCTCACACTAGGCAAATTAATTTCTCATTGCTGTGCCCCCTCCTGCCTTTCTGTGAGTGCCTTCATCTCTGCTAAGCTTCACTACATTGTATTAAAAGAAATATTTTAAGGGCTTTATTCTGTTCATGTAGTTTTTGGTATCACGGACTCTTTCATATTCAGTTTTGCATCGGCACTGTCTACAAGTACTGCCTGCTATTGGGAAGAACCCTTCTCCACATCCCAGATTCCCATGGGGAGAAACATTCATGTGCGCAGCACTCCAGGCTTCTGTCTGCTCTTCCTTGCCCCCTGGAAGAAGAGGGAGTAACTTCTCCACCTGGCAAGTGTGAAGGGTAATTTCATGTGTCAGTCTGAATGAGCCATGGGTGCGCAGACATTTGGTCAAACATTATTCTGGACATCTGTAAGAGTGTTTCTGGACAAGACTAACATTTAAACCTCTAGACTGAGTAAATCAATTTTGCCCTCCCTCATGTGGGTGGGCCTCATCCAGTCAATTGAAGAACTGAATAGAACAAAAAGGCTCAGTAAAAAAGAACATCTACCTACTTGAGTTGGAACACTGGTCCTTTCCAACCTCATGCTCATTCTGAGACATTGGCTCTTTGGGGGCCTCAAGTCTGTCGGCTCTCATGCTCGTGGTACACATCAACTTTCCTTGGTCTTCTACTTGCCAACTGTATATCTTGGGACTTCTCAGCCTTCATACTTGCATGAGCCAATGCCTTTTGATACTCTCTTTATCAATACACTTATTATATACACCCTGTTGGTCCTGTTTCTCAGGAGAACCTTGATTGCATACATCAAGCTTGGCAGATGATCATGGAATGCTTCAGAAGGAGTCAGCCTGCCTTAAGGAACTCACGTTCTCTCTCTGCTGTGCTGAATGCGTAGTAAACAGTTTGGTAATAAATTTAACCCAGAAAGTGATGATTGTTTTAACAAGTCTATACAACCATTTCTTCAATCAGCTTGATGAGTAATAAAGTAGATATTTTGATCTGCATCTTTCTGACTGTGCATCTATCTTTGAAATGGTCATCTAAACATGAGGCAAGGAAGGGTGTTATTATTTATGGAGACTAAAAGCTCAATGGAGATGCTTTAAAAATGTGGTGGAAGAAATGTAAGAGTATATAATAGAATGTCTGATCAATACTCTTTGTAATGGTACATCTAACACAGAGAAGATAGTTTTGCCCAGTGCTCCATGGGAATTGTATCTAATGGACAGGAATATCACATTTGAATCTCAAATGTATATGTAGCATGTGACTCTGTTAAAAAAAAAAAAAAAACCCTTAGAGGCGTGGGGGCGCCAGGGTGGCTCAGTCGGTTAAGCGTCTGGCTCTTGATTTTGGCTCAGGTCATGATCTCACGGTTTGTGGGTCCAAGCCCCATGTCAGACTCTGCAGTGGCAGTGAGGAGCCTGCTTGGGATTCTCTTTCTCCCTCTATCTCTGCCCCTCCTTCCTTTTTGTGCTCCCTCTCTCTCTCTCAAAATAAATAAATAGACATTTAAAACAAGACAGGTTGAGTTATATAATAACTAGAGGAGTCTTTAACCTTTAATCAGTAAGCATTATAGGCTTTTCTATATGCTTCCACATCTTTACATTTCTGTCTATATCAGCACTTGACTTGGACCAAATCTTAATCTATTATTTAATTATGAAGTTTCCTTTGGAATGCATCTGTAAAAATCACCCATGCTTCTCTAGGACTTAGCAACACTATTTTTCTGTATATGCCTTTATGTTCAGGGAGATTGGAGAAAAAGAAAGAGAGAAAGTAAGAGTACATGCATATGATTGAAAAATGTGAAGATTCCCTATTTATACTTAAAGAGAACTCAGTAACTTACCCAGAAATATAATCCCTGTAATTCTCCTTATCTGCAAGTTTATTATAAAAAGAAACAGAACAGTGACAGACATAACAGGACCAAACTTTCCCCTCTACTAAAAAAAAAAAGTCCAGAATATGAGAGTTTAAAGACATTAGTGTCCCCCAGAAGCCAGTGAGAATAGAGTACTACAATACGTTCTCTTTGGTTTACATCATGTGACTTGAAGGAAAAGGAGGGAGAGAGGAAGAGAGGGGAGGAGGGAAGTAAAACATGTAAGTTACTGATAAAATCACTTTGGGTTTTGAACACTTCACTCCCAGTTATTGGAATGGAATTTCGAGAATTATCTCTACTGATCATGACTCAGGAGTAAAACTCCTTTTCCATCCTTCCTTGTGTTGAAACCCAGGATTCTACTCCAGGAAATCACCCACTGATGGGCCTCTCTTGCCCCTAGCACTGCCACTAACGATCGCCTCCTCACTGGGAGCATCACTAGAACAACAGCCGCTGCCAGAAATGTCTGGCACCAGATTCCTCTCCAACTCAGTGCCTAATGCCATTACACATTCTACAACAGCTGCACCGATACCTCCGTGAGCCATTTCAGCATTTCAGAACGGGTAAAGAACTGCCATTGACTTATGCCCAACACTAATCCAAACACCGTCTTTCATGAAATGATCTAAATAAAATGGCCAACTGGGCTGATGGTAGAAAGTTTACAAATGAAGCTTTCAAGTAGAACTTCCATCCACCATGTGCAACTGTATGCCACTGATTTCACACTTAGAAAGGGGGGTCAGAGAGCAAGATGTTCACAGCTCCAGCCCAAGCACAGAGCAGCGGACTGGCTTGCTTTCTTCTGTATGGTCCTTTTTGTCTCACCTCCTTCTGGCGGGCACTGTGTTAAGTGGTCACACACAGTCACGGACTCTCATCCACAAGCAGTCATTATGACCTGCTTAGCAAGCACTTGGTGCACAGAGATAAATAATAATATGCCCTCTTTTCTAATGGTCTAGCCAGTGAGGCAGATATTTACCTAAGAGATGAAGACACATTTTCGATGTTCTTTCTGACCTGTCCTTGGGGCAAAGTGGGGTTTCCAAGGAGAAAGTGGCCAACTCTTTGGGAAGAGGCAGAGAAGGGAATACTTCTTAGAAGTTTCTACCTAAAAGTCCAGTGGTTTTCCAGCTGTGTTACTCTGAGTGCCGGGGTGCCTCAGAAAGCCTGGTGCTGGTCTCTGCAGCCCCCAACAGAAAGCATCACTATCAGTTTTGTACAGAAGTACCAAACGATGCATTGTTAAAAAAAAAAAAAAAGATATTGTCAACACCTGGCACACAAATTCCTCGAGGTAGATATTTTGTTCAGGAAAAATACAAGATTTGCTGCTTGGGAAGGAAAGTGAGCCTATGTAAGCTGGAGTTTGGAAGTCCACGGAAAGAGGGCTAATCTCCTCTGTGAGAAATAGGAATCCAGATGAGCAGAGATGGGAAGGGGGTACACAAAGGGCCAGGAGGGAAGGAGTGAGGGGAGAAGGGGCGGTATGACCAGAGGCTGAATCCCCAGCTTTAAACAAAGCCAAACAGTTTTAGTGACATGAATATCTAATAGGAGGTTTAAACTATTTATTTGTAAATCCCTTCATCTTCTCAAAATAATCCGTAAATTCCTCCATACCAAGACTCGCGTGACTCTTGTTGCCATCATCTTTAGTAGAAATTAAGGTAAAGAGCTAAATTTTATGCTTGGATCGACGAAGTGCAGAACAGGAAAACATGATCCCCACCCCAGTGGTGGAGGGGCCCACGGGATGAGGCCCTGGAGACTGAACTTCCACGGGCCGTGGCCTGAGGCGGAGTCTCCTTTTCTGGAGGCCTAACACCAGGGCTAGGCAACTACAATTTCATTTGAAAAGAACAAGTGGGCTATGTTGTCACTAAAACTAGTGAGGCAGCCATTTATTTGATCCAAGCTCTTCATTTAATGACGAAAATACGTTGGCTCCAGAGAGAAAGGGCACTGTGTGAAGTCAGGCTCCATCTCTTACCTGGCAGAATCAGACCTGGAACCCACTTCTTCTGACCCTAACGAAGCCAGGCCTCCATGCGCTGTGCCACATTTAGGTTCCGAAATCTGCTTGAACTGTGTTATTTTATGGGAGCACAAAGGTTTAACACCGAGTCTCAGCCTTTGGTCATACTGCCCTGTCTCCCCTCACTCCTTCCCTCCTGGCCCCTTTTGTACCCCCTTCCCCACCTGGCTGCACAGCATGGCCCAGCCAAAAGAACATAGGCTCTGGGATCAGAGAGGCTCCAGGAAATGTGCTGTGCAGTCTTGGCAAGTGATTTAATCTCAGTGAGATTAGATTTAAAATCACCGAGTGATTGAATTTCACTCGGGTTATCATCTGTAAAGGGAACAATAATACCACGCAGGCAGGACTTTTTAAAAATTTAATAAAGCAATATGTGTCAAGTATATAGCACATAGTAAGCAATGGATAAATGGAAGCAATTATTATCGTTATCAAAGAGACCTTTACTAATGTGCCACAAGATTTATTTTTAAATGCTTTTTGCTTAATTATAAGACTAATACATGGTCATTTTCAATAATTGAGAAAATCCAAAGGAATCTTAGAAAGAGAGAAAAGGATTTCCCACATTCCTTCTACCCCGTAAAAACCACTGTTAGCATGTTGATGTATTTCAACAGGAATGATTTAGAATGTGCCATTTCTTGTGCCTTGTAACCTTCCAAGAGCACTCAATTTAGAATACAAATTTGGCAGGAAGGCAGTTTGTTCTAAAACCAATTTCTTGTTTGTTTTTTTATTTTAGGGGGTAGTGGGAGGACAGAAATTATACACAGATATAAACTATGTCAATATAAACATTATCACATTTTAAAATCATATTTTCATCCTTTTTTACAACTTGATTTGCAGAGTGCTTTATGATCCATTAAACAAGTTCCCTGTAGTATCTTCCTTGATGCACATAATAGCCCTGGGCATCAGGGAGTGGTATTATACACATTTTACAGATGAGGAAATTGAGGATCAGAAAAGTTAAATGATTTACTCCAGGTCTTTCAGGTAGTAAGAACTTGGACTGCAGCCTAGGATTTCTGACTCAGAGCTGGTACCTCTCTGCTAATTATCCATACCAATGAGAACCCTCTCTAATTAGCCTTAATCATCTGAACAGCCTCAAAGATAAATCAGGAAAGAGCACAGGGAGCTAGTGAAAGCACAGGAGGACAAGTCAGAAGATCCTGGTGTGATGCCTATTTTGGGGATTGGCACATCACTCACCCTCTCTAGGTTTAAGTGCTCTTCGTTTGTCGAATGAGAAGGGGTGGACTCTTAGTGGCAGGGTCAGACTTTCTAATACTGAATTCTATTATTTTAAAGCACCCTGAAAATTATACATCCTCCTAACTTGTAAAAACATTTTGATATGATGCAATAAAAACATTACCCTCTAAAAATCTCAAAGACGACAGCGCAATACCTTCCAAGAATCTCCAATCATCCAGGTCATGGGATGGGAAAAGAGCTTGATTTGAAAATCTACAGTGCTGGCCTCAATTTGGCAGAGAGAATTCAGCCAAAAAGGAATATCTCAAGTGGAACTCCAAACGTGGGTATCTTCTTCAGAGAGTGTGGGGCTCCACCAGTTGAATCCTCAGTGACTGCTTTAGGATGTGCTATCTCGTTATTAGCTGTGTATCGATGGGGGCCTTTCAGACCACATATACTTTTTGGACCAGAGTTTATGAGAGATGCTGAGATGGGCTAAATGCTTCTTGGGGAAGATGAAGGAACAAATACTGAACTTAGCCGGATCCTCTGAATCTGAACATGGGAGGCTAAATTCTTATTCTGAGAAATGCACATCTCCATGAGAAATACAGTCTCCAGTGTCCCAGACTGCCAGCCAGGTACACTCCGACCCCGGCCCCTGCCAAATGCAGTTGAACTGGTGCTCGTGTCCTCCTGATCATCAGACTCTGCTGACCTCAGATGGCCGCCGCTTGTGCAGTCCAAGAGGACCCAAACAGGACATGGGACCAGCTGCTGAGCAGCCAAGGGAGGGGTACACTGTGTTTGAAACTGCAAGGCTCTTCTTGTGAACACATTTCATTTCCTAGATTGTTGAACAAACTCAAAGGAGATGATTTTCTGAGCCATACACTTAACGAAATCATTGTGTTCTATGTCAGCGTTGTATTCCCATTTCTCAGCCTGGCATTGAAGGCCCCTACATCTCTAGATGACCTCTCCCTTGCCAGGTTTAACTATCCTGCCAGGATGAATTCCGTTCCTCCCTTACGACCCCTCCCCACAAGGGAAAGAAGGCCCACTTCCTTGCCACCTATCCAAGGCCTCTGCATCCTCCAAATCTCAACAGTCATTCATCTTCAGGAAGCCTCCCCTGGCTATCAGGCTAACATGCATTGATAACTGTTCTCGTGGATGCTTCCAGCACCTACTATCTGTGCCTTATCTTTAGTTCTTAATCAGTGCAGTCCTGCATTACCCATGTGTGCACAGTAAAGCTCAGCATCTCACCCAGGTTGTCGTTTCCTTAAGAATGAGCACTCTGCCTAGAATCCCTCAGGGCCTGAGGACAGAGGCACAAGAGTATGGAGTTGGGAGGCCAGGCTTTTTTGACGAAGCCTCAAGGTGAACACCAGACGCCAGGCATGTTCCTTACTGGTATGTGACGTTGGTCAGGGGCCTAACATCTCTGTGAACCTCTGTTTTCTCATCTATAAAATGGGAAATATGACAGCACTTGCCTCATGAGGCTGGGTGGAGGATTTTAGGAGTTTTTCAGATACCATGCTTAGAATAGGTCCCGGCATGTCCTAAAGCCCGCAATCAGTGTTAGCCATTGCACATAGGGGAGGCTCCACCTCCCATAGGCTCCATGGGCTCCATGCTCCGTGCTGTGGGCCCTGGGCTACTCATACACACAAATTCCATCAGACAATGGGCAGTGGGGGTGGAGGGCAGGCCTGGACTCAAAAAATTAAACGACAACGTGATCAGCATGGTCATAATGGAAAGTATGAGAAGCAGCACCTCTCCTGGTACCCGACACAGGGCATTACTATACTAGGTGCACAGTCCGTGAGGAATGATGATTTGATTTGAGTGGTGCTGGTTGAAATCTATTAAGTTAGTAATCACACACACAGTACCTCAAAAGAGTCCTTTAGTGGCTTTATAATGCAGAAACCACAGACGGGTTCAATTTGGCAGTGTTATTAAGCAAATAAATGGATTTTTAGATATTTAACTTCTAATCATATGTGAACTTCAGGAAGCTAAATGCTCCAATGACACCGCTAAATACCTCTTTGTTACAAAGCCATGGTCTGACTTTTGAGGCAAAGTTGAGGGCCTAAATTCAACCCCATTAGTTCATATTTTGTCCAAAATGCAGTTTATAATGAAGCCAGCAAATTAGGTCCCTTGACCATAAACCTCACAGAAGGAAAGCAAACAGAGCATGAATCAAAAGGCTTTAGACAGGAGTTGGCTATTAGTAACATATAAATTAAGTGTAAAATCAAAGAGGGGGGGTAAGTTCAGTGTTTATGTTCT
>NC_043707.1:70351937-70589437 GCF_006229205.1 Suricata suricatta
CCCCCATGGCCTCATCTAACCCCAGTTTCCCGCCTCTATATGCCATGGCAATGGGGTGGAGGTGGTTAGGGCTTATACATATGAATCTGGAAGGAGGACGCAATTCAGCCCATAGCATATGTATTACAGTATCTTCTAGTTCTCTTTTCACTTTCTTGATGAACAATAGTTAAGCTCACAGAGTTTGTTTTTACAGCAACAAAACTGTTGTGTTGTATAGTCCTCTAAGACTTTTAAAGTTTTGTCTTTAATTCGTTTAGCTTTAATCTACCTGGAGTTTGCTTTTGTGAACAACTGAGGAAGAGACTCATTCCATTCTTTATCCACGTGGATAATAACAGTCTATGTCTCACATACTGTGTGAGCCATACTTCTCAGGTGAGCTGCTATGTCGCCTACATCATAGTCATCACTGATGGCAAAGTGTCAGGCTTCCGTGTAAGTGTGGATCTGTCTCTGAGTTCCATTTTCTGTTGCATTACTCAGTTTGATTATCCCTGTGCCAAAACGTTGTCTGTATAGTATATAGTATATCTTGATACATGGAAGTGCATACATCATGATACTAAATCCTTTAGTATTTTGCCCTTCCATATATCAAGTATAGTATAGAATGCTCCATAGTATATCTTTATATATGGAAGGACATATATATGTATATCTAGATAGCATATTACTTACATAGTATAGTGACATAGTCTACCACTATAGTATATCAGGATATACTATATATAGTATTATTATATGTAATATATATTTGAATACATATAGTATATTATAAGATATCTTGATGTATGGATGTATATCTTGATATATGGAAGGGCAAAATCCTTTAGGTGTTTAGTCATCTTCAGAAGGGTCTTGAAAAATCCTGGGCCTTTGTTCCTACAAAATTTTAATATTTTTTTTAAGTTTATTTATTTACTTTGAGAGAGAGGGAGAGAGAGAGAACATGCACACAAGTGGGGTAGGAACAGAGAAACCCAAGTGGGAAAGGGACAGAGAGAAGGAAAGATAGAATCCCAAGCAAGTTTTGTACCATCAGCACAGAGCCTGATAAAGGGCTTGAACTCACAAACTGTGAGATCATTACCTGAGCCAAGATCAAGAATCACTTAACTGACTGAGTCACCCAGGTGCCCCCTTACCCCTTAATTGCAAATTTTAAAATCACCTTATCAAGTTCCTTTTGTATTTTTTTAAAATGCAGTAAACTATAGTTAAAACTGGGAATAACTGAAATTAATTTATTTTTTTATTTTAGAGTGAGGGAGAGCTAGTGAGAGCCTGCACAAGTGGGGGAGGAGGAAAAAGGGAGGGAGAGAATCTTGAGCAGGCTCCCCCTCCCTACACTCCCCCAACATGGGACTTGATCCCGTGACCCTAATATCATGACCTGAGCTGAAATAAAGGGTCAGACGCTCAACCAACTGAGCCACCCAGGTTTTCCTGGGAATAACTAAAACTCTTAACAATATTAAAATTTCCTATCTAAGATCATGGTTTACCTCTCCATTTATTAGATCTCTTGTGTATTTCATTGAAGTTTAAAATTTTTCCCAAATGGGTTTTAAACTTTTTGTTATATTTATTCCTGGATATCATCTATTTTGTTAAAATTATAAATTACATATATATTTTAAGTATGTCTTCTATTTTGTTGCCCACATATAGATATGCCACTTCTTTTTGTATATTGGTTGTATTTCTACCCATCTTAGTAAATTTTTATATTAAGTCCAAATATCTTTATAGATTACTTTGCATTTTTTACATAGAAAATAATATAATTTGATCCATAAAAAGGCAAATAATGTAATTTGAGAATAATGGCAGTTCTGTTTGTTCTTTTGCGATTTTAATTTAATTTAATTAAAACATTTTTTTTTAATTATTGTACTGGCTAGATCCTCCAGTGGAATGTTGATAAGAATTGGCAATACCTTTGTCTACTTCATGATATTAACACATATGCTTCTAACTTTTGACAGTTAGGAGTTGATGTTTACTATACATTTTTCTAAAATGGAAGTCATTTGCTACTTCCTTTACTCGTAGTTTGCTTGGATTTTAAATCATAAATGTGTGTTGAACTTACCAAATGCTTTTTCTGTATCTACTGAAAAAAATTCATCTTGGTTTTTATCCTTTAATCTATTACTGAAGTAATTGTACTAATCAAGCTTCTAAACCCAAACCTTCCTTGCATTCTTGGGATAAACTAAACTTGGTCAGAATGAGTTATTCTTTCTCATAAACTACTATTAACAGTTTTCTAATATTTTGTTACCATTGTGAAATTCATAATTATGAATAGAATTAGACTGTAATTTTCTTTCATTCTTTTACCTTTGCCTTTTTTTTAAATTTGGTAATGCTAACTTTATAAAATAATAATAATTGGAGAATAGTCCATTTTTTCTATTTGGTAAAAAAGTTAAATGTTGAAAAAAATAAACTGTTCTTTGATTATTTTGCAGAACTTGTCTGCAAAATCACCTGTGAACTCTCTGAATTTTACAATTCAGATTTTCTTGATATTTATTGTTTATAGTTTAAAATTATTAACATAAAATTATTCAAATTTATCCCTATGTTTTAAATCTCTGTCATATCTCAGCCTTCCTTTATCATTATTAGTATTGATAAAAATACTCATTCACTTTTTAAAATTGATCTTGCTGGGGATTTTTGTATTTTATTAGTCTTCTCACAGAATTAGCATTTGTCTTTATTTATCCTTTATATTATCATTTTCCTTTCACATTAACTTCTGATATTCATTATGTCTTTGAAATACTTCTGTTGGATTTACTCTATTTTTATAGCCTAATTCGGGAGTTGGCCAGCATTTCTAGAAAGGGCTAGATAGTAAATATTTTCCACTTTGTGAGCCACACATTCTCTGTTGCAACCATTCAATTCATGCCTTCGTGGCACAAAAGCAGAGACAATAGGTACATGATTAGGCATGACTGTGTTCCAATAAAACTTTATTTATAGAAACAGGGGCAAGATTTGGCCCTTAGACCATAGTTTCTTGAGTCTTAGCCTAACTTTTTGGTTCTCAATATGTGCTCTATAGATTTCTTAAGGGGTCCCTAAAAAACTTCAGGAGGTAAGCTCAAAACTATTTTCCTGATGATGAATGTTAGGATGTTATTTGACTTTTTCCCTATGTTACCTTGAGCTGACAGTGAAAAAGCAAGAGTGGATAAAATTGCTGGCACCTTATCACAAATCAAAGCAGTGGTCATCGTATTCCTTATGGGTGCATCCTCACTATAAAAATAAATGCCAATTCCACTTAAGAATGACTTTAATGAAACAGCAAAAATTACTAATTTTATTAAATGTTGATCCTTAATCACACATCATTTTGGTACTCTGTGGAATTTGAATTTTTACATAAAGCACTTCTACTGCATTTTAAAGTATGATAATCATCTCAAGGAAAAGCACTATGTGATTATTGGAGTTGCAGGCTCAACTAGCCGTTCTCATTATGGAACATCATTTTCACTTTTAAGAACTAGACGAACTATGTGTCTTCAGCTTTGAGTATTTAGCAGACATTTTCTCAAAAATGAATAAAATGAGCCTGAAAACAACTGAAAATATTTATTACCAATGTTAAGATTTAAGCTTTCAAGTAAAATTAGAATTTAATATTGTATCTGTCATGGTGAGCTTGACAGCTTCCCAATACTTCAAGGCTGTTCCAGTGAAATCAGTGATGCTATTAATAAGTGTAGTTTTTCAATTAACATAATGAAATATGTCAACATTCAGAAGATCTTTGTAACTCAGTGTACCAATATTTTCCATATGATCAATACATGTTATTACAAAGTCATGCATGGGTAAAAGATTCACTCAAAGTGCAAGCCATACCAACAGACTGTGGCGTAACAGACCATGAAAGATTCATTGATGTGGTTTCAGATTCCACATTGCAACTAACCTTTAAAAGATTACCACTAGTGGAGATTTGGCATAGTATCAAAGAAAACTTTTCACAATTATATAAAAAGGCTGATAAAATGCTCCTCTTGCCCCAAATACAGGTCTGTGTGAGGCCAGATAGTCTTTACATACTTCAGCCAAACTCGTGCATTGTAGCAGATTGAATGCAGAAGCGGGTTCAAGAATTCAGCTCTCCTCTGTTAGGTCAGACATTAAAAAGATTTGCAATAATGTAAAACAATTCCATGCTTCTCACTAAATTCTTTAGTTTAGGAAAATATTTTTATTAAAATGTAAAGTTAATGTATGATGGATTTATGGTTATTTTTAAATGAATTAATATATGTCTCAAACATTTAATTTCCAATTCTGTAAATATTGTCTGTTATAATCACATATGTAAAAGCCCTTTGGAGTCCTTGATAATTTTTAAGAGTGTTACATGGTCCTGAAACTTGAATGTTTGAGAGTTTAAACTAGTTAATTTTTCACCTTTAAAAAAAATATAGTTAATTTAGATTATAAATGGCCTTTATAATCTGTTTTCAACTGCATCTCATATGTTTTGATATGTAATGTTACCAGTATAGCTCAGTTTTATGTGAATAATACATTGTAATTGTGATGTTTGCTTTGACCTGTGAGTAATTTAGAAGAATGGTATTTTTAATTTCTCCAAAACACAAAGATTTTAATTTTTTTTGTTATTGACCTCTAATTTAACTGCCCCAGTAAGAGAATGTGATCTATGTAATACCAATTTTTTTAAACTTGTTGCGACTCATTTTAGGTCTAAATATATGGTAACACTTATAAAGATCCTATATGTATTTGAATATAATATATATTGTCTATTTTTAGAATGAGTTTTATAGATGTCCATATAATCATGTTTGTTCATGCTAGAGCTCAATTATTCTCTATCCTTACTAATGTATTGTGAACTTGACTTGATCAACAGTTGAGGTAGGTATGTAAAAATCTTTCACTGCAATGGGGATTTTGTCCAGTTCTCCCTTAATTATCAATAACTCCTCTTCATATTTCAAAGCTATTTTATCAGATCAACTCAAGCATGGGATAGTTATACATTCTTGGTAAATTAAAACTGTTACTGGGAGTAATCCCCTTACTCCCAAATAATGTTTATTTTTTTGTCTTGAAGTCGATTTTGTTTGACGTCAATACAGCTAATCCACTTGTACTGTGGTTTAGCATTATTGTTCATGCTTCTAACTTCAGCCTTTCTCTATCTTTAAATTTTGATTGTGTCTCATAAAATATCAATGGATTTTATTTTTAATCAATATGACAAACTCTGACATTTCATTAGCATAGGTAGTCTATTTGTATTAGTTATAAATATGATAATTTTAGATTGTTTCTACCATCTTGCCTTTTTGTTCTTATTTCTTGTAATTGAGAGTTAATTCATTTCTTTGTTAAATGTTTATTATTTATGTTGATAAATGTCAAATGTTTTACTGTAAAAGCATTATTTATGTTAATAAAATGTTAATATTTATGAATACATTTTCCCTTTTATGGGTTTGAAAGTTATGCATGCTATTTCTATAATTTTTTTTAATTTTTTAGGTGTTTATCTTTGAGAGAGAGAGAGAGAGACAGAGTGCTAGCAGGGGAAGGGCAGAGAGAGAGGGGGAGACACAGAATCTGAGCTGTCAGCACAGAGCCTGACTCAGGGCTCAAACCCACAAACAGTGAAATCATGACCTGAGCCTAACTCTGACGCTTACCCGACTGAGCGATGCAGGCGCCCCACTATTTCTATAATTTTAAGGTCACTCGAAATTTTTACCATGCATGTTAACTTAATGCAGTATAAATGTAATCATGTCTTGTCCTGAATACTATGAAGAGCTGAGGACACTTCTACCGTGGCCAACCTCATGACTCTCACACTAGCAATGCCCAGCATTTTAATCCTATGTCTTTTGAACTCTATAAATTAAATCTTATTTTAAAATTAATTGATACAAACAGAAAACAACTTTTAAAAATTATCTATGAATTTAGTAAGTTGTTGGTTTACCTTTTTATCTTAAAATGCCACTATTCCCCTTGGGCTCATTTTTATTCTTCCTGAAGCATGTTCTTTATAAGATTCTTTAAAATAAGGTTAGCTGCTGATAAACATGTTTTTGTTTATCCTAAAAGCTCTTTATGTCTTCCTCGTTTTTTCAAAAGATAATTTGTGAGATACACAATTCTATGTGTATAGCTATTATATATATATAAAATATATATACACTTTTTACCCCCCGTGCCCCCCATTTTATGGTGCTCATTATTACTGATGCAAAATCTGCTGTCAGTAACTTGTCATTGTCATTCCTTTCCAAGGGTTTATTTTTTCTCACTTGCTACTATTAAGATTTTTCTTTTTGTTTTTGATAATCTACAGATTCTCAGTAATATGGCTACAAAAATGTGGATGTCTCTCAGAACCCCCATTCTGTCTCCCATGGCTCCTAACCACTCTCGCATATTTTCTATCTTCCTGTCTCTCTGGATGAATTCCTTTTTTTTTTTTAATTTTTTAATGTTTATTTATTTTTGAGAGAGAGATATAGAACAGAAGTAGAGGAGGGGCGGAGAGAGAGGGAGACACAGACTCTGAAGCAGGCTTCCGGCTCTGAGCTGTCAGCACAGAACCCGACATGGGGCTTGAACCCATGAACTGTGAGATCATGACGTGAGCTGAAGTCAGATGCTCCACTGACTGAGCCACCCAGTGCCCTTCTCTGGATGACTTTTTTAATAATTTATCCAGATTTACATTTCTGTTTATTAATTCTTTATCCATTGGTATCTGTTTCTAATTGCAATATTTTTATCTTTAAATTCTGGGATTTTTAACAATTTTTTTTACCAAAAGCTTTCAAGGGATTTTTAAGGACTCTTAGAATTTTACTAATTTTTATGCCCTTTTATTTCCTGAGACATTATATACACATTTTGTATACTTTTATTTTATATTGTACACCTACCAATTTAATATCTGAAGTCATTATTAAGAGCCTTGATCTTTGTTGTTTCAGCTCATGGCCACGCATCATAGCTGGTTTTCCTCTATGTTTGAAGAATTTTTTTAAATTGTGGGTTCATATTTAAGTGATCTTTACATGTGGGAATCACACAGCTCTAAACTGGGCATGCTTTCCTCTAAAAAATGCTTTCACTTGCTTCTGCCAGAAAACTGCCAAGCAGAGTGCATTCATTCCCATTTGAGAATCCTGGCTTGATATGAAAATACCAAGTTTTAGCTTTTCCACCATCACTATTGGCTTTTTGATAAGAAAAAATAGGGATCCACTGGAATATTTGAGCAAGGAATTGACTTACCTTACTTAAGTTTTAAAAAGATCACTCTAGCCTCACAATGAAAACAGACTACAGGAGAGATGCCAGAGGTGGGACCAAGGTGAGGGCGTGAGGAAGCAAGTGATGTGGAACCTGGCATATAAGCTAGACTGTGAGGGAGGGGAGGTCATCAAGATGGAAAGGGATACTGGAAAGCTTGTAGGATCAGTGGATCTGAGATCCCAATAGGGCTAAAGAATTGTTAGAGAAAGGGGCTCCTGGATCCCTTAGTCAGTTAAGCCTCTGGCTTAAGCCCAGGTCATGATCTCACAGTTTGTGAGTTCGAGCCCCGTGTCCAGCTCTGTGCTGACAGCTCAGAGCCCAGAACCTGCTTTGAATTCTGTGTCTCCATCTCTCTCTCTCTCTTTCTCTATCTCTCTCTCTGATCCTCCCCTGCCCTCATACTCTGTCTCTCTCAAAAATAAATAAACCATTAAAAGAAAAAAAAAAAGGAATTGTTGGAGATGGACCAGTCAGAGTCAGCTGCACAGATAAGAAGTGATACTGAATGCCTGGAAATGAGATTATCCAGGGGTTTTAGCTATCTTTATGATAAGGTCTAGACTACCTGTGGGCTTGAGTGGCTGAGGTAGGGTGGAGGTCAAGACCTTTAGGGGAGAGGATGTTAACAGGATCATCTACTTCATACTGAGAGCTCCAAGAATTAAAGCAAGAAGAGAAACTCTTTTCTCTTTGTTGCCATGTACAATGAATGAAAGAGGAATGCACTTTTGGATCAGGAAGAGAAATACCTCATTAATAAACATTTATTTTATTTTTTTATGTCTTTTATTTATTTTTGAGAGACAGAGAGAGACAGCATGAGCAGGGGAGGGTCAGAGGAAGAGGGAGACACAGATTCCGAAGCAGGCTCCAGGCTTTGAGCTGTCAGCACAGAGCCCGACAGGGGGCTCAAACCCACGAACCGTGAGATCATGACCTGAGCCGAAGCCGGACACTCAATCGACTGAGCCACCCAGGTGCCCCAAATACCTCATTAGAATTTTCTTTCCTAGAGAGACCATAAAATCAAAGTTCCTACACCACTCCTCGGAGTCTCAGGCTCTCTCTCTCACCTTTTCAATCAGTATCACAATACCTTAAGGAGGAAAAAACAAATCATTTGTGTTTCCAGTTAAGACAACAACAATTCAGCATAAAAAAATTTCAAAAATTTCTAAGAATGGAAATTATTTACCTTTTTGTGAAAAATAGATTTTTCTATTCTCTATTATCTTACTCCCAAATGAAGTCTCCACTGTCAAAAAGTCCATTTTATTTCCTAAATTTGAGCCTGAATATTACCTAGCCAGAGTCTAGTTCTTCTTCCCTAGTAATGCTATTTTGTATCAGATGGGCTTTATTGTTCTTCTTTTGTTGGGTTAATATACTTCATGCCCCTACCAAACCCTTGAAGACTTTTGTCATATTCTACTGCCTAGAGCCCTGTTGGCATCGTTCAACACAGGTAAACCTCGACTTCTTTAATCTCTTCTTGATCGATTTGTCTAATAACCATTTGGAATGAATACTCCTGATCTGGAACCAGTCTGTATTTTCCTTTTCTTTATGGTGTTAAGGTAGATTCAAATATGGTAGCCCAGGCTTTTAAAAGATAGAGGTCTCTGTTTCCCCTGCTGAGGCCCAGGGACTACGGGCCTGGGTGTATTGCATGTCCGGGACTACAGGCTGGAACTGTGTCTGAGGCACTTAGGCCACCTCAGTCCACATCCCTGCAGTGGGGCCTGAGCAAACGGTCACTGGTGGGGAGCAATGTGTGTTCTTTTAAAACTATACGGCACAATTATTCAATAATTACTGCACAAATTCAACCTCACAATTTACTGTCACCTTTATCTGATTTGGTTCATTTTCCAAATCACAAGCAAAGGCCAATGGATAAACACGTCAGGATTTACGACTGCCTTGAATCCTAGCCACTAAAAAGCTTCCTCTCCCACTTTAAGTCAGATTTTAGTTTCCAAACGCTGACTGACATTTTGCTACAGGACTGTGGTACATGTTTTCATAGGCATTGTCTCATCAAATCCTCATACCAACTCTTTAAAGATATTTTGTTTTGGTATGTAAAAGTAGAGAGAAACTAATCAACTACACAAGGTCACATAGCTAATAAATTGCAGAGCCGGGTTTTGGACTCACTTTTTCCAGCTCCAAGTTTTCATCCCACTGTATCATCTATACATATTAATTCTTGTTGCTGACTCTATTTTTATTTCAGCCTCTTTAAATAGCCATATCTAAATCCTAGTTTATTATTTATCTAAAACACGCTATCTATTGCTTTAGCAAATGACACATAACAATTTTTAGTCATTTATGACATTCTAAATGACCATAGACGAGGTTAGTTCAGGTTGTTTGATTTTTTATTTTTCTTATAATTTATTTATATTTATATAAAAATTTTTTATGTAAATAAAGTCTATTTATATAACCCCCTGCATACCTGGTAAAGCAGAACTTTGGAACTTATTTCAGCTACTTTTCTTCCCATAGATAAAAACATCAAATAATTTGGGGGGCAGGTTTTCATCATTGTGAGAAGTTTCACTTAAGTGGGCCGCTTTTGTAAAGAAAACATGGGAAGCGAAGAGTGACGACGTATCACCACAGAGAAAGGCCCACAGTAAAACCCTGCGAGTGGCTTGAAAAAAATGGTAGCTTCTGGGATTCTATAGTAGAGAGTTCTGGAAATGGAACTGGCCAATATTTATAAGAAAATCAAGGTTCTCTGATTCTCTGAGATCTAACGAGAAAGTTAAGGAGATGGATAGCTTTCACATTTGACTGTCGCTGGTCTATTGACAGGAGAGGTCCTCAAAGACCCCAGAGAAAAACCTGCCAATAGGTACAAGGGGCCCTGCTGGTGAGGAGCTCAACACAACAGCTAAGGGTTGGGTGGAAGAACTGGTTCCAGCACAGCTGGTACCTGTGTGTGGAAGGCCCTCTGGATCCAGTCACTCTGCAACAATGTTAGGATTTGAAGAATAAAAAGGCTAATCGAATGAAATTGAATTCGAAATGTATTATTTTGAATACCCAGGAAGGACAAGCATGCCCCACGGCATCCTTGCAAGTGCAGGACCAGTCTTCAACAGCGACATCTTGTGGCCGAAGGGTGGAATAGTCCTGTCATCTTTCCAACGGCACAATCCCTTGAATTCCTGGACAATGCACAATCAGGTGGACCTCAGAAATGAAATACTAAGCTTCCTGAAAATAAATGCAAATCCTGAAAATGATTTCATGCAACTTACTGAAAAATTAAAGTTGAATTGTTACTGCACCATAAGCTTGGAAAGCCAACTTTCAGGCACACACTTGACTGTAGTCTTCCTGCATTTTTCTGGGGTTTTTTTTCCCCCAAGTAATCTCTACACCCAATGTGGGGCTTGAAATCATGATCCTCAGATCAAGAGTCACATGCTCAATCTACTGAACAAGCAAGGTGCCCCACTGAGCTTCTGCTAAATGACTCTCTTTGCCCCCTTTCTTTCCCTCTCGTTTCCAGTTTTATTTTTCTGCATAGATCTACAAAATTAATCTTCCTAAAACATCGATTTTTCCCAAGAAGTCTTCAGTGGCTTCTTACTGCCTAAAAAACAGAATCCATATTCCTCATCTTGCCATTTGACCACACACCACAATCTGACCCCCGAGTCCTGAAAAGATGTAGAAAAAATATTTATTATCAATTATGTGAGATATTTTATATATGCTCCTCTCATTTAATTTCCTCTTCAAATTGATCTTCCACTACTCGGTAAATTTTTACATGTGTATCTCCCTGAGAAACTATCATTGAAAGTCAAGTTACAGAACATGAAAGCTTCCCCATTCTCCTCCCAGATTATCCTCCCCAAAGTCTGCAGATAACCTGGCCACTATCACCATAGACTGATTTTGTCTGTTCTGAACTTCAAATAAATGTGATCCTACGATGTGTACTCTTTTGTGTCCAGTGTCCTTCAGTGAACATTATTCTTTCACTCACATAATGAAATGCCACTCTAGAGTTGTATGTTCTTTCTCAATACATATAATATTCCATCCTGTGAGTATAAACTAATTTACTAATTTATTCTTTAAAATCAATGAACAAATAGTTTCCTCTTTCTTTGGCTGTTAGGAATAAAACTGCAATGAATAGTCCTGGATACGCCTTTTTGTAAACATAAGCATCCATTTATCTTAGGTATATGACTAGGAGTGGAATTTCTGAGCGATAGGGTGTATGAGTATTCAGATTCACAGAAATGAACAGTTTTCCAAACTAACTGAAACAATTTATATTCCAACCAGCAAGCAATGCATAAAAACCCCATTGTTCCACATCTTTGGAACACTTGGTATTGTAAGCCCTTTTAATTTTAGCCAATTTGGTGAGTGTGTATAGTAGTACCTCACTATGATTGAAATTTTCATTTCCTGCTGATAAAGCCTATTGACCTTCTTTCTCTTTTTAAATATATTTTTAATATTTTTTTAATATTTATTTTTGAGAGAGAGAGAGAGCCCGTGTGAATGTGGAAGGGGCAGAGAGAGAGAGGTAGACACAGAATCTGAAGCAGTGTCCAGGCTCTGAGCGGTCGGCACAGAGCCTGACGCAGGGGTGAACTCACAAACTGTGAGATGATGACCTGAACTGAAGTCAGACGCTGACTGAGCCGCCCAGATGCCCTTATCCTCTTTTCTATATACATATTAGTCACTTGGATATCATTTTTTATGAAGTGCCTGTTCAAGTTTTTGACCATTTCTTTTATTGCACAATTGCCTTTTCTTATCGTTTTGTGGAAGTTCTTTATGGATTTTGGATAAAAGTTCATTACCAGCTATTTTACATATATTTAAATATAGATAGTTAGATAGATAGACATAGATATTCAAATATCTTCCCTCAGTCTGTGGCTTGTCTTTTTACTCTCTTAATGGCAACTTTTGACTGGCAGAAGTAGTTTGATTTATCCATTTATCTTTGAATGTATGGTTAGCATTGTTTGTATCCTATTTAAGAAATCTTTCCCTCCCCCAGGACCATGAAAATATGACAATATTTTCTCATGTTTTCTTTTTAAACTTTCATTGTTGGATATTTCACTTTTAGGATTATAACCCATTTTCAATTAATTTCTTGTTTGGTGAAATGTCAGTACCCACTTCTGAATTCTATTCTAGGCAGAGTGATAAACTCATTGCTATTTTAGAACCCCTCCTCTTAAAAATTTTTTAAAAATGTTTTATTATTCATTTTTGAGAGAAAGAGAGATTGAGAGGGGGGACAGGCAGAGAGAGAGGAAGACACAGAATCCCAAGCAGCTCCAGGCTCCAAGCTGTCAGCACAGAGCCCGACACGGGGCTCGAACCCATGAACCACAAGATCATAACCTGAGCCGAAGTCAGCCGCTTAACCTACTGAGTCACCCAGGTGCCTCCTTGTAACTCCTCCTTAAAAAAAAAAAAATAATAATAATATTGGTCAATTCTGCCTTTCTGCTCCTGCCTGGCATTCTGTGGTCTCCTATATCTGAGTCCTCAGTTCTGGTCCCATCTGTGCTCTAGTCTCCTGAGGCTTATTGTTTATTGCTTTACACTGTTGGCTACTTATATGAATGTGTTACCTTGCTTACAACTAGATTGCACACTTGATGGTAGGAATTGCCCACGAAGGCTAACCAATGCCTTTGTACAGGATGCCATCAGCACACAGGAGCATTCAACATGGATGAGACGGCAGCTGATTAACGCATGTGCTTTCTTCTTTGGGACCATCGAGGGGACCTGTGGAGGACTGTCTGCTGCATAGCCACTTGTGTGAGTGATGCTCCCATCATGCTGACAAATGGGTCAATTTCAGTGAGATGATTTTTAATATCATTAAGATATTATTGCCAGGCCTCTCCAGGTGTATTTTCCAGTTTTATCTCCATAGCCTTGTAGATATCCATTACATCCTCTCAACGTTTCACTTCTTCGCTTATTTGTTAACATCCCTCAATTTTCATGAATGGCTAATCAGTGGGCTTCATTTTATCATTAGGGTAGAAAGTACAGGTAACTTTTTTGATTGATCTCCTTCAGAATTAAAAGCAAGGGAAAGGATCAAACAGATTCAAAACCTCCACACTTTTTTCCCTCCCCGTGGGGAGAGAAAAAAAATCAGTGGTTCCAAACTCGGCACCTGTCTTCTTTAACAGCTACCTGTGTCTGTCATCTAGATCTGTTGACTTCCAAATGTGTCAGTGTACCTGTTCAAATTTTCCCCCCTGTGTTGTGACTTTAACAGAGGTGTCAGTATTTTTAAAGTATTTTTCCATGCCCCTCGTGTTAAAAGAGTTTATAAAACAGAGGATCACCTCATTGATTTGGATTTATATTAGTGGTTTGCGTGCTTTCCCACAAAGCTACAAACGCCTCTTCTTCAACTTAGCTACTTTATTCAGCTTATTCATTCCAGTTTTTGTCATAATTATCATTTCCTCTTAAAAAAAGAATAGGTATTATGAGAAATTTCTCTAGGGTTCCCTCCCAATTTCCTCACTGCCATTACAGAGCCTCCATCCTATCAGTCTTGATCAGGCACATTGGATATTCTTACTCTTTGCGTTCTTCTTTTCTCAGAGCAATTGTAATCTGCTTTAATTATGGTGGATACTCCAGCAGCCTGGCCTTCTCCTGGGCTTTAGTATTCCCTCTTTCAATACCATACTCACTAGATTTTTTTTAATTCCCCCAAATTAGCTCTCTTGAATTCTAATGCCCTGATAGGACTGCTTGCATTCTGGTTATGAGCACGATCCCACCAGATTTCAGAAATGCCGAAGAAGGCAAAGCTTTCTGCATTTCTGCCTGCCTCCGACGGCTCTGACACCCTCACAGGCCCCGGGCTTTGCCTTTCTTTCTGTTTAATTTGCTCCGGTGACCCTGCCCTCCGAGAAGGAGGGAAACATTGTTTTAGATGCCTGATAAATGACATGACTTTTGACCCTCTTGTCTTTTTAAAAATCTCTCCAGTGAAAGAGATTTTTAAAACGTAATTTATCTTTAAATATAATTTTTTTAAATTCCATACACTCTACGCTCTAGTTTTTACTCAACTCTGCAGCACATGTCAGATCCTCAATTAGCTGATCTTTGAAAACCTCTGGCCAATGCTGTCACCTTCCCAGCTTCCTCTCTGCTGTCCACTGGAATTTTCACCTGGTGACAAATACGTGGGAGCCAACGGCACATACTTTCTCCAGCTGCCCCACACCATTCTCCATTAGTACTTGCACACATGCATAAGCACACACACACACACACTCACACACTCACACAACGGCGAATAGTTCTTTTTTCCCACAAAAACATTGGCTTTAATCATCTCAGTATAACAAAACAAGAAATATTTATGCTCATTTTTATGAGGGTGGAGGTTTCAGAGACTTCATGTTTATCTCTGAAGAGTAGAGGCTTAGGCTATCCGCCTTGGGTGAGAGAGAGACACCCAGTTAATGCCATGCTCATGGTACATTCATAGCTGACTCTCGTCCCCACCCCTACCCTGTAACCATGCTGCCTTCCTGTTCTTATTACTGTCTCCGCTGAAATGCATTCAATTACAGTTAAAGAAAATACAACTCAAACTGATCTAAATGAAAAAAAGAGATTTATGATTTACAGAAATACAGCAAATATCAAGTGAGACTTGATCCAGTCACTCAACACTGTCACCATGTCCTTCTTGTTTTCTTTTTCTCTGTTCTGCCATCTGCAGTGTCACTTCATCCTAAAGACGACTCCTACTGTCGTGCTAAAGTGATATCACCAATCTCCCTTTGTACTTCCTCTTTCTGATCCAGGAAAAAAAAAAGAGTACTTATTTGAGCATTTCTAGCAAATCCTAATATTCCTCTGATTACCGGCTTCGGCGACACGGCCTCTCCAAATCACTGAGAGTGGCCAAAGGAGTGCATTCACAGGCTGGGCCTGGCCACATGCTCTCACCCTGAAGCCAGGAAACGAAACGATTTCCTAAGAAGCACACATTTCACAAAAAGGAAATTATAGGGAGGGACAATGCATTCTGGAGACAACCCAAACAGCTGAACTCTAAAAATCCTACCCCAAATCACGCCGAGTTTACCAAACCTATACTGCACCCTTGTTGTAAGAATGACAGTAGGAAAAACCCTTCCTAATGGCTGCTGTCACCTTACAAAGTGCATTTATACACACAAACATGACAAAACATACCTCCTGGCTTCTTCTCTTTAAATTTTTTTTTATTTTCAGTATAGTTGAGACACAGAGTTACATTAGTTTCAGGTGTACCACACAGGGATCCCCCAGCTTCGTGCATTATGCTGTGCACACCACAGGTGTAGCTACCTCGTCACCAGACATCCCTATTACAACACCGTTAACTGTATTCCTACGCTTGTGTCGTTCACCCCCATGACTTCATCCCATGAATGGAGATACTCCTGGCATCTAACGGGAAGCAGTGTGGGTACTTGGGCAAATGACCATCTGCTTTTCTCTCTCCGATACTGAAGATTGTGTTAGAGACAAATCCAAGTGATACTAGAAGTTGTCCAACTTGTGGTCCTAGTCAGATTTTTTAAAAATAATAATAATAATAATTTCTATATCACAAAGAGAGAAAAGATTTCTAAATGTTTTAGTTAGATTAAGACAGTGTCTATCTACCACAATAAAGGCAAATGCTGTTAGGCTGCAACGAACAAACATTTTTCTTTTGGTTAATAATTTTATTTGAAGGCATAGCATTCAAAGGGTTAAAAAGCAGGACCCCACTTGTATGGCTTTGCCTTGGATTGTCAGTCCTTTGAAAGCCAGTCATAGCAAGATAGATCCTGGGAGATCCCTGCCAAACAAGAATGAGAAAGCTCAGGTGAGGCCAAGGTGGAAGCCTGAGCTGTTTGTTCCACTGGCCACTCTTTCCTCCTCAGTATCCTTACTGGGGAAATAGATACAATGTGTGGCCCCAGGGAATCTATAAATAAGCAGTTTTCTTTGCCAGCCTTCCTGTCTTCCTTCCTTCCTTCTTTCCTTTCACTGAAGAATTTAACTATTCTTTTCCTTTCTGCATCTTTTTTTCTTGCCTCAGATCTTTTGAATCCAGCCAGAGGATATCTAAGGCTCATCCTAAGCTGAAGGGAGTGGGGGTAGGCTTCGAGATGCATTCTAGAGTCAACTGAGGTTCAGAGAAGTGAAGTGACTACTTGGGTCACTCAAATAGGAGGCTAGCTCTCTAAACTCTGCCCCACTTGGAAGAGTAGTATCTGTGACTTCTCATGGACATCACATGCTTATTGGAACTGAAGAGACGGGTGAAGTAAAAAAAACTTTGCCAGAGTTTAGCACATAGTTTCTTTAGGAATGACATTCATTTTCCTGAGTGCTTTTAAGAATTGTTCAGAATGCCACTCATATCTTACTGTTTGTTTTTCCAGTTTGGTGTTCATGATTGACTATAAACTTTTCAAAAAGTTTTGCATTTTTGCCCAGCATCCAGTAAAGAACTAGGGAAACACTCTTTAACTTCATGACTTCTGCAGAATCTCTTTTTGGAAAGCATTAATGCCAAATTCTTTTTTCCCCAAAAGCTTATTATGAAGTTTTCCTATCTATCATCTTCTGCACTAGGACAAAACTGAATCAGCTAATGTTTTGAGGAGTTACCTACATCTTTTAAATGTATCCTAACACAGAAAGATGCCTTTTGGTAATCTGTAAGAAATATATAGACATTTAGCCAAAAGTCTACCACTCTCTGATTCTGAATGCCCACAGAAATGTGATATTTAAGAATCTGTTTACTTTTCCATCTTTAAATTAAAAATAAAATTTACTTCCTTCTTGGTTCTTTACCATAACTGGATTAGCCAGTAAGAAAATATTGGTTCTCAAGACACCATAATTTATTATTCAGAGCACAGGGCTTGGAATTTTCATTCCAAGACCAGTTGTGACCTACCTGCTGCTGGTAATCAGTGACATATTCTTTATTAGAGAGTTGTTTCTAATGAGCTAAGTGTGGTTTTGACATCTTTTGACGAATCTTGGGTAGAGTCTTATAACAGAGGTCTTGACAATACAAAGTTTTCTAGGAAAAGAAAAAAAAAATCAGATACTTCTGAAAAAAAAAAAAAAAAGAACCCAGTAGAATTCCTAAGGCACAGCTTGAAATAAGTAGCAAGTCATGTGACCTTGCTGTCAATTAACCTTGACTCTAAGGCCAGAGGTCAGAGCTATTCCCATAGCTAGGTCCTGCAGGTGGGGTTAGGGAGAAAAAGGTGACAATTTGGAGGACAATTTACAAGCCAGATATAATCATCTGAAATGCTGATTCTGTGTCATCCTAAGAATTTATGGTAGCCAGAAGGAAAGCAAATATGTTGTGCTAATTCAAGCAGTTACAGCTTCCTTCCCTGTTACCCTGTGCAGGAAAACTCCTACAGAAGTTGTAAATCTCACCTTTCTGCAAAACTAATGAGATGGTGTCACTATGTGGGGGGAATGACCTGAGGCCCTATGAACAGGAAGCAGCATTAAAAGGGGCTTCCGAAAGTTTCACCCGCAAGCGGAGCTAACCAGGACGCTGGGACAAGCCCATGTCAATGAGTTGTCCTTCATCCGTGGAGGTCATACCTGAACCCATAACTGTGAAAAGGAAAGTCAGTCAATTTTTACAGCACAGTGTTGCCTCATAATTGTGGCAATAGATTTGTTCCTTGAGCCGGGGACAGTTGTTTGTCCCTTCTCCTTTGTCTTTTATTAATTCTTTTATTCAATAAATAATCACTGACCATCTAGCCACTGTACTAGGCTCTATGGAAACAAAAAATGAGTAATTACACAATTCCAAGGAGTTCATAGGTTAGTAAATAAAGGAGTCATGAGAACAAATAAAATCAAAGCAATGAGACCAGTCCTAGAAGAGAGAAATGATGGCATCGTGACCGGTGGCAAGATCTGCAAAATGCATCATTGGAGCTCAGAATTTCAACTGTGGCCATGAACCAGAATGATGCTGAGGGCCCCAAAAGTGACTGAACTGAAGACCATGACCTCGTGTCTGTAATATTCAACTAACCACAGAGAAAACAATTCAGATGGTAAAGGAAGAGACTTCAAACCACATTTCTTTGGCCTAGGTCGGCCTGGCTTTTCAAGGTGCCTTCCCTGTGGTTGAACTACATTGTTAAAACCACTTGACTAGATGTAAGCTACTTATTTTACATTAAAATTGAACCCCTGGGCTTCCTTGCACATATTCTTAATTAATTAATTTCTTCTTTCATTAAGCAATAGATCATAGATTAGGACTTCAGGATAAGTATAGAATGAGGCTTCTGGATCAATTAAAAGTTATCAACTTGGGATACCCGTTCCTTGGGTCCATGTCCTGCAGCTGCCACACTCCCCCATCCCCCACCAACACACATGATCTCCAGGGACAGCTCTGTCCCTGCCAGACTCTGAGTACTCCCTAAGGAAAGTTTGACTTCTGAGGAAAAGCACTGCAATATTTCCCTATATGTAAAAGCAGGTGAAAATCACTTTCAGGGTAATGTTGAAGGGTAAAAATTTGATGCGTATGTAATTGGAATGGATTGTAAGTTTCCATGAGGAAACAGAGGTTGAAAAGAAGGTAAAAACATTCTATGGGCTCCCCCTAAGGCAACACAGCTCGTAGCTGCCAGGGCCAGAATTCAAATTTGGGTCTGGATTTTTATTACTTTTTCTAATATTTTCATTATGTCATAGTAATGCCTCACCACTGACATGGGTCCTCTAAGGTAAAATGCCTTAATGTTTTACACCCTTTTCTGCCTGATATTAATGCGTGTGTAATAAAAGGAAATGCATGAGGGAATGGGTATCAGTGCATGAGGAAGAAAGAAGGCATCATTCTAGATAACTGTGGCAAATAACCAGCTCTCTATGTGGCTCACTGGAAGTGAAACAACCTCACTCCCTGATGGTGAGCTTGTTGGGGGTGATATAGTACTTTGCACAACCCCCAGGCCTCTGCAGGGAGATCTCAAAGAAGAGTGCACACTCACTGATTGCCCACTTGTGGAAGCCGTGCTGTTTAAATTGTTGTGGTCAAATGTCTTTAATTCTTAATAGAAATCTTAAGAAATCCACTATCTTCTGCAAGCATATTAAATAACCAACATCCTCTGGAAGCATATTGAATATAACAATATTGGGGGCTAGAGAACAAACACATACAATCTGGATTCACCTTGTGCATACCTTTTCCAGACTGGTCATGACCTTACTCATGGCTTTGAGTTTTCCTGTGGTGTTTCAGTGTCCTACAAAACAGTCATCAACCTTCCCTTTAGTGCATGGGAGTTAATTGTTGATAGTAGAAGCCCGAGTCAGGGATGTATTATGACTATTTATCAACTATTTATTGATATTTACCAATCACATAGGAGCCAAGTGGTATGGATCACAGCTTTGAACACCCAATGCCACTGGACATGGCCTGCCTACTGGGTATCAGGACTTGCTGAACTTAGATTCAGATAGTGTTTCCCTCATTTCTATGAAATGAAGATTAATCATAATGTAATAACACCCCCCCCCCACACACACACACACTCACCAACCTGCACCAATATCTGAATTTTGTTCTTCAAATGAATCAATCACCTCAGGAGGATAATACAATTATTTAATGTGCTGTCATTGCTCCAAACACTCTTAAAACTCCTCTTGGAATTGTCTTCAGGGTCAGTTTATGAACCACAAAAGATAATTTACCTCTTTTTTATAGTCACACCTCAGTTTTGACAAATTTATAATACCTATCTTCATTACCTTTAATCAGAAATGGCTCCAAATAACTTCTGGCTGTTTCCTGAAATCAACTCAACTTTCAGAAGACAAAGGTAAGTCCCAATTTGTACACGAATATAATACAGGCCATAGGAGAAACTCACAAAGAGTAAAATCATATTTTTTCATGTAAAATTTAGCTACTTTTAAAATATACATATGTAGCAAAAGTCCCATAAGAAGAGGTAGCCTTTTATTGCTCAACCTTTGAATCCGTGTGCCTCCCTCACACTCCCACTCACAGGAAACACTCTGTCCATGGCCCCTCTTCTTCAAGTGGCCATGAGTTGGACCCTGTAACTGGACTATCCAAACTCCACCTCACCCCTCATTTATAGATCAGTAGGCCAGGGACAGATGCCTGATTCAAAACAACCAATCTGCAAGCTAGTCAATTCAGGTAGCCTGGTTTAAAAGGTGAACTGCCAGTCAGAATTTCCATTTTGAAGGGCGCCTGAGTGGCTCACTTGGTTAAGTGTCTGACTCTTGGTTTCCAATCAGGTCATGATCTCACGTTTTGTGGGTTCAAGCCTGCATCTGGCTTTCGGCTGACAAACCAAAGCCT
The DNA here is from genome assembly GCF_006229205.1 of Suricata suricatta. Classification (NCBI taxonomy): domain Eukaryota; kingdom Metazoa; phylum Chordata; class Mammalia; order Carnivora; family Herpestidae; genus Suricata; species Suricata suricatta. Next base: position 70,372,741 of record NC_043707.1, read on the forward strand.
GCTTGGGATTCTCTTTCTCCCTCTCTCTGCTCTCTATTCTCTCCCTCTCTCTCTAAATACATAAATTAATTTTTAAAAAAGAATTTCCATTTTGAGACATGAATTAAGACAGATAAAAACAATTGTCCAGCACTATGGAAGCTAAAACTGAAAAGTCACAATATTATGTAGGTAGAAGTGGGGGGACTAAGCAGAGAGAGGTCGTGATTGCCAAGTATAAATTGAAGTTATGAAGGCATGAGAATATGGTAAAAGGAGAAACACGTCAGTGGAGACAAGAGAATGGAGCAGATGGGCGAGGAGAGGCAGACAAGCTTTGGGAGACCACAATGAACACTTCCAGGTTGTCTTCCCACATTGATTCTCTCCTTAGCAACCCCATTTTCATTTGGACAACAATGTGATCCTGAGCATGTGACTCCATCCACGCTATCAGATTGAAACAGAGACCCATGATAAGCCTACAAGCTATTAGCCAGCCACAGTGATTAGTTTAGAGGTTGGAATGTGGTCCAAGCAATCATGGTATATATTAGGACTTTTGTTATAAATGTTAGAAAAGAATCCCTCTGTCTCTCAGCTAAAAATAAGAAAGGAGCATTTCTGAGAGTCGCTAGTAACCATTTTGGAATCAAAGTGGTTCTACCTCAGACAAAAGCTGACACCGTGGAAAGAACAGCAGCGACACGGAGACAAAAAGACACTGGGTCTTCAGTGGTATTCTGAGGTACTGGATCAAGCCTTATATGAAGCTTCGATCTGCCTTTCCTTTTTTTTTTTTTAATTGAAACTACTCAGTCTCCTTTATTATTTAAGCCACTGCAATTGGCTTTTATTTTTACTTACAAATAAAAGAATATTGACACAGAAAACATAGAAACCTGACTCCAGAAACTCCTCAATTCCTAAAATTTCAGCTGAAATTATAACCTGTATCTATCCCCTAAATAAAACCCTTTTTCAAAAGCTGACCTAAGAAAATTTCTGCTTCTTTAACTCTAAGAACCAATCTAGCTGCATAATTGATTGATAAGTCATTATAAAAGCCCATTTTCTAGATGGGCATTTTAGATGGGCTCTATTCTGACACTCCAACATCTTACATTTCTCATTTTAATCCAGGATCCAATAATCTGAATGTCTTTTATGTTAGTAATTAGCTAATATTTTCATTATTTAAAATGGAATGTCCTATGGATAATGATACTAGAGATTTTAAGATGGCAGGTTCCCCGCAAATGTATTCATTCAATTCTGAAAAATAAGTTATATTTTTAATAGTAAGTAGCACTTACTTATTAAACAAAACTAAATCAAAATTACTCAGCATAAAATGATATGAAGTCAAAAGCACAATTGGCTTCCCACATGCTTCACACCCACTCCCGAAGTGTCGTTATAAAGGTACATGTTCTTCTAGACACTTGACAATGCACATTCCACGGTCAGTTTTTTTAAAAATATACATGTTGTTCACCAACTTGCTTTTTTGTATATTGTATATTGTGAGCATCTTTCCACATCATTCTCATTCATTCTCATGGCTGCATTTTGTCTTATGTCTGTGCCATAATTTATTTAACTCTTCTCCTGTTAATAAATATTTGGCTTGTCTTCAACTTGTTTTCCATTTATTTTTTTGCAATACATATAATCAACCAGGAAGCATCCTTTCACACATTTTCTTATATACTTATATAAATATTTTTGCTGAATAATTTTTAGAAGGGATATTTCTGGTTCAAAGATAGGCATTTAAAAAAATTTTGATAGATTCTGACTAATTACCCTACAGAGAAGTTGTTCACTTCCCAATGGGATATGAACGTTCCCCTTTGCCATAGTTTCAACATCAATATCATTATAAATCAATGTATTCATATATTCTTTGCCATTAAATCTCAGTCTTAAGTTGTGAGTATAAAAGCAACATCTTGAAGTGTTGAGAGAGTCCCATTATATGATACATTAGCCAAATAATTTTTTCCCATGAAGTAGGTGTGATATAATGGTTTTTTAGGAATTTTTGGACAAAATGTTAGGGCCATTAATAGAAGGACAGTTCTGTATACTCAAGGGTGCTGTGTTAAAAATTAGATAAATAATGTTAAAATAAGGTCTAGCTTTCTAAGAGATACTTGTCATTCCTTCTATACATTGGTGAGGCCCTGGACCCTTCTGCCCATCTGAAACCAAAAGGAACTTATTTTAAATTCTATCTCCTTCTCTTGAAAAGTTTAGGACTTCTAGTAGAAAAACTAATTGCATGTAAGAGAATTCTTTCAAAAGTAGTTATTCTGATTAAAGTAAAAAAAAAAACCACACCAAATAAAACAAGTATTTATTGAGTGTGTTTTAGAAGCACGAGACATTGTGATAGGTGTTCCAAACCGGGACCGTTCTGTAGTTCACCAATTCTCAGGGCAATAATAAAGATTTAAAAAGATATCAAAAATATATTGTTTTGCCTCTAAGCAAGAATTCTACCAACTATTGAATGATAGTGCTGTCAGTTTGCCAGTGAAATGACTAATTGTGAATAGATTCACTCTCAAAATCCTTGGAGACTTTCTTCCCCATGCCCAGCTCCCAACAACCAGGGAACCCTGGTATTTGGTGAGTGTGTGATTAGGAGGCCGAGGCTTGTGTAATGCTGTGATGCGATAAGGTAGCCAGAAGCTACAGCCCTAACATACCACTGTCTCTAAATACCTACCAAACACACCCTTCCTAGTCATCTCCTCCTGCTAAAAGATTTAAAGCCAGTCTTCATATCCTAAGAATACACTATGTCAGAACATCACCAATTTACTGGCGTTCCTTGATGGCCTGGCTTGAAAGACTGGAATCCTGTCAAATATGGCTATTTATTAGAGACACCTGGGGTACGATATCACATAAACAAAGGGGGACAGATACACTGGAGTTTGGAAACCAGAAGAAACACTAAGCTAGAAATTAAAGGACCCATCTATGGCATAAAAATCTTGTTGGAAGAAACACCCAGGGAAATCTCTGCTTGCTTTTGACTTCAAAGGCTCATCTTATCTCTTTTCTCACTGAAAGGAGACATTTTGCAGAACACACATGCTAAGCTTCTGAGCCTGTATGGCATACACTTGTATATGCTGGCAGCAGCTCCTTGAGATTTTGGTAGAATGTGGCTGTCTTAAACACAAGTCAAAATTAACTCCCCTAGAATCCTTTAAAAGACACTGATTGTCTTCTATTCACATATAGTGAATTTTATAGAGCTGCTAATCAAAAATCGAAATTCTCTATTTCATGTTTGAGTTGTAAATTGACATAGATAAATGTAAATAAAAATCATCTTAAAGCTCTATTAATAGTTACATTCTAGTTTCTCAAAAAAAATAAGTATGTAAAGGAGAACCGTCCTATTTTTATTTGAATTCCAAATATGTAGCTTCATCTTTCTCTCTTCATAGAAGTACAGAAAAATGTTTAATGGAGAGTATGATAGGACAATCCAAGTCACAATGGGACAATCATGGCTTGGCAATATGGAAGAAAGAAAGGATCAGCACTATAAACTTGGGTTTTTGAGTCCCATATGCTTTTTGATGATAGTGACGCAGGAATGCTGTTAAAACACCAGCACTGACCATCCACTGGGAAAATCTCCCTGGCCATCCATTCCCTTCACCCAGGGTCCCAGCCCCCAGCCCACCACACTTCCCACCCAAGCCTACCCCTATCTTCAGCAGAAGATAGCAACTGGGTTATGAGCATTGATATGGGATCCAATGGAGGAGATTTCACTCTGAGACAAATTTGAGGGTGATGTGAGGGAAGAGAGGGAGATGGGCCATCCAGGAAGACATCTTTTAGATGGAAGTCCGTTTGGACCAGTGAACAGTGATGAAGAAGGATGGATGAAAACGTGTTCCCTTAGTCTACTAAACCAGTCAGTCTCAGAAATATGTAATCTGTTCCTATGCTAAGCATCATCACGTGTACTGCTGAAGAATGTTTATTTCTTCGATGAGATGTTCTCTCGCTACATGCTGTATATGACAATGCAGTGAGATCTTGAAATAGGTGAAGGTTGAGCCCTTCAAAGAAAATAAGTAAAAATTGGGGCACTTGGGTGGCTCAATCAGTGAAGTGTATGACTCGGTTTCGGCTCAGGTCATGATCTCATGTTTTGTGCGTTCCAACCCTGCATCGGGCTCTGTGCTGAGAGCACAAAGCCTGCTTGGGATTCTTTGTCTCCCTCTCTCTCTCCCCCTCCCCCACTCGTGCTTTCTCTTTCCCTCTCAAAATAAATAACATAAAAAATAATTTAAAAAAAGAAGAAGTGAAATAAAAGCCAGTGGAACTATTACTACTGACAAAACACACCTTTCTTTGTTTCATTAAGGCCCTTTAATAATATTTTCATCACACAGTTTGCAAAAACTTAATAGACTTCCTTCATTTATCATTTAATCAATAATATAAACACTAAACTGTACTGGATTTTTTCTAAGCAATTTTTTGAACACACCAGAATTTGAACTTGATACATTTCAGATGCTGTTTGTTGTGAAGAAATAATAATTTTAAGAAAGTTTAGTTTTGGTATGAAACTGCATACCAGTTTTGATTTTGAGGACGTCTCAAATTATCGGAACGTCAAAGGTAGGGAAATATCAAAGGATCCAACTTTCTCATAAGGTTTTTCATACTGTTTTCAAGGGATGGTCTAGGAGGGGGAGAATGGATTTACCGGACAATAACTGAACTCAAACAACTCGTGCACTTTAGGAGACAAAAACTTGCTTTTCGTCTTTGATAAAAACAAGGTCTCTATTGTTTTGGTTTGGGGAATATCACACTTATGCAACTTGTTTGTTTTCTAGAAATGCTGAAAAGTGTGACCTGCTAGAGGCAGACAGCTCATGCTCTAGGGGGGCTGACGCACTTCCCTGTCCACCAGACCACACTTTACCCAGAACCTCCAGAATTTGCCCACCCAAGCGAATGATGTCACTAGGCTTAGAATAATCTTTTCTTTTACTTTGTTTCCTCCAATGAAGGGATTTAGAACAGATATTTGAAGATACTGAGAACCAACCTGATACTCGCAAACATGCCCTCTCCTAGAAAATAAATAATAAAATACATCTCAAGCAAGGGAGGACAGGGGAGAGTGTATGAGAGTCAGTGAAACACTCCATGCAGGGTTTTATTGAAAGATCCTTGTGGTATTTTGCTTTTGAAATGTGTTTAGTTCGGACTTTAAGGATTGGCAATTTGTTTAAAGAAATGGGTAAAATATTTAAAACCACCACTTTATTTAAACTATTGTGTCTCCTTCAGTAAACATTCAGTACATGATTGAACCCTGTATGAACTTGTGCTTTTGCTGGTTAAATAGAATCTAAGCTTAAAATGAAAGGGGGCTGCTATTGAGAAAGGGACAAAAAACTTACATGTGCATTTTTTTTTGCCCACACACAAGCACTTACCCCCCAAAAATATCACGTGAGTGGGATCCTTTATTAAAATGCCCCTAGTTCCCCCCCCCCACCTTGGCCTCAAAGTGCTAAACTGAAAGCAAGCTGTTAACAGAAATGAGTAATTATTGAAGCTCTAACAGGCAGCTTTCATTGAAGTTGATTACAGCAGCCATATAATCACTTTTACGGATGCTGTAATCACAGTAGCAGGGAATGCTTCACTTGGTTCTTATTGTTTTCGCTCAGGGTGGAGGTAGGGGGCCGACAAGAAGCCCGTTTTACCACCTCGGTACAATTTCTGCTGCAAAAGAAATCTACACAGCCCTGAATGGAGTCGAGAATCATTTATTCTTTCTTTATTAGCATTTTCTCCTCCCTCACACAAGAGGCTGTTGGAGTCAGGAAATTGCTGTTATTCAATATGCAAGCCAGAGGTTGTAATGACCGCTTGGAAGGGTATGACCAACAATTACAGCCCTTAATGAATAGGGGTAATCTAGTTGAGACTAAACACTAGTAGCAACTCTGGGCTGTCTCTGGTTAAATTAAAAGAACAGCAATGCAAAGGAAGTTAACAAGAATTAATTAGTTAGATCGAACTGAAAACCTACTCATTAGAGATGTTATAGGCAAAGTAAAAGCCTATCTTCAGTGCAATTAGGTAGACAAATGAATTGTACAACTGACTGACTCACACCTGCTAACAGCTAAGGGCTATAGCGCCATGTATGGGATCCACTTTTTCCAGTTCATGCACACTTGCATAGTTTAATGGATCTTACATTCTCGAATTAGCCTCCATTCCTTCAGATTTTTACTTGGATGTTTGATCTAAATATGGGTAGCCTCACTGTGGCAGGGTTTTAACAAGCGCTGACTGAGGAGGGCAAAGGGTGTGTTTTGAACCTCCCAAACAGGGGTTGTCTTGCTTAAAAACAGCCTGGAGCAGGTTCTCCTGACCATTTATCAAAGAAAGGAACTACATCTTAAGGGTATCTGTTTTCAGATCGGTCTGCCAGCTAATTATTCAATCTTAAATCATTAGAGGAAAGTCTATGGCCCCTGCATGTTGGAAGCAAATAAATATTAAAAATAAGAAAGTGACTCTAGAAAGATTTATAAAGTAGTCATCGTTTTTAATGACGCAGAGGGCTGGGAGTTGCCCTTGGTTCGGGGGAGACGCCAGGGCCAAGAGGTCTGTCTTGCTTTTTGAGGGGGGAGGGGTATACGACAGATAAGGGAAAGAGAATCCCTACAAATCTTAAGCTGAGATCTTTCTGGGAGTTGTTTTCATAATTATGCACTCTGGTATTCTTTCCAGATGTTTCTCTGGTCTTTTTCTACTACCTATTGGGTTTGGCTTCCTTGCTTTCTTGCACGAAGTCCCTGAAAGATTTCACTGCTCGATATACTTCTCCTGCACTCCAGTTTGGGATGGACATCTAGTTAAGGGAGGAGGAGCAGGCAAAGGCATTTGGGAAGTGGATCCATCTGCTTATATTTATTGGTGGAATGACAGGCTGGGGGTAACGGTTCATCCAGGAACGGCACTGTAGAATGGGAATCAAGAGAGTCAGAAGTTTATTTCCCAGCACTACCCTGGTGTCTCCAGATGAACTTGGAATAACCTCTTTGTGGCCCATATTTTTGCCTTTTTAATAGAGGTAATCACCAAGGTTTCCAAAATTTATGGGATCAGTCACATGGGAGAAATTCCTATGAGTCCCCTTTTCACCACCTCTGAACCACTTCTCCATTCCCAACCACATCTCTGTTTGCAACGGCACCAAGAACTTATTTGGGCACGTCTCCCTTTTGATTGTCTTTCTTGTGGGTAGGAGCAGAGGACAGGATCAGGCAAGCAGGAGTCCAGAACTCTCAACCTCACTTCTCTCTCCACTTTTGTCCCTTCCGGGATGCCCCCTCCTGGTGGGATGGAGGAAGGGACTCTAGACTGGCCCTCAGAAGGCAAGCAAGCGTCAGGTAATTCCTGAAACAATTGGCTGAGTGGGTTTCCGGAAGTCCTGGCCATAATGTCTGTCACCACCTGAGGAGGATGGGTCCAGTCAGATTCACTCTTTTGAGTTTCTAGAATGGGAGGGTCATGAGTGCGTGAGTTGTAGCCTTCCACCTGCATTATTCTGTGTTAACAACAGTCACAAAACCCGGTGCAACTCAAGTGCCCTCCTGGGCCGCCATAACCTCTAAACCTCCAGAGTGAAAGCCATTGAGCAAAAGCTTCCTTGACATGTTAGCCACTTCTGCTAATACACAATAAGCACGCAAGTAATTAGAGACTAGTTTAGTTTATTTAACACAACTCCTCATTGCTCTGAGCCAAAGAAAGCCCTTATGATGCTGCCCAATTATAGGTCAGAAATAAATGACTAAGGCAACAATGTGGGGGAAAGGCCGCAGAGAGACAAAGAAAAGAAATGCCCTCTTCAACTAAGAGCAAAGAGAACAAACCATGAGCATGCTTAGAGAGTAAAACACAAAGCAAGCTTGGAAATTTTCCCAGTCTTATGTGAGAGCCAGGAGGCAGGGGTGAGAGAGTGGAGAGCATGTAGGGTTCTCACCCCACAGGCAACGTGAAGACCGTGGGAGAATCCCTTCAGGACAGGAGTGACATTGTTAGGAGCCCACCAATGACTCTTTGTCCCATCGTGTCATTTTCCCTTCCACAGCTGCTGGACTTCTGATGGCTTTGGCCTTTTCTGTAGGGTTCATTCACTTTGACTTCCCAAAGTCTTAACTCTCTCACAAGCAGCTTCCCGTTCTCCCCACCCCAAGCAGTCCCAGCAAGGGCTGCTGAGCTCTAGGCCAGCTTCTTGCCTGACAACAAGCTTGCATTTCCAAGTTTGTCAGGTCATATTTCCATATACCTAGACGGAGCACCTGCTCAGCTCTGTTTTACTAGTAGGTCTTGTATTACTTTCCTAGGCCTGCAGGAAGAATCGGTTCTAGAGGCTCTGGTGGAGACCCCTTCCTTGCTTCTTCCAGCTTCTGTTAGTTCCTGCTATTTATGTCTTGTGACAATGTGACTCCCTTCTCTACTTCTACCTTCATGTGGCCTTCTGTGTCTCTGTTTTTCAGATCTCCCTTTCCTTTCTTTCGTAAGAACACTAATTATTGGACTTAGGGCCCACTCTAAGTCCAGAATAATTTCCTTTCAAGATCCTTACCTTAGTTTCATCTATATTTCGGCCTTCATTCCAATAAGGCCACATTCTGAGGTTTCAGGTAGAATCCTGAATTGGGCCACAATTCAGCCCACTCCAAGACTATCGTCATTAATACTGGTTCTTTAATCCAAGACCTCACTGCACAAAGTGTGCTCTGGGTGGCTCAGTTGGTTAACCATCTGACTTTGGCTCAGGTAATGATCTAGCAGTTTGTGAGCTCGAGCCCCAAGTCAGGCTCTGTGCTGACAGCTCAGAGCCTGGAGCCTGCTTCAGATTCTGAGTCTCCCTTTCTCTCTGCCTCCCCCTGCTCATTCTCTCTCTCTCTCTCTCTCTCTCAAAAATAAATAAACATTAAAAAATTAAAAAGAAAACAACAAAGTGTGCTCTGTAGAACACTAGCTCCTTGAGATTCCTAGAAAGAAAGAAAGAAAGAAGAAAGAAAGGTGGCCTGTAGTCAAGTAAGTTTGGAAAGCTGCATTCTTTCTTGATAAGTCACAGATCACAGTGGCTCATTTACGGTTTGAGATGTCTTGAAGTTAGGAAGCTGTTTAACTTTGTCAAAGTCAGTATTTCCCTTAACTTAATTGACCAAAAAGAGCTTCTTCTTCTTCTTTTTTCTTTTTTTTATAAGTAACACATTATTAATGGCCCATGGAATGCACTGAGAAGTGCAGGGCCCACAACATTTCAGTACATTTAAGCCTCGAACCTTAAACCTCTATTATCTAGTTTTCCCTGAAGTTTTCCCCGGCATTCAACAGGAGTCCATGGCTAGCCCCTTCTATCTTTTTTTGGTTCACCAAATTGTAAACAGGCCCAATTATAGCTCAACCTCGTATCACATGGATTCAGTCAGGCTGCAGGACTGATCCCCAGAGACAGGACAAGTTTCATAAACACAGGATTGTTTAAAGTCTTTGCAGGGAGTTAGTTTGGTCCAATCCCAGAATTATAGAAAGCAAGCTCATTTCATAATTTTTCCATTCTTTCTTGGTCCAAGGGTTCCTTCCTTTTGGTGTTAAGCTTTGTGATGTCTGGCACCCTTTTGCTAAAAGATTAAGTTGTCAAAAGACTGAAATTCTGATCCTGATTCTGCCAAGAAAGATCTGGTAAGCTTTATGTAAATCACTGACTATTATAACAAAGCCTAGGTTCCTCTGAAGGAGAAACCCATCTGAAAAATGGGTTTAGTTAGTTTAATGACCTCATGACATTATTTTAAAGATTACACTTGAAAATACCATAAAAATACATATGAAAATGTTTTACTTGTGTTAGAAAACCATCTTTTTATGTCTTAATGGTTGTTCTTAAATAGCTCTTAGGAAAAAAGTTGGGAATATCTGTATCTTATGAAAGAACTAAGACAGAACCTGTTAAAATAACAGTGCGCACATGTATATTATACTTGAGGTGATTTTGCCCATTAATAGTACATTAGTAAGAGCAAAATCCTTAGTATACCTTGTGTACATGGAAGGAAGGAAGAGCAGGAGGAAGGAAAGAAGGAAGGACAAGAGAGGGAAGGAAAGGAGAGAGGAGGAGAAAGAGAGCGAGCGAGGTAGGAAGGAAAGAAAGGAAGAAATGGAGGGAGGGAGAGAGATGGAGAAAGAGAGAAGGGGAGGAAGGAAGAAGGGAAGAAGGAAGAACAAAAGAGGGAAGGAAATGAGGGAGAGGGGGAGAGAGAGGGAAGGAAGGAAGAAAAGAAGGAAAGGAGGAAGGGAGACAGCTAGAGAGAGAGAAAAAGGAAGGAAGGAAGAAGGGAGAAAAGAAGGAGGGAAAGAGGAAGGAGGGAAGGAGGAAAGAGTAGAAAGAAGGAAATAATATCGAGAGGGCCCACTAGGGCCAGCGTCATGGACAAGGAACCTATGCGGTGGCACAGGACCCCATACTTGGAAGGGCCCTGTTCTTGGCTTAATACTCTGCTGTGACCGTCTTGAAAATTCCTAATAGTTTTGAACAAGGGGTCCCGCACTTTGCCTTTGCACCTAGCTCCCCAAATTATGTAGCCTGTCCTAGGCCCAACCCTTCTTCCCTCATAACCTTGTAAGAAATTGATTGAGAGACCGACCCCTTTTCAGCTGAAGCTAGACAACATTGCAACTAAATTGATGCTACAATTTCATCTCTGCAAGTAAAGCTCACCATTAAGGAACCTCATTCCAGCTCACAGAACACTAAAAACCAATCTTTGGAACTGCTCCAAGTCCTGAGTCCCTTCATATTTTAAGTTTATGCATTTTGAAAAAACCCAGGCCCCAAAGCCAGCTAGACCATTTTAAATGATGGGTGTGGCCCGAGTGTTATTTTTAAGCCATTAAATGAATCCTTTCAAAGCTTGAACTCTCGCAAAGCTACTTCTGTGCCGAAAGCTTTTTAATGATCAGAAAATGGGAATTTGCAATAAAAATGTTGACACAGGCCCACTGCGGGGCCGACTTTCTATGTTCTAAGCGTAGCACGTGGGCAATATGGGAACACCGACAGCAGCGCCTCACTGACAAGAAGCAGAGTCTGAGCAGACCTGGAGGTCAGAGTCTGTGGATCTGTGAAGCCGGGATGGACTATGTCACAGGTCCTTGGCAAGCATTCTTGCCAATTCTGCTGGTACCACTGCGTGTTTATAGCAGCCAGGTATATTCAGATTCTGTGGGGATTTTTTTATGTTTACTTCAGGGTGTGGAGGAAAATGCTGTAGGCTCCTCCTTGCTCCAAGATAGAGAAAGTTTAGGAAGGACTATGGAGTGGATGGGTGTGGATGTCCAGAACCTGTCCTCTCTTTCAGTACTAGAGTCTATTGGGTCATTTGTAGGGACCACTGAATCTTCTTTCTCCCTCTCTCCTTCTTCTACCTTGTATTTTGTTTTTCATATCTTGGAAATTTGGCCATCACTTCAGTATTTTTCTTATGATTTTGTTCTTTCACATTCAGAAAGCAAGTGCTGGGTCCTTTCCCCCCATCTTCCATTTGCACGGAGGTGAAGTGGCATTGGTGCTTTCCTTTAATGACAACAACAATGGCTTAATTTATGTGGCACTGCGTGTTGCCAAGCCGCCTTGGTTTGTACCCCGTCCACATCACTGATGACGGCACATCTCACAACAATACTTGTTAGCGACTGGGATGATTCAACAGATGGAGTCCAAAACAGTGTTTACACAAGTTCTATAAAAATAGTGGTTTTAACAACCCATTGGCAATTTTATGGTAGACTGAAGAAGCAAAAAGAACCTACTTATCATTTAGATTAGGTTTTCCTATAAGATTGTGAAAATGGTAAGAGAGATTAATCTCAGACCCAGAAACGAAGGAAAGAAAGTAAGAGAGAAAGAGAAAGGGAAAGGGAGAAAGAAAGTAAGAAAGAAAGAAAGGGAAAGGGAGAAAGAAGAAGAGAAAGGGAAAAGGAGAAAGCAATACCTGTATGGATTAGAAAAGGTGGGTATCCAAATGAACGAAAACCTTTTAGGAAGATACAGAAGGCTGAATATGAGACTCTGGTGCAACCAAACGACATAGCATTTATACTAAAATCATAATACTTCTTAGGCAATAATTGGTATCTTTGTCATGCATCAGACTTAAATAAGAATTATCATCACTGTTTGAATTTAAGAGACAATTAAAGATCTTCACTATGGGTTAGGCCACACTGAGACTCAGAAGCTATGCATGTAACTAACCTACATGTAACCACAAAAGTCCTGGAATTTTAAGGTTTTTTAAATGTTGGGGTCATGGTCTAGTGCTATCCAATGGAGCTTTCTGCGATGCTGGATATGCTCTAAATCTGCACTGTGTGGTAGGACCACAGTTTGCCACAGGTGGCCAGGAGGCATTTGAAATGTGGCTAGCTCAGCTAAAGAATTACATTTTTTATTTTATTTAATATAAATGAATTTAAATTAATTTTATTTAAAAAATTTTTTTAGTTTATTTATTATTGAGACAGAGAGAAACAGAGCATGAGGTGGGGAAGGGCAGAGCGAGAGGGAGACATAGAATCCAAAGCAGCTCCCTAGCTGTCAGCACAGAGCCCAACGCGGGGCTCAAACCCACAAACCATGAGATCATGACCTGAGATGAAGACAGATCCTTAATCAACTGAGCCACCCAGGTGCCCCAAATTAATCTAAATTTAAATGGCCACCGGTGGCCTAGGGCTACCAGAGCCACTGGCACCAAAGAGATTCTGGTTTAGGAAGAGTTAAAGGAGCTAGGGAAGTCCAAGGCCCTGTGCAGGCTCACACAGACTTAAAACGAAAGGCAATAAGTAGCAGAGCAAGGGGGCTGCCTCCCAGGCTGTTCTGTCTGCCCAGCGGGACCCCCGTTCCTAGTCCACAACAAAACACAGAGTGGCCCCAAGTGAAGTGCGAAAATCAGTCCACATCTTATGTTTTTCGTAAACCTCAAAGGAGTCAAGTTTTAGCTTTTCACAAATTTTTCCTGATGGTATATTTTTCCTCTATTGCGTACAAATTCTGAATATAATCGCAAAACTATTGAATCCATGGGACAAGTTAAAACTTGGTAGCTCTATGCTGGCCCCGATTTGTTTGCCTTTGTGTGTTACTCGTCTGAGAAGTCTAGTTCCAAAGCCTTAGAACCAGGTATTAAACCCCACATAGGCAGTTCGGCAGAGTCACGTGTCCCCTCTAATTATGTCATAATTTCTCAGAAAGTATTCATTTCTTATACCTCTTTTGAAACCTCCACAGTGTGTACGAAATTGCTAGACACATAATAGACATTGAATAATTCCTCGCTGAACAGAATTAGGTTTTAGAAATGATGTCCTCTCTCATAATGCAGGCATGCAAGTTATCTGAGAAAGTAATATTTTAAGCGATTGTCGGTCATTAGCTCAGATTTTACCATAAGAAGTGCTCTAAATATAGAGCATTTTCTAATTCATAAAACTCTTTCAGCTACATTCTCCTAACAAATATTAGGAGATAGAAAACAGAAAACTGCTGTACCTCTTGTGTTGCAGTCAGAGACCAGGTTTCAGAAAGGCCAAGTAACTTGCCTAAGGGCCCACAGAAAAGAAGTGAGGGGCCACGGCCACTGCCATGTCCTGTGTGGCCGGTTCTCCTTCTAGTACATCTCAGAAAGAGTGAGGGAGGAGATGAGAGTTGGGGATAGGACAGCAATGTAATTTCAGTAAACTCAGATTTAACACTTATTGGGGAACTTCGGTGTCCAGGTTCCCCACACAAACGTGTTTGCGGTGTAGGGAACACAAAAATAAAAGGCTCAAAACCCCCGGCTGTCAAAGAGATTCCCGAGGAGCAGCGCTGCAGACAGAGGCATGCGCTGTGAGACTAGGTGATGGCAAGGGAAGAGTGACAGTGGAGGCAACCAGGACAGGAGGTGCTGTCCCAAGAGGAAAAGCCAAAGGGATGGGGACAAAAGTAGGTCTGATGTGTCCAAGGAAATAGGAAGGCATTGAATTCTCTTTTTCTCTCCCAGATTTATTGAGATACAACTTACACGTAACATTGCATATGTTGAAGGTGTACAACATGACGATCCTGTAACGTGTCTCTATGTGCAAGATGATTACCACAAAATGATTCGTGAACACATCTATCACCTCAGTTAGTACCTTTGTGTATGTGTGTGGGGGGTGCAACTTTGAAGAGTTACTTTCTTAGCAACTTTTAAGTATTGTTAACTATAGTCATCGTGCTGTATATCAGAACCCCAGAACCTAATTATCTTATCACTGGACATTTGTCCTCTTTGACTAGCATCTCTCCATTTCTCCCACTCCCACATCCCTGGCCACCACCAATCTACTCTTTATTTCTATGAATTCAGGTGGTTTTTTTTTTTTTTTTAGATTCCACATACAAGTGAAATCATGCAGTATTTGTCTTTCTCTGTCTGGTTTATTTCACTTAACATAATGCCCTCATGATTCATCCATCTTATTGCAAATGGCAGAATTTCTTAATTTCTTGTGACTGAAAAATATTCGATCATACCATATATATATATAGTATGGTGGAATATATATATATATATATGTCACAGTTTCTTCATCTATTTATCCATCGATAGACACTTAGGTAGTTTCCATGTGTTGACTATTGTACATAATGTTGTGACAAACATGGGAGTGCAAAAATCTCTTCACTATAGTGGTTTCTTTCTTTCAAATACACAACCAGAGTAGGATTGCTGAATCATGTGGTAGTTCTATTTTTAATTTTTTGAGGGACCTATGAAGGATTCTCCACTGTCTTCCATAGTGGCTGCACCAATTTACATTGTTGGCATCAGATTTTTAAGAGAGGAGAGTGACAGCAGAAAAGGCTTAGGGGCACCAATGGAAAATGAGTAACACTGAAATCACAGCATCCCTTGCTGCCCAGGTACTCCCTTGGGTTTCCATTGCTCAACTGTGGGAATTATACTTATGCGTGCAAACAAAAGAAGCAGCTGTTTTGCCTCCAGTGATTGTTTGAGTTGGTAAGTGTCCCCTCCTAGGGTAGCCGCCATGTTGGGTGTGGCCTTCCCTAGCTGGTTGGAGCAGGCTGCCTCCTTTGTCGCCAGCTCCCTCTAGGCTGCACCCATCAGAGCCAAATCCATGGTTGTCCTCCAGTCCCAAGCTGAGCAGGCTGTTTGAAACCAATTTCACAAGCTCCATCATGAGCTGAGGCCAGGCCTGGTATTGGAATGCAATGGGCCTGGTTGCCACATTCCCCCAAAACAGTTGCCAAAGAAGAAGAGTCTAGGGACACATGTTAAGAAAGAGTATTGATGTGAAAGAAACAGGAAGGTCAGAGATATGGCCAATATTGAGAAAGGAGGGAGAGAAAGCACAAGAAATAAAGGTGAAGCTGTGGGGAAGGATGTGAGTGACAAAAAGCCATGGAATGAATCACAGAGTGCTCTGAGAGTCTCAAGAAACTGTCTAGAGTCTAGATGGAGTACACCTAAGCCCTGTCTCCAGGCTAGGAAGAGGAAAGCAACAACAACAGCAACAAAACTCTTTGGAATTGATGAGGTCTTTTCTTTAAAATATTTGTAGATAGTAGGCATCATCTCTCTTAGTAGCCAGTTTCTATATCTTATCAAACTAGCAGTTGAAGAAGTGTCTCCTTATACTAGTCAAAATCCCCCGCTTTAGTGTTTGTTTTCTCTTGCTTAGTCACCTGGGGCATTGAGGGCCACTGACTGATGATAAAACAGGCTCCAACCCTAAAATTATTGGGCTCTTCCTAATGACTATGACATAGCCTTTGCCATGATTCATTTATTCTTTCAACAAGCCCTCAGTACTTTCCTATGATATTCAAGTCATTCCTAGTCAAAGCCAATGTTAATACTTAGGCCAGTTGTTTGTAATATAACAAAATACGCCACAAACAGGACTGTTTCGTAAAGAACCAGTTATTCAGGTGAATAACTAACAGGTGAACAGCACACACATAGACTCAGCTTCAACTAAAATGTTTTTTTAGAGGCTTCCTGTTCTAGATTCCTTGTGATGGTCCCTCTGAGTCTAGTCTGTCCTTGGACTGAGGGCATCTTTCCCCAAGTTCCTTTGTGATTCTGCTAAACCATTTCTCACTTAAACCGCACTTTTCTATAAACTCTACTAGGTACTGAAGAAAAAAAAGAAGATTTATGTTTTTGTTTTTGTTTTTCTGACCCTTTGCCTCCTCCCACCAGGTCCCATGTCTGTGTGAGCTGAGCTCCCACTCGTTTCTGACAAGTCCTGACACACCAAACAGGATGCCATTCCTGGAACGGAGCTTCTTACAGGAACCAATTCTCTTTTTGGTTTCTATAGCTGGCTTCTGTCATTCACAGAGACACCTGTACTTCACGGTTGGATCCAGAACCTAGAGCCACACTGTATTGTGTCAGGACCAGAGACATCTCTTGCCTGTCTATCGCTAATTTTAGCAGCCAGACTGAGCCGGCTTATAATTGTTCATTCATTCATTCATTCATTCATTCATTCAAAAACATTTATTGATTACCTAGTCTGTATCAGACACTATAGATGCTAGGGCAATGAAGAAAAAGGACAGCAGGGAAAGAGATGAGAACCAGTGAGCCATTGTGCTCTATGAGTTTATAGTCAGTGGAGGACAAAGGTAAGTAAACAGATATTTACAATAAAATGTAACTAGTGCTATGATAAAAGAAAACACAGTTTGCCAAACAAATATGAAGACCATCCAACTCACACTTAGACAACCCCCCCCACACACACACATAAGAGATAAGACACAGAGGCCTGTGGGGTTGAAATTTCAATATTAATAGTTCCTTTTATTCTGCAGTATTTTTCTTTAATTTACCTAATTTCTTCCTTTCAAGTTTGGGCCATAGTGCAATATGTGTGCATCAAAATGGTCATACCCATTGGTAACATCGCTTCCCTGATTCCCAGCACCTCTTCTGCCCCGCCATACTGTCCCCTTCCCAAGATACCTTCAGTCCTTCACTCCACAGGCTGATTCCCAGCACAGCAGGGACTCTAGATCCCGCTCCCACACGGGCCATGCGACATGCTGTGTGTCACCTTTGTGCTGTCACATTTATCTCTTTCTTCTGCATCTTTATGCCCAAGTGACTAAGATAACACTAAGATATACTGACTGGCAGATAGACATAATATCTGCTTATTACTTATGGGGTAAGTTTAAATTTATGTCACAAATTCTCCACTTTTACAATATACAGATTTTACATTGGGTTTGATATTCTAATATGTTGAGGATTGATAGTGTATAAAATCTGATTTGTTAAACCTCCCTCTACTGAACCCAAACATGTACAGTGAACCTACTATGGTAGGTAAGGAATCTAATCTATGTCTGTAATTTTAGTTTCAGTAAGAGCTAGAAAGATAATTGAGAGCAATTTGGGTGGAGAGATTAGCATTAATGGCTTAGCAAGAAAAAAGTTGCAAGAGACCCTGTTTGTTGTTTTTCTACAGGATATTCTGGGAAGTTGGCTAGACTTTATCCTGGCTCACCACCACTTAAACCCAGACGGTACAATGGAGGAAAATTTCAAGGTGGGAAAATCAAGCCCTCCCAATATAAACTGTTATTTGACTTAAAGACCTTTAATTAGTGTACTTGGTTCTAAGACCCTACTTGAGTCCTTCCTGATGAAAGTATAAAACCTTCACGTCAGTCCCAAGACTCAAACCTCCTGAAGAAGATCCCATTTGGTTTGGCCCTCTCATAAAGTCAGGTTACCCCAGGAGACCTGTTTGGTTCCTGTAACACTGGTTCTCAAACTTCAATGCAGATCAGAATCATCTGGAAAGCTGTGTTAAAATATGTCTTGCTGGGCCCCACACCCATATTCAGTAGGGCCGGGGTGAGGCCCAAGGAATTGCATTTCTAATATGTTCCCAGGTACAGGTACTGTTAGCCCAGGGACCATACTTTGAGAACCACTGCTTTACAAAAAACACAGTACAAATCTTTGCCAATTTGCAATTCCCATCATTTTTATCCCTGTTATATATTGAGTTCCCCTGGACTGTGTAGGGCTTAACTGAGTAAATCAAAGAGAAAATATAATTTGGCAGTGACACAATTACTAAAAGGTTTACAATTCTATACATCCTTCCAACAGCTGTGTTCTATATCCTCTCCTTCCAAATGGATGTGAAAAATCCCATAAACATCATTTAAGTCTTACTGGGACCTATTGCTGGCACAGGCCTCACCACCCCGTGCCTCCTCTTGGTCACCTGCCCCAACCATCACTTCTTCCAACTGCTCTCACCATAAAGGGGTCCAAATGCCAGTCTTGTGGAAGACGGACTCAGAGCCTCTCTGTCAACACAGACTTTTAAACAAGGGGGAAAAAAGTAGGAGAAACAAAATGAAACATCTCTTTTGGGTGGATTGCCTGGTTCTCTTTAAGCCCAGAATTTTTTCTTCACCTGGAGCTTATGAAAATCTGCTTATTTGCATGATTTTAATGGGCAAGTTTTTAAAAGCACATCCTTCCCTGACAAGACTACCCTTTTGTCCTCTCATTTCATGAATGCCTGCTCTCTAAATAAAATTAAAAATACTAACAAGCTTTATATATGTTCACTAACTTTAAGGGCTGAAAGCACAAATATTTGACTTTAGCATGTGCCTGTTTATTAATTATAGGTTAATTTTTATTTTAATCACGATCTCTGTATCTGCCTACACAACAATGAACATGTACATTCATTGTTATCACTGTTTGCATCAGAGAGCTATTAATCAATCATTAAAAGTTGCTTCATATCATCTGCAGAAGATTATTAATGTCTTATTGTTGAAAAGCTTACCTAAGCTGATGTTTTCGAAACCGAAACAGTTCATCACATTTGGCATATTTTGGCTTTTACTTAATACACAAGCCTATCTTGTTCAGATGAAGGTATCAAATGACAAAGATCACACTGGGAATAGACTGATGGGGAGATAGAGGCACAGAGAATGTGTCTAGTGGAAAGCATCCAAATATGTTTTCTTTGGCGAGAATCAGAAATGAAGTTGTGTATTTAAAAGAAGCTGGGGTAGTTTCATTTTCAAATTTAGCATTTAGCCCAAGATATTTCTAGTTTTAAAAATCCCCATGAATATTTTTCATTTCCTATTCTGCTGTTTGCTAATAGTTTCACAGCTTTTCAGTGCCTTGCATTATTCCAGGTGGGTGATATTTTCCAAGTTCGAACAATATGCATCATTCACCCTTCTAAGTAAGAGTTATTAAATTTTTTCATCCCTCTGTCTCTTCAGCAGTTTCTCTGTGCCTTAAAAATAGAATAAAGCATATATATATTTTTTAAATGTGAGCCACATCCTCAGAAGAAGTCTTATGTGGTTGTTAGAGGAGGGCCTGGCTCTCCGGAGCCCTGGGTACGATTGTCTGCTCTGCCACATGCTTTGATTTGTCACTTATACCCTCAGTGCCCCACTTTTCCCATCAGCAAAATGAGGACAATATTACTTCTCGGAAGTGTGACGGGAATGGATCTGTGTCGGTAAAGTGTCTTGAAGTTTCTCTGATGCAAACAGATAATGTGAAACCAGGTATTTTCCCAGATCCTTATTCCCTTCAGCCCAGTGGGAATTAAAGAAATACCTGCTCTAGAAGGGTTGAGAAGGGTGAGGTCCTGGCCTCTTATTATCCTTATCCTGCAAAAGGAAACAGTTCCTTAAACGTTTGTGTTGTGTTGTTTTGCTTTCTTTTTGTATTCTCCCCACTAGCAAAAAAGAAAATGCTGTAACTCCATGGACCACGATTATCCACTCTGATCCAAGAAAATGAAGCACTTAGGCGTATCGTCTTCTGCCGCTCAGTGGAAGAACTTCCAGATCTTGTCCTACGTAAATTTATAAAAATGAGAAGCTAGGCTTTTGTAAAACATTGGGTAGGATAAGGAGGATCTGGAAGAATTAAGCTGAAAAAGATCTTAATCCATTTCCCTATTGAGAATATCAGGGCTACAGAACTATGCTCGAGTGAAGGAAATGGGAGAGCATGTAGGTTATTTTAAACACACACACACACAGGAAATGAGAAATTAGGAAAAAGAGTAAAAATCTTACTTTGAAAATCTGTTTTCTGTGGTGATTTTGGATATAGGGAACTCAAAGACCTTCAGGAAACATTTTAAGGTTAAATGATATTAACACTGGGGGTGCCTGGGTGACTCAGTCGGTTAAGTGTCTGGCTCTTGGTTTCAGCTCAGGTCCTGATTTCACAGTTCATGGGACTGAGTCCTGCATTAGGCTCTGTGCTCACAGCATGGAGCCTGTGTGGGATTCTGTCTTTCTCTCTCTTTCTCTCTCTTTTCTTTCTCTCTCGATCTCTCCCCCTTTCAGCCTTCTGTCTCTCAAATATAAGATAAAATAGGGGCACCTGGGTGGCTCAGTCAATTAAGCATCCAACTTCAGCTCAGGTCATGATCTCGCAGTTCATGGGTTGAGACCCACATCCAGTTCTGTGCTGACAGCTCAGAGCCTGGAGCTTACTTCAGATTCTGTGTCTCCCTTTATCTCTGTCCCTCCCTGACTCGTGCTCTCTCTCTCTCTCCCTCTTTCTGTCTCTCTCTCTCAAAAATAAATAAACATTAAATTTTTAAAAATAAAATAAAATAAAGTAAACATAAAAACAAAACAATATCCCATCTACTACCTAGAGGCAATTTGACAGCTGGGTATTGAAAAGACCTAGGTTCAATTCCTCACTCGCTGTCCTCACAGATGACAGCCACTAAGCTTCATGACCCAGTTTATCTGCACACCTAAGATTGTAATGATTTAATGACAGTATCTTTGTAACCCTTTGTTCCACAAAAAGTAGGCAGTGAAAAACTTGGAAAAGGGTAACTCTCTAAAAGCTTTGGTGTATGGAGAGGGGAAAAGGTAAAAACTTTTATCAAACACTCATAGAAGCCTATATATTAAAGGAAAAATAATAGTTCTACTAAACAGCATAAGTAACATGTTAAATATTCATTTAGCATTCCCCTAATTGTAATGTTTTTTTTAATTTATTTTTTAGAGAGAGAAAGAGAGAGACAGTGTGAGCAAAGGAGGGTCAGAGAGAGAGGGAGATACAGAATCTGAAGCAGGCTCCAGGCTCTGAGCTAGCTGTTGGCACAGAATCTGATGCGGGGCTCAAACCCATGAGCCTTGAGATCATGACCTTAGCCAAAGTCAAACGCTTAACTGACTGAGCCACCCAGGTGCCCTGCATTCCCCTAATTGTAGATATATTATCATGTCAGAAACCAAAAGAAAGCGAGTCACAGACTTAGCATTTGAACTGAACCTGACCAATCATCTAACCTAATATCTAATTTTATCAATGAGCAAAAGTGAAGCCAAGAAAGTGACTTGCCTAAGGTCACTCAAGTAATTAGTAGCAGATGGGAAAAAACAATTCAGAGTTTATGAATCTGGGTCTATTGCTTTTTCTACCCCACCACGCCACTCCTTTAAGGAGCATTTCTTCTAAGAGAGACAGAAAATACAGCTTCATTGTCTCAGCTCTAAAATTCTGGTGTGCCCACAAGTTAGAGAAATGTTCGCCCTCAGATTTTCTATTAAAGTTTTCTCATCAAAGAATTTAAGTTATTTACTTTGATATCATAAAAAACTAAGCACAGCTATCTTTAAGGATAAGGACGTGCCTCTTCTCCAGGGCACAAAGCCAGATGACATTTCCCACCAGCCTTGCAGTTGCATGAGCCCATGTGATTGACTTCCAGCCAATGAGATGTGAGAAGAGACACATGCCAGCTCCCAGCCTGGCCTGGAAACACTTGCCACTTGCTATCCATCATATTCTTGCAACATTCACTGGCTTGATGCATGTGACGATGGTGTCCTCAAGTCACAGGTTGAGGATGGTAGAGCCCTAGGATGAAAGGAGTTGGGGTCCCTGAACCCCCAGTTGGACTGGGGTCTCATCAGGAACCCTTATTTTACTCATCACATTGGAGAAAAGTTAACTCGTTTTAAGATTAGCCTCTTGGATATAGAGTTATATGCACTAAAACAGCTAATGGTACCTTCCCCCACATACATGGTCAAGCACAGAATATTTACCCGGCTTGCAAATGCTCATGTGGCTCTCTTCCATCTGCAGAGGTCACGTGGCATTCTTCATAAAACCTTGATAAAAAGCCCTAGAGATTTGACATTATCTTTTAAGAGACTGTGGTACAACATAAAAATAATTCTATTGTTGATGGCAATGAAATACATATCTAAAATAAGACACGAATAATTCAAATAAAAAGGAGTAAAAGTTTTAGGATGTGTAGATACTTTTAACTCAGCGAGAGCTGCCGTATGGTTGCCTCATGCCTTGTATTTCTAATTACATTTACAAGGAAATTTGGTCGTCAAATTAGGCTTTAATCTGACAATTCCAAAGCCACATAAATTAGTGGACTAAGCAAGAGCTCATGGCATCTGGATGATTTGAAATGATGTGTGTTACAAATGGAAACATATCGTTTGCAAATGCCCGTTTGAATAAAAAGCTCTATAGCTTCTACAATCAAAGATATTGCAAAGATAAGCCTAAATATAGAAATACAGAGACATATGTGTGACTTCAGACACAGGAGGGTGGATTTTTGTGACATGTGTGAATTGTCTGTTGGAAGCCTTTTTGTTTTCTTTTTCTTACTTTTATCTTCTGCCTTCCCTGTGGCAGCTCTGCTGTTGGGATATGAACAGTAGCCATGTTTCTCACTCTTTAGGCATGTTTTCTTTGGGTCCAAGGTTCATCCTTTAGCCTTAATAACTGGGAGAATTCTTAACCTAGACCATAAAATTGTATTATTATCCTATGAGGTTAAAGGCCCTTGGTAACTAGGCACACTTAACTTCTGACCTTAAAGAGATTTTACATATGTAAAACTCTCGACGGGGGAGTCTGAAATCATCCTCAAACTAATCTATGCCGTATTAACAAATTGGAATGGATATTTAAAAAGTACAGTGGCAAAATTTCAACTCTGTGGCTATTAAACCTAATTTGCCCTAAATCCCCGCTGATGGATTTATGCCCCCTGTCTCTTTGGAATCAAAAGCTTCTCCAGAGGATAAACCCAAAGAGGCTAAATAAACATCACAGACCGAGTGGATGGCCTATTGCAATTCTGTCTTTACCGAGACATCTAGCAACAATAGAAACTCTGAGAATGCAAAGTGAATCACCGAGTATTACTTCACAGAAGATTATAATAAATTCGCTGTGGTGCATCCTTGAAGTTATTTGGTGACAGTAAGAATCACAGCGTACAGACATACCGTGGAGAATCAACGTCTTCTTTAGTATTTAGTGGGACACTTTATTTGAAGACATGACGTGAGTTCACCTAAATAGAAAAATTGGCCCTGTGTCAAATGGATGAGAATCTCAGGGACTGAATTTTCAGTGATCCTGTTCCAGATCTCCCCTGAAGGTGTAGGACTTTATTTAGGAAAGCCCTGATTGCTCTTAACTTAGGTCTTCCTTTGCAGTGCAAGTACCTGGTTCCATTTCAACGAGGAATGTGGCAAAAATTCAAGCTTGTTTGGAATAAGCAATTTTCCTTTCTCACCTAACGGTTTATATCCATCCCTGCCATAAAAATAAAGAAATAAATAGAAAGGCTTTTGAAGGTCTAAGTAAGGGTCTTTGAGGCATATACAACCTATAAACAATATGTTGTCTTCTACAAGGGAGTCCCAACATTTCGCCCAAGGTGAGAATATCAGAAGTGTCACGACCACCAAGTTAAAGTTTCCATAAAGAGTTGTTGGGCTCTTTTAGATTATCTCCTTGTTGTGGCTTATTCTTTATCCAATCTGCATTTAACCGATTAAAAAACTAAATAACCCACAACTCCATACCCTGGCTACCCAGAAACTGTACATGTGTAGATAGGGAAGTTTTCAAAGATTACACTCAGTCTGCTTCCTGCTGCCTAAAAACAGAATCTGTCACAGAAACACATGGTGCCACAATGGTGTCTTTGGTTAAGGAGCTAGACCAGTGGATCAGACAGCTGCCCACACCGACGGTTACATATGACTGATGGAAACACAGCCTTCTTGCTGTCTCCGTGTCTGAAGCAGGACCCAGACAGGAGCCATCCTGAAAGGATCTCTCAGAGGCAATAGTCTGGGGGAGGTGAAGAATGGCTACTTTATAACCAGAAAGTGGTGTTTACCCCTTGTGTCTGGGGCTTATAAGTTAAGGACTGTGTGACTACCTTCGCCTAATTCTAAAGTGATAGATATGAAACCAAATGCCTCTGTCTCATTTGCTAGACATTACCAAGTTCTTCTAAGTCAAATTTTCACAGCCAAGTCTTCCTTCAAAATGTCCCTTAAAAGAAGGAATATATGAAAATCAACTGTATTTATATATGTACTCGAAGCAAAAAACTAGAAAATCAAATTTAAAATTACATTTAAAATAACATTAAAACCCAAAATACTTAGGAATATATTTAACAAAAGATGTGCAAGACCACTATATTGAAAATTATAAAATATTGCTGAGTGAAACTAAAAAAGGCCTAAATAAATGAAGAGATATAACATAGTTGCTATGGACTGAATTGTCTCCTCCCCAAATTCACATGCCAAAGCCCTAAAATGCAATGTGACTGTATTTGGAAACAGGGCCTGTTGGAGGTAATTAAGGTTAAATGAGGTCATAAGGGTGGGGCCCTAATCTAACTAGGCTGAGGCCTCAAAAGAGAAGTAGAAAATACCAGAATTCTGTCTCTGCCCCCTGACAACATCATCACAATAGCAGTAGGCAAACAAGGAAGACAGAAATCAGCCGACACCTCAATCTTAAGCTTTCCAGCCTCCAAAGCTGTAGGAAAATACATTTCTGTTCCTTAAGCCACCCAGCCTGTGGTGTTTTGTTACAGCAGCCCAAGCTAGACAATAGTCTTGGATTTTAAAAATTTAGTATCATTAATACTACCAGTATTAAAATATTGAATGTTAATATTATTGAGATGTCAATTCTTCCCAAATTCACCTAGAGATTCCATGAAATCATAGTCAAATAGATTCCCATTCTTTTTCTAGAAATTGATACGTTGATCCCAAAATTTCCCTGATGATAGAACCTAGAAAAGACAAAGTGATCCTG
Source organism: Suricata suricatta (assembly GCF_006229205.1). Classification (NCBI taxonomy): domain Eukaryota; kingdom Metazoa; phylum Chordata; class Mammalia; order Carnivora; family Herpestidae; genus Suricata; species Suricata suricatta. The sequence goes on from NC_043707.1 coordinate 70,398,036, forward strand.
AAAAAGAAAAGCAAAGTTGAAGGACTCTACTTATCTCCTGATATAGAGATTTTTTTCTAAAGCCACAGCAATCAAGACAGCGTGGTATTGATGAAGGGTAGACACCTAGGTCAACGCAACAGGATAAAGGGCCCAGAAATAGACCCATGCCAACCTGGTCAATTGGGTTTTGACAAAGGTGCTAAGGCAGTTCATGGGAAAAGAAAAGCCTTTTCAAAAACTGGGGCTGAAACGCTTGGATATCCACATGCAAAAAGAAAATGAACATTGACCACTACTTCACACCCACACAGACAGTAATATGAGATAGCTCTAACCATGATGGCTAAAACTATAAATGTTCTAGAAGAAAATGACATTCATGTCGGAAAAATAATTTTAGAGCAGACAAAAAGCACTACTCAGAAAAGAAAAAATGATAAAACTTCATCAAAATAAACATGTCTAGTCATTCAAAGCACTGTTAAAAAAAATATCCTTTCAATATTTTCTCACTTCTCCCATTCAAACTGTGTGTGTGTGTGTGTGTGTCTGGCAAAGGACATGTACCCAGTGTACAGGGCATCTGGGTGGCTCAGCCAGTTAAGCATCTGACTCTTGATATCAGCTCAGGTCGTGATCTCACAGTTGTGATCCCCTGGTCTTCAGATCAACTCCCAGGTCATTGTCCTCCACACTAAACCCATAGCCTGCTAGGGATTCTCTCTCTCCCTCTCTGTCTGTCCCTCCTCCACTCTTCTGTGTGCTCTCTCTGTCAAAATAAATAAATAAACTTTAAGAAAAAAGAATTCCTATAACTCAATAAGACAAAGGACTCAATTTAAAAAAAGAAAAAGGACTTGAAAAGACACATCACAAAGTTTCCCTAAGACATGAAAAGGTGTTCAACATCACTCACTAAGCATCAAAGAAATGCAAATTAAATCTTGGTGAGGTTCTTCTTCACATTCACTGCAATGACTAAAATTAAAAAGACTGATTACACTAGCAAGAATGTGGTATAACTGGAATTCTCATATATTGCTGAGGAGAGTATAAAATGGTACAATAATTTTAGGAAAATGTTTGGGAGTTCTGATAAAGTTAAATATACACCTACTTAGCAATCTATTCTTAGAGATCTACCAAAGAGAAATAAAAGTATATGTTTAAGAAGTCTTATATATGAATGTCTACAGCTGCTTTATTCATAATAACTGAAAACTATAAACAACATACATGTCATCACCTAGGAGAAGAGATAAAAAAAATTGTAGTATATTCATACATTATAATAGTATGCAGTAATTAAAAGGAGTACACTACTGGGGCGCCTGGGTGGCTCAGTCAGTTAAATGTCTGCCTTGGGCTCAGGTCATGATCCTACGGTCATGAGTTCAAGCCCTGCATTGTGCTTTGTGCTGACAGCTAGAAGTCTGGATCCTGCTTCAGAGTCTATGTCTCCCTCCCTCCCTCCTGTTCATGCACTGTTTCTCTCTCTCTCAAAAATAAATAAATGTTTAAAAAAAAATTTTTTAAAGGAGCACACTACTGAAACTTAAAATAATATGGATAATCACATAACCATTATGTTGACTCACAGCTAGACACAAATGAATTATCTACTATAAATTTCCATTTATATGAAGTTCAGGAAGAGACCAAACTAATCTACAATATTAGAAATCTGAATATTTGCCTGGGATGAGGATTGATCAGAAAAAAGCACAAGGGAAATTTCTGGAGTGTTGAAGATGTTCTATTTCTTGATAAGGATGTTTGTTGCATATGTATATATATTTGTCAGTATTTACAGAACTGTACACTTAAGACCTGTGAATTCCAATGCATGTATATTTTATTTCAAAAGAAATGAAAAAGAGTGAAGGAAAAGTACACTAGAGAAGACCTGAGCTGCAGCAAACTTTGTAAAATACCTAATTCTGCCCTCCAAATGTTCTCTAAGGTCACTAAATATTTCTTCCCTACCACCTTCCCCCTACCTCATGTTTATCTAGTCTTCAAAAGGAGAACCAGGCCTATAAAGTGTTAAAGTTACAGAGGAAAAACACAAAGGCCAGGCAGGAAGAGTGGAAATATTTTATTCTAAATTGACCCACCCTCATTGCAAATATTTAACACTTTTCAGAATTAAGTGTATCTCTTACCAGGTGATGATGACTAATTATAATGATGATAAGTCATTAATATTTGTATAGTGACTTATAATTGACAGAGTTTTAGTATGTGAGAGGAGGTCTGCCTCAGTGTCGTTTTAAAATCTACACCCTTCATTGGTTCGTTTTCTTCTCTAAGTGTTTTGGCCTCCTTGGACTACTCATATTTCCAGCTAATGAATGTGTATTAAAGAGTGATTTGTTTATCCATATACTTGTACCTAAGAATTGTTTTTACAATCCCCCAAAACCAATTTTGCTTTATCCCTTGAATTCTAAAACTTTAGAATCCAGTGAGTTGGAATCATACTGTATGGTTCAGTACTTTAGGCTCCTTTTTGTTACCCATTTATTCCTTAATGACCATGCAAGTACCAGCTACTGTGTGTTGGGCATTTTCTAGATGTCAGAGGTTCATTGTAAATGAATCCAGTCTTTGCTCTCAAAGACAATCTCGTAGCAGGAATTTAAATATTACAATACAAGGATAAAAGTGTAAATAAGGGCATTTCAAAATGTTATGAAAGTCCAAAAGAAAGAGGTGCCATGTAAGGTTGCTACCTTGATTCTCTTTGGAATGGAGTAAGGTGTTCATAAACAAAGAAATCATGCAGAGTGGGAGCCGGCGTCACAGAGAGCATTAGAATTGTCATAGTCACGGCATTCTTGAAGAGAATGTGATTTAGCCCAGAGACGGGGATATAAGATGGAAAGGAGACTAGGAGAAGATGGAAAGGAGAACAGAAAACACTGCTGGCAGAAGCAGGCATATGAGCAAATACATGGTGGCATGAAGGATCAGGTGTGGCCCTTTCTCCAAACGTAAGGGCAAGGTTGCTCTGGGCAAGAGGGAATAAGCCCAGAAAAGGAATGGTGTCAAATCACAATGGACATGGTATGCCAGGCCAAGGGCCTTGAAATCATTCCATAGGCTAAGAGGAGCTGCTTTCAGTTTAAGTAGGACACTGATGTGCTCATATAAGAACTCTAAAAAGACGCCACTGGCCTCGTGTATAGCAATGGTTCTCAGCCAGGGTGAGTTCCATCAAAAACAGCTTTGCGGTCATTGCAAATGGATGCAGTTTTGAGTGGTATACCGCTTTTATATGTATAAGAATAAAGTTAGGGGTATCATTAATTCAGCTGTTTCTCTTTCATTCACTTTGTAACACCTATGCTAAGATCTTCCTTGTATCTCTCTCCACCCTTCTCCCCTATTGTAGGCTGTGACCGCATTCATGTGCTTCCTTGCTGATTTTTATAGACTGTGAACCACATGTCTGTGCTCCCTTGCTTTCTAGCTGTCAACTGGGTTAGGACAATAGGGCATGAGCAGGAAGTTGGAGGCAAGATGATAAATCAGGGCTTTCTTTCCTTCCACACCCTTCCGTGCTAGATTGGGTCCCTGTGCAGGTTGGCTGTGCCCCTCTACTGAAGCGGTTCACTCACACATGCTTTCTTTCTGAATTCTAGGATTTTTCCAGTAACTGTTGCCTCCTTTACCCACTCGGCCAATAGGGCTACGTGTTCCCAACTCTCACCAGCTCAAGCTCCCTTGTGACCCTTTGTTCCTTTTCCTAAACTATATCCACACCTTAGTAAATAGTTCTTTGATTAAATTTTCACGTACCCAGTTTAAGTGTGCCATCTGTTTCTGTAAGGATGCTGACTGATTCACATACACTTCTTGCACACTTACTATGAAGCAGAATTTCCTCTTAGCCCTGACAAACAGCAGTGAAAATGACAATTTCCTCATGTTTTGAAGCTAAAAGTGAAGGAGACATGCAATGACAAATAAATGCATTGGTATAATATGATACTTAGAAATGGACGTGCTGAAAAAGAAAAGGGTAAAAATGAACAGTCGTGAACTACAGGGTCTGGGTTTAAAGGTTGGCTTGGGGTCCTGGTTTGAATAAAGATGTGAGTCAAGCTGGTGTTGTTTTTCCCGTTAACCTTAAATTCCTGATATGATTGGGGGTGGAAAATAAAGAGAGAGGAACAGACACAAGACATATTTAGAAAGAAGATCCAACAGAGCTTGGTGACCTGCCTTTATTGATGGTTGGATCCTAGTTGGGATTGTGGGATTGTGGAATTCCTAGGTAGAAAGCAAATGGGAAAGCTGATTTGGTGGGGGAGGTAAGTTTAATTTGCGATGTAATTGAGTTTGAGATGCCTTTTTAATATTTCAATGAATATATACATTTCTCTGTTAAAACTACAGACATAGTCCTAAGAGCAAGACTCTGAACAGAAGAAGGATGAACCACTAAAAGAGAATGATAACGTATGATATGAGAAGGAGGAAGAAAAAGAGAAGAGTCCCTGAAAACATGAGGAAATTTTAAGGGTGTCAAGACAGTTTGGAGCACAGTGTCCGATAGATTGAGTGAGTGGATTGAGTTCTGTTGGCATTAACCTGAGCAATTGCAAGCATGGAAACAGAATCCCAAGTAGTTTGTGTAATTTAAAGAGCCCTGGCTTTGGAGTCAGAGACCTGGGCTTGAGTTCCTATCTTACCTCTCCTCTAGGTGTGTGGCTTAAGCAAGTCACTTAATCTAAAGTCCTCCCTCAGGTAAAAAACAGAAAAGGACGTTTTTCCCATCCATCCCATGTGGCATTTTTTTGGAGAGTCAAATGAGTTAGACTGGTGAAAATACATCATTACCTATAAATTGTGTTCTATAAGGTGAGGTATTACTGAACTAATAACAGAGGTGGCTCACTTTATGCAAATAAGTGAGTTCCTGAAAAGTTGCACAAATCAAATAGGAGTCAATGTTTTAAATTAGTTTGCTATTTAAAGAAACCTGTGGTGAATCTTTTGGAAAGTGACAAGTCTTTTTTCTTAATGGGAACAGTCATTCTGCAATAATTTTTCTTCCTTCCTCCTTTACCTCCTTTGTTCCTTCCTTCCTTCTTTCCTTCCTTCCTTCCTTCCTTCCTTTCTCTTTCCTGTTTTTTTCTTCCTTCCTTCCTTTCTTTCTCTGTGTCTTCTCTTTTTTTTCTTCATTTTACCTGTGTGCTTTCTTTCACCAAAAGTCAGGACATAACCTATCTTAGGAAACACAGGACAGAAAACAAAGATAGATGTCTCTTAGAAAAGAAATTTAAGAAATTGGAATTGCCTCTCCACACTGAGGCAAGCTTGGAAAGAGAGAACACCCATGACTATGAAGGGAGACAGACTGTTCTTCAGATAGCCATGCTTACCAGGCCGCAAGTGCACAGAGAGGCACCAGCCTTTTGAGCCAAGGGGCCATCGACTGGCTATGAAACACTCATAGGCATCAGTAGAGGACCTGAAACATGAAGAAAAGGCATAAATATAGAGGGGGAAATAATCTGAAAAAGAAAATCAGGTAATAGAATCATAGAAGGGAAAGAAGAGAGGAAAAAGAGGAATGAGGAAGCGTGAAGAAAAATCCAAGAATAAAATTAGAAACAAAGACCATAAACTTCAGAGGTCAACTTGGATGGGAATCATGACTCTGCCAGCTCCAGGCTTTTTGACCGTGAACAAATTCTTTAGCCGTTCTGAGCTCCTTCCCTCACCTATTGGTGCAGATAACCCTACACACCTTATAGCGGTGGGGGGAATTAAATGCGAAGGTAAGCGCCTAGGAGATTCTTGGGTCCACCTCACATCCTCACAGACTGGTAGGTGTTGCCGCTGCTTCCGGGAGGTCTTTGTTTCCCCCTGTGACTGAGTGCCACGCACACCGGACCAGGAGGAAAGCAGTTTCGTGGAAGCAGGTGAGCAATGGTGTACCTCACGCCTGGGCTCACAGGCTGTCTGCCCGGCTCTGAGGGTGGCCTAACGGAAATAGCCCCGTGTGCGTTTTTGTCTCGTCTCTTTCTCTGCCTTTACTAGAAATTAGCAACTCTTTCCACGGCTTCTGGTTTAAACATTCTGGATGCTGTATGCACTGAAAACTACAGCCATAAACCGCTAAAAATTACCACATTATTTATTCAGAGTCATCAGCTTTCCTGCCTCTGATGACCCCATATTATCACACTCTGAAATTAGAAACCCTGCATTTGCAATTTGACTGTGTTGGATCTAGGTTTTCACAACATGTAGTTTGCACAGTAATAATACTTATAGATCTTTCATTTTTCTACAGAAATTAATTGCCTAAACCACAATGATTTATAGTCACACTGAACATGATTATTAATTTTCCTGATGATTATACCTGTGGGCGGCAACAAATCTACTTGTGATAGACCTGGCTTTGAATTGCTGCTAAAACTAAAATGTCCATAAGGTAATAACAACTAATTTTTACCTTAATCAACTTACACTTAAAAGAATTTAATATAGGGCACTTGTGCCTTGTGGGGAAACTTGTTTGAAATATAAGGTGCTGAGTTATTTATGAGAATAATTATATATTTGTTACTCTAGTTTGTACTGGGAAATCAGGATCTGAAATGAGTCTGTGATACATTAAAAATATAATGAACTCAGCGGAATTGTACACACCAAAGAACTTTTGCACTAAGGTAAATATATAACCTGGCAGAGCTACTCTGGTTATGAAAAAAAAATTATTAAAGCTCACTAAACCGTGCTCCCTTTTTTTCCTTTCCTTATCCTGCTAGTGCCTCAAAGTGCTATCATTGTTAACAGGAAAGGTAAGGCGTTTGATACCTAAGAGAACAATCTTGTCCTCTCTTCTTCATTACTCGCTCTAAAATTATTTTCAGGCCTTGCTCTTGTATTCCAATCAGTACAGGTCCCTATCAATCATTCATGATGCAGGAAGAGAATGTTGGTCTGGGGAAACCCAACCCAGACCGTGCGATCTCGGGTCTCACAAGCACTGCCCCCCCCCTTTTTGTGGTGCCGGGTGGTTCATTCATGTCTGTGGATTTGTTTCCCTCTATTGGGATACAAGTTACAAAAAAGAGAAGGCTCTGATTATTGGTTGATATGCATACCTTCTATAATTCTGTATGTTCGTATCCCAGAAATATTTAAGGCTTTTTTCCTGATTGGTGGCATTATGCAGTTATGCAAATAATCTGTTATATCTAGGCACATTATGCCGTTATGTAAATGATCTATTTCATTTATATTTCCCACAGAGTAATGGGGTAGGGAAGAAATGCTCTCCTGCATTTCCCCTGGTTTTTAATGCGTTGTTCAGACATATTCGGCTGGTGATCAGTCTTGGGATTTCTGGGTGGTGTGTGTTAGCCTTTCTGAGCACCATGACCTGTCTCTAACTTTCCTGTTCAACTCAGCAGCTTTTTATTGAGTGCTTATTGTATACGAGGTGTTTGTGGAGATGGGGGTGACCCAGAGGGGTTCAGGTTTTACTCAGGTAGAGTCTGAGAGGGATGTGATTTACCTGTGATCTTCCCTGTCTGACCACCTAGACACTTGATGAAGGTTGGTTTAGCTCCATCCATTTCTGAACTTCGCAGCCAAAGCAGAAAAGATTTTTAAAATTCAGAAAGTTTTTAAGTGAAAAAGGGGATTAATTTAGAATGACCAATTGCATGCTTTGCAACCAAATATACAGGCTAAGCTAACTAACTTTAATTATGGATATGGTCAGACAGCAGGCTATAACTGAGATACAGATCTAAAGTTCCCTTGCATTTGATAGTGAGTTAACTTACATTTATTTGCTTGACACTTGACTTCCAGTCTCTTGTACTACCACACATACTCGTCTACACTCCACAGGAATTTAAACTAGATCTATCACTCCTTTTTTTATGTTTATTTTTGAGAGAAAGAGAGAGAGAGCACGCACGTACAAATGGAGGAGGGATACAGAGAGAGGGAAACACAGAATCCGAAGTAGGCTGCAGGCTGTGGGCTGTCAGCACAGACTCGACACAGGCTCGAACTCAAGAACTGCAAGATCATGACCTGAGCTGAAGTCAAATGCTTAACTGACTGAGCCACCCAGACACCATGATCTATTACTTTCTTTTATCAAGATTGATATACTAAAGCTAGAGAATATTCAGGCTCTGTCAACAACTGCTAACATTCTTTGATTCATTTAGCAAATACCTCTTGAGCACCCACCTACCCTGGTCAGGACACCAGCCCCCTTGGAGAAAGAGTAATCCAAGAGCACACGTACAAATGTGCCAGCAGCTAGGAAGGAGGGGCACGTAGGCTGTAAAGTGTCCTTGTCTGGCAGATGAGAAAAGGTTCAGACTTTCAGGCCCTAAGTCTTTTGCAACCACATTTAGCAGTAACAATATGTTCTGATTAGCTGCTGCACCTGTCTGGGCAAATACTGGCTTACATTTCTCCAAATAAACAATCTATAAAGTCATCCTGTTTCTTCCCTCCATGGTAGTTGTAGTGAACAGGATTTAAAACAAAACAAAACAAAACAAAATAAAAACAAAAAAGCCCCTCCTGGATCTGGTTGCAAGTAGAGTAATTTCTGATCTGAATACTCCACAAAAAATCTTTCCCTAATGCCTAAAAAAAAACTCTGTAGTTTCTTCCTGTGCCATATCATCTTTGTTGTTTAACCCCTTTATGATCAAATTGTATGTCTTTTGAATCAGTGCTATAGCAAGTACTCAATCTGATGATATTTTTCAAATCCTCTTGTAAGACGAGGATTTTGATGAGGAAGAAAACAAAAATAAGAATAATTCTTAAAACTCTTATGAGTCTGTACATTCCCAAAAGAATATATTGGTCATTAAGTGTTTCTGATTATAATTCAATTCACTAGCACTTATTATGTATGATAATCGTATTATTGTTCCCACTTATTCACTCTTCTTTCCCTGCAAGAATATTCTATTTCCAATCTATTGCCATGAGACTTAATTTTTTTTAACGTTTATTCATTTTTGAGAGACAGAGCACAAGCAGGGGAGGGGCAGAGAAAGAGGGAGACGGTTTCTGAGGCAGGCTCTGGGTTCTGAGCTATCAGCACAGAGCCCAACGGAAGGCTCAAACTCACGAACCCCAACATCACGACCTGAGCCAAAGTCAGACGCTTTACCGACTGAGCCACCCTATTGTCATGAGACTTAAAACACCTTGATGGGGAGAAGTAAACTTTGCCCACGTAGTATCGGGCTTAGTCATGTGACTTGCTTTGGCCAATGAAATGAGGGAATGTCAGATGTACCTGTTCTGAGTTGAGAGGAAGCCATAGAAAGAAGGAATACAACCAGGAGGAAAAGACTCAGGGAGGGAAGAAAGGAAGAAGAAGAAGCAGATGAAAGGAGCAGAGGAAAAGACAGAACACAGAAGATGAAGAGTATGGAGGAGGAACACAGACTGAGGGAGCCCACAGAAGCTGGGAGGGAGGAGGAATACAGGAAGGGGGTTCTAAGGGTAGAGACAAAGGCAGTGCTTCAAAAGCACCCAGCAAACCCTGAGAAAAAATAAAAGCTAATAGCAAAACCCCCCAAAAACAAAAACAACCCACAAAACAGCAGATTGAGTATTTAAAAATGAAAACGCTTGAGTATTTAAAATGTAAATAAGGGAGGATTTAAAATGAAATTTTTAAAGTGTGTCCTAAATATAAAAATGAGAAAGGAGTTAAGGGAGGAGTTAAGGTCCTAGATGAATAACTGTGACAAGGGGGACGAAATGGCAGTGAGAGTGAAAAGCGAAAGGGTTTAAAGCAGTGTGTCCACTGATACGCACTAGAGGACATGCTAGAGAATGAAAAGTGAGAAGGAAGAAACTGGAAAAGCATTAATATTTTTTGTTTCCCATTATCTTACATTTTGTCTTTTTAACTTTATATTGTTGTAAATGGATTGTACCAACAATACCAGCACTGGATATTATACATCATTCTCTAGGTGATATTACATATTTAAATCTGGAACAGTATTGGATGAAAATGCACCCAATACGGAAAGCCCACATAAATGTCGTAAGTAAACTATAACTTGACAATGTGCACACACACACACAAAGATCATCTGTTCCAGAATGTGCACCCTTAGATTTGTAATGCCAACTTCAAATTAGGTTTGCTTTTTCATGCATTTGCAGTTGTGTGAAGCAGCATCACCAACTAGTATTTGTTTTGATTTTTTTAGGAGGAAAATCATCTCTCACTGTGGATAAGTCACTGAAGGTGATGGAATCGTACAAGCACGCACCTTGACAGGTGGAGATGGTCCACGCCGCAGACCAGTTCCCTCAGACACCACCATGTGGACTTTCCTCTACATCATCTGAAGAGGTTTGCTTCTTGTTTGCACATTATTTCTTTTGATAGGTTTTCACACTTTTGTCTCACGGAATTAAGTTCTTTCCTTTGGGACTAAATTCTATGTTAGCTAAAAAGAGGATTGAGGCATCATTACCGTTCATGCAAGAAAGAAAAAGAAAAGATTCCCACGTGGTATTTGTGTTTGGTTTTTGCCTGGCCAGGCTGAAGTTTGCTGTCTTCAAAAGTAAGAAGTCTTTTGCAGAGTAGGCTGCTTGCCAGATTTAGTCCTGGCCTCATGGGCCTGAGATTTACTGTTTTTAATCTTTTTACTGATGGGCATTCTAAATACCTGTTTCATTCAATGTTTAATTTCAGCACAGCAGGTCTTAGTGTTTCCAAAAATGGGAATAAGCCGCCTGTTTCCTTGAATGATGAAATGCCTAAAACACAGCTAGGTTTTTACATCATCCAGCCCTTTATCCCCTTAACAGCCAGTGCCTGTTCCTTTAAAAATGGTACTTTTTATGGATTCCCACGACCATTTCTAAGATAATTTTCCATAGCCCATCTTCCCCACTAAGAATGGAAAACTCCACATCTGTATTCACTTGGACACTTCTTGAACTGAGGCTAACACACTGAAGAAAGGTTGGGGGCTGCTTTCATTTGACAAGATGGTGGCCTCAGGACATCAAAGAAAAACAATTTCTCCAAATTTTTCTGCGCAGATGTTGATGACACAAAGAGAAATCATCTTCAAAATTGTCAGCAATTCCATTAACAATATCTTCGTTAATATTTACATAATCTAAGGAAATGTTCATTCGTCAGTGCTCAATGAAAATCATCCTCAATGACATGTAACTCGTGAAGCTATTGCAACAGTAGGTAGACTAATGTGTTCAGCACAGCATTTAAAAGGGAAGACACTTGCCTTTTTAACTGCTCTAGGAAAGCAGTTTGAAAGAACTGACCACTTAGTTATATAAACTTTCCAAGCACACCCACATGGCGCATGCATGCACGTGCACACACCCCACGAAGAAGAGGAAGAAGCAGAAATTTTCATATAGGAAAAGTCTATTTTCACATAGGCTTTTAAGAGTGAGAGGGTTCCTCAAGTTAACAGAAACACTATGTCAGTCAACAAGTATTTATTAAGTATGTGCACCTAGCTGGCCCTGTGTGAAATGCTTTCCACATAAGATATGTGATTCTCTATGATGAAAGCCCTTTAATAACACGTCTCCAAGTCTTACCCTTTTCTATTTCCCCAGGGTCCCCTCTTATGTCTTCCCACTAAGTCCATTTCAGGAATAAATAAACACTTAGATAAAATTAAAATTGTATAAAAGATTCTTTAAGAGGGAAAGCATAGAACTAAGTGGGCTTAGCAAATCTCAAAAGCAAAGAAAAGAAATTAAGAACAAAGAGCTCAGACAAAATTCCTTGGCCCTTTCAACCTGCTCTCCAAATTACAGCTAGAAGGATGACTCCACAGATTAAAACTGATAATAATACTGAGAAACCAAGATTGATAATGATATCAATATTGATGATGCTCATCAGAGCTGCTGCTTATTGAGTACTTGGCAAGTGCAAAGCAATCTAGTAAATACTTTCCATACTTGATTTCCTCTAATCGTATTTGTCCTCTCTTGAAATGGCTTTCCTTTGCCCTCGGGATAAATTTCAACCTTTAATAACAGAGTAGGTAAGTCTTTGCCGAAGCTAATTTCTCTTTGAACCTTTCAGTCTCATTTCCCACTACCTTACATTCCCCATGCCAGCCTTCAAGGAGTTCCTTCAGTTCTAAGACACTTTGTTTGCTCTCACTTTAGTACCAGTCATACTTCATCCAATGGCCTCCATGCCCATGTCACCTCCCATAGGGAGCTTTTCCTGACCTTACACGTCTCAGTGAGCTCTCCCTCCTGGTGCACAGGATACCTGCGCTTGCTGCCATTGGTGTACTGATTCTGATGTAGTATAATGTCCTGCCTCCATATTCTCCATTAGACCATAAATTCCATATGGACAGAGGACTGAATGCCAGACTTACAGATTGCTCCCAGTAAATATTTATAGAATCAATGAATGGATGAATAAACTCCCATCTCTATATGTTGCTTAAAGGGAAAGGAAGCCGAAGTGACTCTCTTTGTCTATCTCATAATGCTACCTTTCCCCAAATGGGAAGATGGAATTCAGTGTCTCTAGTGTTCATGTCAAAAGAAGTCTGTTCATACCCAGAGAACGGCAGGGCATTTTCCTGTAGCCTAGAGCGGTGTTCCCTAAAATGGGCTGTGCAGGATGATCTTTTGATATACAAGAAAAAGTGCTGGATGTCCATTTATATTTATATTAAAAATAAGCTTTATGGGGCACCCAGATGACTGAGTCGGTTGAGTGTCTGACTTCGGCTCAGGTCATGATCTTGAGAGTTTGAGCCCCGCATCCAGCTCTCTGCTCTCAGCCCAGAGCCCACTTCGGATCCTCTGTCTGCCCCCCACTCTCGTTCTGCCCACCCCCTTAAAAATAAACATTTAAAAAATAAGCTTTATAAGTATTTACTGTATGAATTGACACTCCTGCCCACCCTGATTTGTATTGTACGTCAGACAGCGTTGAGCAGGGCAGTAAGCTCTGGATGCTGAGGGTGGGAATGACAGCACACGCCACAGGCAGTTACTGTGCATGACACATACTGATCCAACGGATTTATGGAGTCTGCTATCGAACTTTAGTTACACGAACCTCACAAAGTAGTCACTGATGTTTTCAAATTGCTGCAAAACTACACACTGAAATTAATACAGATCACAAAAACTACAGATCAAAAATGATACTGGTAATACAAGCAGGAGCTGACACATACACTCTTCCAAGCATGAGCTCTTCAACAGCTACATTACTAACTAAAATAAGGACAGTGTAATTTATATAACTGAACCAAAAATAATAAAAAATAATTAAGTCAGCTACATTCATTGTCACAAATGGTAAATTTTGCTCCAGGTGTTGTACTTGAGATATTAACTGGTGATACTACTATATGTATATAATTTACAGACATGTATAGATGTGTGCTCAAAGTCAAAGGACTTTTTTTTCTAATTGAGGAATGTCCAATAAAAAAAGTTTGAAGAATATCGGTCCAGGGAGGAGCAAGTCCCATCCTGTCTGCCCATTCCCCCTTCCACTCCCTCTCCTTCCACTTTCTCAAAGCATAGAGCCTGCTACTTTTTTAAAGGCCACTTTATGGCCCATCCGATCCTGTGATAACTACCCAGTTTCCATATATCTCTCATCCAGGTCAACCCACTACTATTGTGGAAGTCAGGCCACTGAATCAATGGCCAACTGTGGCTTTTAAGTCAAGAATGTAAGGCGCTGGAGAAATATCACCGCTGGATATCCCTTAATATCTTTGTCAGTGCGAAAAACACACCAGCAACACCTGAATACAATGCAATATAAGCCATAGTCCCTGCCCTAGAGGAACTGGTTAAAAGAGAGAACGTATAAACTGTGAAAAAACTGACTCATGTCAACAGTGTCCAAATCTTCCTTCTTTCTTCTGCTCTCAAGAGTGGTAAGCAGGCTTCCTTCCATGACCTCATGTCTGAAAGTGAGCGTGGGCCCAGCACCCGAACCCCCTATTTGCCACTCTTGATGTTCACCAGTGCCATTGTGAGGGCTTTCACTCCATCACACAAAATGCATTATAAAATTTCACAGCACCCCAAACTTTCAATACCTAATGGTGTAGACTTTACTGGATGTAGAGAGAAACTGCAGGACCTATCAACACACAAGGTTTCGATGATTTTACTGGAAATCCTAGAAATGGAACAGTTGTGTTGAAGAAAGGAGGGGATTTTTTAAGAAAGATCCTGAAGGAGATTTTTAAGATCCCATTTAAAATTTGACATATTAATGATCTCCTATTCAACCCAACATTAGCTGCTATGAAAATGTTTAAAGGAATTCACTCACCATTGTCCTTGTTAGTTGGAAATGAGGGCTTATTGATCACTGGTATTGATCTGCTACTTTAGATAAAACAATACTTTTCAAAGTACACTCAAAAGAGTTGAAGGACTAAAGTAAAAATGTAACTTATGTTGGTTACTAGGTGATTGATCACAACTGATTTTGCTGCCACAGAACATAACTTACTGTGACACTGCTTATCTGGGCCCTGGAGTCGGCCCTCATTGAACTGTGCATTATGTATGAATGATTGATGCGGGTTTGAAGATTTTGTTAGATTCAACTTTCAATCCATTTTCTGTAGCTGACTTACATAAAAGATGAGTCCCACTGAAAAGTTCTTCAGGAGGAATGTAACAATTATGAATTTAAGTGATCTCTGGTGATTTCGTTCGTCTGAGGAAGTTAATTCCTGCTTTGTTTTAGAATCAGGGGGCTGACGTCAAGCCTGGCTCATTTGGGCAAGTATTTTTCCAAGTGAAATATCTTTTTTGTCCATGTCAGAAATTTAAAAATATAGGAACTGGTTAAGGCCCCACGAAGGTTAGGGAAAGGGAGAAGACTCAGGCAAAAGTGTCCCTTGGGAACTGTAACACTTGAACTTTATATCCTGACCCACATTAATTCGACCTTATTTATTCATATCATTGTAGCTAACTGAAATATATATTTTTAACATTTGCAAGGGATTCGATTAAAGCCCCCACAAATGGCAGTGGACATACAGTGATATAATGCCTTCTCCGTTAGATTACGGGTTGCGAATTCATGATCTCTTTGTCCACAGAAGGATGAGGCTTGACGATGTGAAATGACAGCTGTTTTCATCCCAGTTGGTCTGTTTCCTACAACGGTCCATCATTAGAGATCATTACTGTATTACTATTGTTAACAAGGAAGAATACAGCCTACGTCTTCGTCTGTCTGAGATATAATAAGTCTTACGGAACAAGAGTACCCTAAAGGCCCTTCGCTTCTAAAAATGATTAAACTTCATTCAAATCCCAGCCTGTAACCCACTTCTGGGCATAGCATCAAAGTCAGCCCCATAGGTGTGATCTAAGGCGGTATACTATTCCTGCCTCAGGTTTTGCACAAGAGTGGTTTGCATGCATTATCCTCAAAGAACAGATTGCCTTTTACCAAAATCCTATGCATTTTGGCACTTGGTGAGTGTCTTAGATGGCATTAACTGTAAAACATTTCTTTTTACATAATTATGGCTTTGTTTTGAGTGTGTGCTAAGATGGTTGTAAAAGTTTTAAATGTGAAGGGCTTAGGGAATAAGAGAAAAATCTTTGAACAAAAATGAAAGCCTGTTGTTAACAATTAAAGTTAAAAATTTTCCTGACAGTCTTTCAAAACTTAAGGAAAAAAAAAACCCAACAAAACTCCACACGGTTATTTTAATAATTGTTCCCCAAATTACACCATTATCAGAAATGTATGGAAAATAGAAGTTGTGATGATTGTCTGAACACCTGGAGAATTAGAGCTATTGTTTTCCGGACATATTTATGTAGCAATACGACCATCGTTGTCAATAACTGATAAAAATAAATGCGAAGAGAGCTGGTGTTCATTCTAATAATGAGAAACCCTTCTCGGTGCTCAGGAAGGGCCTTAGCCTCAGGCACCACGCAGACGCCTGAATCCACCAACCTCGCCATGAATGTGTTAATTGACATGCTTGTATAAATTTTAGTAAAGCCATAATATTTTTGCATGGCAACTATTAAAAATATTTTTTTCTCTTAATTTCACCAGGGAGGCTGAGACTCTGAGTTTTTCCCCCTTGCAGGAGGGAATAATTTAGATTTTCTTCCATCCCTGTCAGAAGTTGAACAGACGAACAAAACAGATTCTTCAGAGACAATTTTACACAGAGTTACATCCATCCAATTCAATTATAAATTAAATTGACTAACGAACCATAGCTCATTATGGGAATCAATTACTCAGAACTGTCTTTGGACCAAAAATGTGGAAAATAAAAAATAATGGTCATACTTCAATATACCAGATTGTCAACGTTTGAAAGCTCTGTTTTTCTCTAGCTTGGCATAGTCCAACGCCAAAAAGAAATGATAATCATTTGTTTTACTGCTCCTAGAGATGTTCTCGTTTTATGAAGACTAGTTAATTCTTGAGTTTTGATCTCTCTGGGACGAGTACCTCAGGCTTTTCTGAGATGACAGGCCAACCCTGGAGTCATGTAATCACATGGGGATCTTTCAGATCAACTTACGCAAATGTGTTATTAAAAGGAGGCTCGTTTTAGCCTCTAGTGCCACCCAAGCAATAAGAGTCAAAAATCTTGGGAGGTCATGTTCAAAGCATTTTATTAATAAAACGATTCTAGTAACAGAATGGTGTGGGGGCGGGGGGAGGGGCATACGTCTCTGGAGTATTTTCAGTCCGGTTGTTTGGTAAAAGTAAATCCACGGGGAATCCAATACCGGCCTTATTTACCGAGCAGTAGGCCCTGATAAAGAAATGGTATTAAAGCACTAACACTCTCTAAAATCTTCCTCCTTTTGTGGTCCACAGCCCAGAAATATTCCATCTGTTACAATGAATTAAAAAACTGTTCTGTCTGAACACGTGTAGGTAAAGGTGAGATGCATCAGCACATACAAACCTCAACATAGGGGATGCGTCCTAACACAGTACAGGAGTCTGTTGCCCACGTAACATATCACAGTGAGATGATCAAAGAACTGTCCTAAGACTTTTTTCCAAGGAACTAAACTCCTGAAGATGTCTTAGGTTTCTTTTTCCTCGTATACTTCTCATGCACACTTGGAGAGCAGCAAGAATGAGTATTTTGAACTCAAGTGTTCACCTAAAGAACTAAGATCTCTTAAAAAAAAAAAACACTCGTATGTATATTTTACTTATCCAATGAAGCCAAAAGGAAATTGTTCACCCGGGAAAAGCAGCACTATTCATGAAAACAAGTTAATCCTCATAAATATATAATTCAGCATAATTTTGCTTAGAACCTCATATTTTTAAAACATCCATTTCTTAAAATGGATTGAATCTGTTTGTTTCACAAAAACACTATTTAAAAAAAACATCAGACATAAAAGAGAAGTAGCTGGAAAATTTCAAATGTGTTTCTGGCTGATACAGTGAAAAGGGGAACAGATCTTTATTTATTTATTTATTTATTTATTTATTTATTTTTGCCATTAGAACAAGGGGAAAGAATAGGTGCACTTCCCATTTTGTCTAACAGAAAGGGAAAATGAATGAATGGATCCGTAATTAGAAATATAAGCATCTAATAGAAGGCCCTTTGAAAAAATTCATTTCAATAAATGGGGTCAAAGTTCAGAAATTTTCATTCAGGGCTCAGAACTCAGAGTTCAAAGATTACATAATGGGTTTTGGATTGAATCATTTAAAAGGAGGATTGGTTGCATTCGGCAGTAAATAAACACAACTCAACTTACTATTTCGATGGCTTTCTGTTCTGTGAACATCTCAAGCCTTGGGGTCAAGCTTGGATCCAAATCCCGACTTAGTCCCTTCCTATCTGGGGGACAAGAAACAAGTCAACCTCTCTATGCCTCAGTTTCCCAATCCTCAAAACTAGAATCACAATAAAACCTATTTCCCAATGTTGCTAGGAGAATCAAATACACACAATGCCTGACATACAGGAAGACTCAACCCATGTTTAGCTATTATTTCTGTCCTGGTTGGTCTTTTTATTTTGAAATTTCAGAATATGCAACAGCACAATTACAAACCCAAAAGGAAGAGAATACCCTCACTCACTCCATCGGCAGACCTTCTGTCAAGACTGGGCCATGCCCTGTTTCTCCAATAGGCTGACATTGCCTAATTCTTAGGGTTGCTTACCAACCAGGGTCTGCAGCTGGGCATCCAGGCGACGCTTGTAGGGCACAAGGTGCAGCCGTGACCTGAAGTCCCCTAACCCCTCACGGGGCCCCAGCACTTCCCAGTTCCTGGCTACATTCGCACTCCAACTGATACTCAGAGGCTACCCTTCAAGCATAAGGCCGTCAGAGAAGATCATTACTAAGGGATAGCTGCCCTGCAGGCTACACACACTGGGGTAAATCAGATACACATTTCCGATAATCTGTCAGGATTTTGAAGGTGTGCTTTATAAATGCCTTAAGCATGGTGAGCAGTGTTATTGCATGAATATTTTGCTCTTGAACCCACAGTCAACTGAATATTAGTGTTATCAGAAATAAATACCTTTCTCTTTACTCCTTTGTGTAGCGATAGGCAAAGAATCTAAGTTTGAGAAGCCGAAATCAGACTTGCACTGTGTCACAGTACTTCTTGGCAAAGCCTTCCGCTGTTTTAATTTTAACCAATTAGAAGAGCCAATCTTCTTTTCGTTCAGAAATGTATTAAAAGATATCACATTCAAAGGCTAGACATGCCCGCAATTAATTACTGGTGTCCAGCTAAAGGTCTACCATTAGCTATTGCCATGACAACCTTTAGAAGGCCTTGGCCCACCTGTTGCAAGATAGAAAGAGCATTAGGCAGTTGGTTCCTGCACTTGGCCTCCCTCTGGCCTATGGGGAATTCGTACTAATTAGAATTAGTTGTCCTTCTGTAGTCCAGCTCCTGACACAAATTGCATTCTGTAGCTTTTTGTTCCACTTGAGTTCACAGACAAAATAGCCCATGCCATGTTTGAAATGAAGCAAGGCAATATAAAAGGATTTTATGTAATTGGCTAATATACTTTAACATTTTAACTAATATCTTCAGTGTTGGTTTCTTGGAGGGGACCTTGTTTACTTTCTTCTCCTTTTACTCAAGAGTTGTTGACAATCATACAGCACGTAATTTTAATATGGCTTGTTCGGGTGTCATTAACCCATTGTCTGGCTCAACTGCATATAGAACAAAACAAATGACCTTTAAAAATGATAGTTTAAAATGGTCCCATGGTGATGGTGAAGAGAAGTACAAACAGCAAAGAAAACGAAAGGACCATTTCTAATGTCTCACTAAAGAAAAACGTGATTGAAAACAAGAGCCCATGGAGGAAGAGCCATAATGAAATAGAAGAGCCAGGAAAAGAAAGAAATTATAAGGATGTGAGCATATGCAGGTTGCCAGAGAGTGGTCCATAGATTCTGTAAGAGCCAACAAGACACAGCCACAGAACCCACAAAGGGAGACTTGAGAAGAGAAAAACTTGTTGATATTTCCCAAGTAAGACTAACTTCGAACTGTTGCTATCCCAGGATATCAGGAAGGAAGAGAAGAGGTGCCACACGTGCGGAAGCTAATGCTATATCTTTCTCTGCAGAAGAGGATGAGGGCATTGACGATGGAATAGCATCATCTAAGAAGTGATGTCTGTGTGCTCTTTATAATCTCACTGAGGAGTCATTTTAGTCACTTCTAGAATAGCAAGACTCCAAGACACAAAGCAAAATTGATGGCCTAAAGAATTCCTGTGAGATTTTTCATGGGGCTGAAAGAGCCTGGAGGCCTCAGTTTCTCCAGTTCATTTTAGTTATGAACTGGAAATAGGGCTTGATTCTGTGTTTCACCTTTCTGGTCTAGGTGCCTACGTTTTCAAGAATTCATGAGACAAATGATCTCAGGCTTTTTACTGACTTTTCTCTATACAAGAGATTTTCTAAGGAAAGTATCTTAATCTTCCCACAAAAAATAAGATACAGTTTTATTTTTATTAAAAAAAAAAAAAAGACCCAGTGAAAGCTAAGAGACTGTTCCTTTCACAAAAGATGGGTTCTTCGTTGGGGAAGACAGTTGCAAAAACCACCATTTGCTTGTTCATGAAAGAAGAAATGTAAGTAGTTTTAAAATAAAATCTATACACATCCCAAATTCATTCTCCAAGCTACCATATCAACCTCATATTGTTCAGAATGGGACTGAGGCCAAGAACAAATATCTCTCTTCCTTTCCCTGACTTTGAATCTGAATTCTGAAATGATAAGAGGTACTTTAAAATTCTTAAAATAGATGGATTTAGGAATGTCTGAGCCAAGGTAGTGCCTAGTTACTCATAGATAAGCCAGAACTGCCTTCGTGAGTGTATTAAATTGAAAATGTATAAAATGTGCAAAATGTGCAAGAAAAATCGCTAAAAAGTCCAAGGAAATTTTCAAGTCTCAATGTAACTGAGAAAATTACCTATCTTTTCAATCTTTTGTGTTCTATTGTAAAGTATTATAGAACTACTTGGGGACAATAAGAAAGTCATTCGTTAGAAAACAAGAACCTTCCAAATGAAAATGTCAATGTGTTTATCAAGGAACAAGACTCTCCATGCTTTATGTTGGGAAATTTTACATTTATGTATTTGTAAAGTTTTCCTTTTCCTAGAGCCACTAGGGAGGGAGCAAAAAAAGTTTTTCACTACAGCATCAAGAACAGATAATATCAGCTAATAATAACATCCATGAACATTAACGACAAAACACAGTACAAACCACCTAACACCCCAGTTGGGTAGGCCAGCCTAGTTAATTGACTTACCAGCATGAAAAAGTTGATGTATGCACAGAAACTTCTCCAGTAGCTTGCCAGAGTATAAAATGGGCAGCCCCAAGGGGCATTTCAGCTGATCAGAATGCTCTAGTAGATAGTTGCTCAGTAAAGGCAGAGGCTCCATGGGGAAGCTACAGAGTAGGTTCCTCTTCAATATTCTCTGTGTTTGTGAGACTGCTTTAAAATGAACTTACGTTTATATTAAGATTTGTCCAAGAGGGCATCTGGTTGGTTCAGTCAGTTAAGCATCTGACTCTTGTTTTCAGCTCAGGTCATGATCTCACAATTTGGGAGCTTGAACCCCACATCAGGCTCTGCACTGTTAGCACTCTGTCTCCCTCTCCTTTTGCCCTCCCCTCTCATTCTCTCTCTGTCTCAAAATAAATAAATAAACTTAAAAAAGAAAAGATTTGTCCCAGGATCCACCTTTTCCTGCATGCCTTTCCTATTCCTCCCATTCCACTCTCAAATATTGATGAGGCACATTTTCTATGTTCTGTTATGCCTACCTCTAGATTAACTCTTTGCCTTTTTATTAGCATTCTCTCCAATCTACAGATTTCTAAAGTAAGGTATCTTGATTTTCCTGTGAATAACAAGTGATACACAGAAATTAGTTTTAGTAGGAGGGACCCAATATAGGAGCCAAAAAAATGTCCCTATGAATGTTCTACAACCTTCTATGTGCTTGCCTCTCCCACTAGTCTGTGAGCATTGGAAGGAAAAATATGCCTCCCCTAATACTTACCTGGCACATAGCTGATACCTAATAATTGATGAATGAATGCATGCATGAATGAATTTCATTATATTCTGAGGGCTGTAGTAAAATAGCAGTAAAGTTTGACATTGACCTTTATGCATCTGCTTCACAAGGTGGGTGGAGCAAAGTTTTCGAAGGATTAACATTTTGAAGGATTAACATTTTTAGTGAAGAATTTGTGCTTTGGGAAAATTCTGCCAACAGCCAATGCTTCTGAGAATTTATGCCTCTCTAGACAATGAAGTGCTTAAATTAGCAAATAATAGGTTCCCTTTGATCCTGACAGAGTTCATCCTCCTCTCCGAGCTCATTTGATTTTCTAAGGAGCCACAAGAGGAAGTCAAAGGATGGTTTGTAAAGTCCAGGAGAGTAACTGGGGTCAAGTCAGGGGAGTCTGAGATCGCAGAGGTGACGGATGGAGAATTGCTCAAACAACAAAGCAATGACCATTATTCCAGAGCTTGATTGCTCATGGTGACTGAGAATTTTCTTCCACCTCCTTAAGAATTGATCTCTACTGTAATGCAACATGGAAGGAAAACTAGGTCTTTAGCCAAAAGTTACACCTGAGATAATCCTGGACTGACAACCCCTAAACCGATCACAGAAACCTCCTAATTTCTGCTAATAACATTCTAGAATCCTGGAACATCCTTAGAGGGGAAAATGAAGGGAAAAATGAGAATCCCTGTGATTGATGGTAGTTCTAAGATCTGGTGTCTCTCCAAATAGTTCACCATTTGGATAGGACCTCTCTTCTCATTTCTTTATTTTTAAGTCACCAAGGCATTTCTGTGAAAAAAAAAAAAATCATGGGTTGCTAAAGGCCCAAAGCAAGTGTAAAGGCAAGAATAAAATCGTCTATTGAAATTGTATGAATTTGTAATTCATAATAGGCAAGAGGCAATTTAAGGAGATAGTTTTCCACCTTTGACACTCTTGTCAAAATAAATGTGGGGAAGATAATTACAGTAATTAACAAAAGAGTTAATTTTACTTTGTCATGAGATAAGGTTCAGTTTGATTTCTGATTAAGAGAAGACCACTACCACATGTTTTGTCTGCAGGGCAGTTGTTTGTTATATATTTAGACCAGGGGTATGTATCAGGTTCTCAGCTATTGACTTTCATTGGGAAAATACTATACCGACACCCAGATGCCTCGACCACACCCCTCAGCTCTTTCCTCCCTATCTCCAATCCATGATTCCTTTGCCAACTCAGCAAAGAAGGCTTACATTATATTATATTAAGCCAAACACAAAAGTTTTAGGCTCTAGAATATATTTTTCAGATAAAGTTCTTCATTTTCTTGCTGGAAAGTAATGTTCCTTGAAGAGATCCTAGGCATGCACGCTGTTTGATTATGATCCTCCAAGAATCACATGAAATGTGGAATGATCAGCAGTGATCATATCATCTGAGTCAGAGTTTATGAGCTATGTGGCCAATTGAGAAATGGTGTTTTGTAAGACTTCTAAGCTCCCAGATGAGGGAGCAAGCATGAATATACATCTGTCTGTTAGGGAACTCTTGGCATCAGGTTAGCCTTCAGTGAGGATCTAAAACGTTATAAATGGGACCAAAGAAAATACACATGCTGCATTTCTTTAGTAATTGAAGCCATTAGATAACCTTGTTATTGGATGCTTATAGTGTTCCTCGTTAAGTTTGACTGTGTTTATGAACATTTCATGCCAACTGTACCTTTTTAAAAAAAGAAGATAAATGAAAGGCTTTAGTTATCAGCGCTTGGTTAGGAGGTAAGAAATGTGCTGTAGATGTGGAGGCCCACTGTTTTCCTCCGGTACCATGTCAAGGTACACTGTGGTTGAATCTGTACTTGGTAAGCAGCTGGGTGACTTTGAGTAGGTTATGCCATTTTTCTTGGCTCCTTTTCCTTTTCAAGAAGTTTAGAGATATACAGGGCACCTGGGTAGCTCAATCAGTTGAGCATTTGACTTCAGCTCAGATCAGATCTCGCATTTTGTTGAGCCCCACATCAGGTTTGATGCTGTTACAGTGGAGTCCCCTTCAGATCCTCTGCCTCCCTTTCTCTATGCCCTTCCACTGCTCACACTATTTCCAAAATAATAGAACATTTTTTAAAAATTAAAAAAAATTGCAAGGTATTAATGAGATGACCTCTAGGTTATTTCCAGCTTTGACATTCAGGTGTTCATTTCAGTGGCCCTTTACCAGGGCCAAGATTGGCAGCACCTAACATCAGAAAGATTAAAAAAAAAAAAAAAAAAAAAAGCTGACTGCTTTCCCCCAAACAAAATGCTAAACTTTCTGGTCAAGAATATATACAATCTTTTGTTGTGGTTATTTAAGTGGAAGAAAAGAAAAAAAAATTTAATGTCATTGTATCAGTTAGCCAATGCTGTATAACAAGTCACACCAAAACTCAGTGGTTTCAGACAATAAGTATTTATTAGTTTTTATGAGTTTGTGGATCAGCTGGACAGTTGGCTGATCCGGGTCTAGCTCAGCTTGCCGTAGTGGCATGTTCATACGTTCATGTTCAGCTGGTGAGTTGGCTGAGGGCTGCCTTGCTCACACGTGTGACGTTTGGCTGTTAGCTGGGAAGGCAAAGGCAATCAAGCTGTGGGCCTCCATCATCTACTAGGCTGGATGAGGTGTGTTCTTTCTTGAGATATAAGCTTAGTAGTGGAATCACTTCTGCCATGTTCTGTGGGCCAAAGCAAGTCACAAGGTCAACCCAGATTCCAGGAATTGGGAAAGAAGATTGGCCTCTTGATGGAAAAAGCTAAGAGGTCATATGGCAAAGGCCATGGCCACAGGAAAAGGTGAAAGATCAGTCATTTTTTCCATCAATCTACTGCAGTCACAAATAATGTTTTAATGGCTGTGAGAAGATAATGATAATCAAGATCCAATCATCACCTTCTAGAAAATAACTAATTAAAATGCAATATAATAAATAACAGCAGAGATAATAAGGAACTAGACATGGGACAACTCCTGCTCAAGAGACTTGGGGATTGCTTCTCATAGGCTGTGACCTTTGAGCGAAGTCTTGTTCAGGGCTGGATCCCAGTGCCTGACATGGTTCCTGGCTTACAGTAAGCGCTCAGTAAATATTTGATGAATAAATAAATGAAGAATGAGAAGGAGTTGGCATAAAGTGAATGAAAAGAAAATCATACCAGAGAGAAGAACCAGGATGAGGTATGAGAAAAGAAGTTAACATTTCATCTCTGTGAATATTTATTTTTTTCTATGAATATTTGCTAAATGTCCACTATGTGCTAGACACTGGGGAGAAGCAACATAAACCCTTAGGAGATGGAAGAGAGAAATATACCTGTGCTTATACTCTCCTTAGTGTGAGAGAGGGTATGTCTACATCCTGTAACCCCTTATGCCCTACCCACACAAACATCACCATAACTACTACTTTTCATGTGATGAAATCCCTATTGATGGACTCAATGAGGATGTGAGCCAATGGCCAATGCTGGCCTGCCCCAGCACATGAGTTCAAGCCTCAGGATACACTCATTCTATAGTGGCCAGACCCCTTATCACTGCCTCATCAGAAGCCCTGGTTTTTATTCCTCTTCTAAAGCCAAGTGCTCAAAAAGGATATAATCCATAAGTCATAGATTACCAGTTGGAATCCCAGACCATCTTAGAATACTTTCTAGGTTTTATGGAAACCGTATCTTGGCCCTGGGACATGAACAGGCCTGGCATAGCTTTTGCAGGTCTTGTAAATATGTCAGTGTTCATTGAAATGGCACGGGCTGGGTCAAGCTCTGCTCTTTTTGATCTACCCCACGTTATTTGAAGTTAGTTGTCAAAGGTATAAAACCATAAGAGGTGTGCAAAGGTGTTTGACTCATGCTAAAACCTTTGTCAGTGAGGGCCAAAATTCTAAGACTTGGGTTTTCTCCGTGTGTTTCATATCCATCCAGAGTGGAAAGCTCGTGTAACCTTTTCAAATATACCCAGAGCAACCTATAGCAGCATGAATACAATACATAGATTAAAAGTATTATATATCCCTAAGTTTGACTGCTTGAATTCTACTAGCCTTATTGTGATTTCTTTTAAGGATTATAGCCATAAATTCATTTCTATGGGCTGAAATATAGCTCTCTATTCTTTCTACTTAACTTTGTAATACTTCATAGATATCTATGATAGTCAAATACTTAACAACCGGTAGAATAGAGGTACTGACCAATCAGAATGGGTATATGGAGGCCCCAGTAGTGCCAGTCACTAACTTTTAGTTTTTGGGTTGTAGGGAGATCTGAAAGAGGCATAGGGGGTGCTCTGGTGACCAAGGTGGTATGGGAAAGGGGGGTCATTTTGGAGCTGCTGGCTGCCACTCTTGACTAGTCATCATAATTGGCACTGTGCTGCGAGGCATGTACCAGGTCCATATTGGATGAATCCCTGTCTTTCCAGTTATAGTAAAGCTCACTGCAATATACTTTATAATTGCTGATTTCCAAAATTTAAGGATAAGGTTGGTTGGCCATGTACAAATTGACAAATACTCTTTGCCTTTATTTCAAGTAACCCCAAGAACCAATCTTTTTTATTGTAGGGAAGAAATTATACATTTAGAAACCCAGGATGAGTAACAAATAGTTGTGTGAAGTCAGCTGGCTAAATGTGTTATTAAAATGAAAATTGGCAAGCAAATGTAAAAGCAGACCTTGCTCTGGGGTTAGCAATGTCACTGTTTCCTTCTCTCCTTCTGCCCTCTCTCCCCTCTGCACTCTTTGATTCTCCTAACCCTACTGTCGTTAACTTGTATGACTGGTCTGGAAAGTTGAGCTCTAGTGGTGCAGGCTTGTTGTAAAGAACACATAAAAAATGATCCAAGGATCCAGTCTTTCATGCAGGCACTGGGCTTCCTTTCCATTTTCTTGTTTTTCTGGTCTTTAAAGGCAAATTCTTTACTGGTGCAGTAAGACTGGGCCTTGATAAACAGAGCAAATGCTATTTTAAACACCATAATGATAATAATTTAATCAAATGTGATTTGCTTTTAATAACTTTATTGGTCCTTTCATTTTGAAAAGTGGCCATGTGAATGCTTTGTTTTTGCATTTTTAACAAGAGAGGTAATAAATGATCTTGCTTGCAGGAGCAGGAGACTAATGATACTTATTCCCACATTCTTTGTTTAGTGGAACTAAGTCAGTAGACCCTGGCCTTGATAAAGCCAATGGCAGCCTGATCCTTTCTCGAAACCTTGAAGGTGCCCACCAGGAAGGTCAGTACCAACGCTTGCTCTGTGCCTAATCATTCACAAAGCACTTTCAATAACATGCACTCCTTTAAATTCGAGGACTCCCATTTCACAGATGAGACACTCAAAGTAACACTGACATGCCCAACGCCACACTATAAGCAAGTGGTGGCTTTGGGACTTGAACCCTGTCCTTCTACCACCATATTCCAGCTCCTGCCTCTATACCCTGGTGGGTGGTGTGTCACTAGGCGGCTCAGTCAGTGAAGCGTCTGACTTCGGTCAGGCCATGATCTCACAGTTTGTGAGTTTGAGCCCCACATCAGGCTCTGTGCTGACAGCTTTAGAGCCTGGAGCCTGCTTTAGATTCTATCTCCCTCTCTCTCTGCCTCTCCCTTACTCTCCCTCTCCCTCTCTCTCTCTCTCTCTCTCTCTCTCTCAAAAATAAATTAAACATTAAAAATTTTAAAAAAACATAAAAAAAGAAAAACAAGTTATCATTAAACCTGCAAACTGCTGGAATGAATCACATTAGAAAACTTTATCCACGCACACCTAAAGGCATCTCTCATTTAAGTGGTTTCTAATGGTAGGAGTGTCCATTGCTACCTAATCCAACATGGGGATACTGTTCCTGCACAATCTGCAAATACATGGCTGGGCCATCATTAAAGTGTTTGTGGGATGTTAAAGAACTTTCATCCTGCTGGAACCCAAAGCTCCTGGAATTAATTATCTATGTTTTATACTTACTCTTACTTGTGAAACCTGCTTTACCAAAAGTAAACTTTTAAAACTTACTTGCTGCTGCTGTGAACCAGACAGTAAAGCCACATACCAGATCAGAAGGACCACGGGTTAGTGAGATCTGGTGATAACGTCAGAACACAATTTCAGTTCCTTCAAACTGAGTACCAAAGAACAGTGACAGGAAAGGGGCCATGGGTAGAGATCAGGAACAGAAGGGAGCATTGGTGGCAATTACTCCCCCTCTCTTGGAGTCCCCTAAAAACTGCTTTAAGAAAGAAAAAGGTGACTAGTAAGTTTATTTACGCCTTTTAAAAAGCATTGCCAATCCCAATTTGTCAGTTACTGTCTTGTGACAATTTATTCATTGTTCACTGTTAGAAGCCAGAAGTTACATAGAAATGCATGATTGGTGATAGCTTCTCTATTTCAATATGGTATAATAGAGATAACACAGTGCCCAAAAGCTCTGCAGCCGACTTTTTGTCTGCTTTGTCTCTTTTCATTACTCTATCAGAATCTTCATTTAATATAATCCAAAAAAGCAAGGTAATTGCTTCACTTATCGGTTATCATCGCTCTCGCATACTTATCGTGTCAAAATTATTTATGTGGATAGGCCAGGTTGATCTTGCTGCATTCAGAAGCTTAAAATTTGAATAACTGTTCTGCCAGTTAGGTTATCAAAATTGCAGCATAAGCAATGAGCGTCTCTTTTCTGGACGCTGGAGTAGGGAAAAGAAATCACCCCTTATGTGTGCAGGTAGGGGGGGCTGGGGATGGCACTGCAAACCCCCTCTTTTGGCCAAAAGAGAGAGGAAAAGGCCACAAAATGAAGAGAGCAACTACAAGTTTCACTGTGTAGGTCATGACAAAGTAAAGGAGAAATGAAGTCAATCGGTCACTTCCTTTCGGAATTTTTCCTCAACAATTATCTCCAGAATAATTGATACAATTGTGCTAAAAGGCAAGACAGACATTGCAGCCTGGGTCTTCATACACCCCGCCCACCCCTCCACACAAGACCCTCACACACATGAGTGTTTCCATATGCATTTTCCTACTCGTTAGTCATTTTTCAATTGTCAAGTACTTCATCACTTTAAAGACATATTAGGCTAATGTGAAATGTGGCAGGTTTTCAGTCAAGAAGGGAACATTTATTTCTACAAAATAATTTTTGTTAGATAAGTCTTGTTTTGAGGCACCTAAGACTCTTTTTCTCTTTCTCTTACAAATGTTGACCGTAAAAAGGAATTACTTTAGAGTGCTCATTCCCAGCTCAACCTCAAGGACTGTGGCTGTATTCGCAGAGATTGGCCAAATGAACGTACATTTTGATTCTTGCTAAACTTGGTGAGCTCTCTCAGCAGGAGCCTCAGAACCAACGGGGACTTTCAATCCCACTTCTTTCAGAGCTACTAATGCCCTCTCGGAATGTCTGTGTGGCAGGGCCACCCTCCCATACGTAGCCGGCCGTTCTCATACTCAGTGAGGGAACGACCGGAACTAATAGATGCCATTCTTAGGATTGTCTCAAGATCATCTTGGGCTAAGTAATGGGTACTTTTTAATATTTTTCAAATTCTCTCCATGTGACAGATAATTCTTTTTAAACTTATTTACTCCGATCTTGCTGCACTAGTAGCTGGTATCTAATATCAATAAAAAAGATTTATCTGGACTAACTGTCAGTTTGTTTCCTAAAGGACAGCTGATCTTTTGCTGCTGCTTTAATTCCTCGCTTACAGAGATGAGCCATGGAGCTGGAGGCATATGAAAGAGAGCACTAGGTCTTATTTGTGGTTTTCTCTTGTTGCTGTTTTGGTAAATTTCCTGAAAACGGAGTAAAAAAAATCATACTTACAATCCGGCACTTATATTAATTCTCTGGTAGCTACCACTATTCTAGAAGTTAAAACCGAAAGCTAAGTGGATGACCTTTAAAGAGCCTCCCTAACCCTGAAATTTGATTATGATTTAAGAATCTAATACAATGAGGACTCATTTGAAGGAAGATCCACAACAGGCAATATCCCGGTGCCTGAAAGAGTGTCTGGTATCTTCATTCATGTGTGTATTGGGTGAATGAATGAATGAATGAATGAGTGAATACATTTTTTTCCTAAACTTCAGTCTTCAAACTGCCACTCAGTGTTCGGTGAACAGTGAGCACCTCTACCACCTAAGCAGCCCTGCTTGCATAGCAGGTGTTTAGAATCCTCCCCTGGTCACTTGGCACATTGTCTTCTGACTCTGTAGCAACAACACATACTCCCTTGGATTGTCCTTATGGATACACATCTCTTATATGCCTGTCTTATGCTGAAGACAGGGACCATATCTATATACTGTATTATTTCCATAATGGACATTAAATATAAATAAATACCTAATAAAAATAAACTGATTAGGTCTTAACATTATCTGAAGCATTAGAACAAAACCATCAGTGTGGCACTTTCTACCTTAAGCACACTAGTTCCCTTTTTTTTTTACTCTCCATATTATCATCACTACTCATTATAATTTTTCTACCTAAACCAAAATTAGTATAAAGCATGGAAGGAGGAATGTTAATGAATATCTACTGAGTGCTTACGTCTAAGAGATGAGAAAGGCAAACCACTTAAACCTGAAACCAGCTTGCCGTTAATGCAAGTCCACTACCGTTGTTCATTAATTATTATAAACCACCATTGTTTATTCATTAATTTATATGTAACATTTTGACCATGTGCAGGTAGTGCACAGCTACTGTGATTGAAGGATAAATAAGATACTTTTTCTGCCTTTTCCAGTGATGGAGTAAGAATTATATACAAGTAATTATATAGTTTAAAAATCTATTTGCTGTCTGCTCTCTGTGCAACCAGGGGCAATTCGTGTATCTTCTCAGGGTCGCAGCTTCTTTTTTTTTTTAATTTTTTTTATGTCTTTTATTTATTTTTGAGGGACAGAGAGAGACGGCGCGAGCAGGGGAGGGTCAGAGAGAGAGGGACACAGAATCTGAAGCAGGCTCCAGGCTCTGAGCTAGCGTCAGCACAGAGCCCGATGCGGGGCTCAAACCCACGACTGTGAGATCATGACCTGAGCCAAAGCCGGCCACTCAACCGACTGAGCCACCCAGGCGCCCCCTCAGCTTCTTTAAATGTTGAAAGACAGATAATCATACTAAGGTCATGCTCCTGTGATATCGTTATTATTTCATGAAGCAGTGCCTGGTAGGTAGTAAGCACTCAACAAATGTTGGTTGTATCTGAATGTCCAAAATGCCAAGGGAACACAAAAGACTGAGAAACGAATTCAAAATTTATAGAAAGAAAGACGTCACAGGGTTCAGACTGGAAGGGCCAGAGGAAAGTTTGCAAGATAAAGAGGGGAAAGACATAGATCCCAGGGGTGGAAGCATTATAAACAAAGGCCAGATGTGTGAAAGATCTCATCAAATTATAGTCAGTGGATAATACTGCTTGGGGACTCTGAGAACTCCTAATCTTTTTTCTTCTACCTTATCATTGCCTCATAGTTATCCCCTACTTCAATAATGTAGGGATTCTTTCTTCCTTCTTCATTAAAACCACTTATATCAGCACTTACTCTGTTGCATTTGGTTTTATTTTAGAATAAGGACTTAGTTTATTGAAATAATCTTGAATTTAATTTTAAATTCTAGAGTAAGGCAGCCAGCATCAGGTATCAGTCAAACATGCAAAATGTTAACATATATCCTACATATGTTATCAAGGAAGGATTTGGTGTCTGAATAATGGTTTCATTAATATTTTCAATCTAATATCACATTTCTATGTTATTAGGAACATCTACATAACAATGCATGTCTATGCAAAAATTGAGAAATGTGGCCAAAATCTAGATGTCTTGAATTATCTAGATGCTTGACAAGATATGGACTTAAAATCCTAACAAAATGATGGCAAGAAAGAAAATAAATAAAATTATAGTATTTTCATATTAAAAGTATTTACCCAGTTTTGGATATATAATGTTATATTGGTGTGCTATAGGAATACATTTTTCCTCTACTGATTACTGCTATGACTATGGAAGACTTTCTAAAACTTATTTGGGTCAAGGTAATCAGTCTGCACTGTTTTTTCACTCTATTAGAGGTCATTAATTCTCAAACAATTTTTTATTGCCTTTTAAAAATAGGTATTCTACTGGCTTTTTCCAAGTGATCTGGGGTCCTGCCAATCCTCCACAGATCTTCACATATTATCATTCTTGGCTCTGTGATCACATCAATTATTTTCTTGGCAAATCCAAGGTAGAGTTGGTCAAGCTCAACTCACATAAAAATATGTAACACCCCAAAGTAAATTGGAGGCTAGCTCAAATTCTTTTTTAACTTTAATTTTTATCTTAGCCTCTTTAGGTTAGGTACTTCTCTATAGTTACTTTCTTTTGTGATCACGCTATTCCGTACACACGTGGGACTGCCAAGAGGCTTAGGGAACAATTTAAAATCATCCAAAGCCCTTAACACTATTAAATCCTACTTGATCCATGAAGAATAATTAGCATGGTCTGGGGAACTTGTATGGGAATTTACCTATTTACAGTTAGGTCTGTCTGTTTGTGAACAGCCAGATGAGTGTTAGCCAGATTCAGATAAGCATTTAGAGCAATTCAAAGACAGCCGTATAGTTTCTTAACTCAGGATGAGAGACAGGACCTACATTGCCTCTTTTCCATGTTAAATTCCCACCGAAATGGCAATTCATATATACAAATAAACAAATCCTTGGCAGCACTTGAAACAAGCCAAAAAAGGGATGAGAAATGGGGATGACATTAGGAGGTCAGAAAGTCTCACGAAGTCTTGGAAGATAGGAAGTAGATTGATTCTATTGTTAGATGAACTCTAACAGAGTAAATCACAACCCAAAATACATACATAGAAAAGAGATATAGTGGAGGTAGGGTTCCTTCTCTTTAAAGCATCTCTGGAGAGGCCCCACACAGGTACAGATAGAAACAATTGTTAAGGGGTAGGAATCAAGGTTTATAATGGGAAGACTACCTTCAGAAGGGCTGTGCTAGGGAGTCCCTCTTTTTTCCTCTGCATATGAAATAAATGGCGGAGATGGCAGTTTGTGCATCCCAAGCTTGTTAATGTGCTAGAAAGTAAAATGTACCTATCATTAGTGTTCATCCTTTGATGCAGAGCCTACAGGCAGCCCTCCCATTCAGAATGCTGGCCTTTTGGGTAAAATCATCCATTCGACTTCAAAGGATACAAATGCCAGCTACTATATACAAAACTATATTATAAATATAGTCCTTTACATCCCCAAATTAGTAATAAATCAAGGATTACCAGATATTCAAGGGAAATTAAGTAGAACAACAACAACAAAAAAAAGACAAAGGTGAATAAACAGGAAAACTGACCACAGAAGAGACAGTAGTAATGGAAGAAATAAAAGAGAATATTAAAATTTTCTAATTAGTATCCTCAAAATTTCAAGAATATGTTGTATTTGTAATATAAAAAGAGGCTGCCATGACTTCTTGAAAATTAAAAAAAGTAATACAATTAGTCATCTAAAAATAAACTGTGAGCTGAACAATAGTAGACAGAAGTAAAGACTGAAATTTAATTCAGAGGGTGGAATTAATAAAATGTTCCATGATGGAAAGAAAGAAAACCAGAAAAAAAATGCACAAAAAGTTATTTCAAGAACAATAAAGCCTTACTATTCAAAATGTGATCCACACACCAGCAGGATCTGTACCATCTATCTCATTAGAGGAAGTCACAGGCCTTACTTAACACTGACTGCCTCAGATTCTTCATTTTGAAAAGATCTCCGAGTAATTGGCATGCATTAAAACTTGAAAAGCACTAATAGAGAGCACATATCCAGAAGGCCTTAGGCATATCTACAAAGTGGTTTAGAGGAAGACATCAAACAATGAAGGAGTTGAAATAACCAAAGAAATAACAAAAGAAAACACAAAGAAAATTTCCTGGATCTAGAAAAAATATGAACCCAACGATTGTCAAACTTGACCAAATGTCACGTAAATAAAAATGCATTAGATACATATTTGTAAAGTTTCAGAACAAAGCTTGGAGAGAAAAATTCTACAAAGCATCAAAGAGAGAAAAAAACATTGACTGCTCAAAAAGAAAAAATGACCATCAGATAGACATCAACATCTTCCCTTCAACAGGGAATCCTAAAAGCCTATAAAGCAATTGTAAATCTAGAATACTAGATACCTAGAATACCAAGTGCAATACTAGATACCTAGAATACCAAGTGCAATAAAATGGAAGTGAAGAATAAAGGCATTTTAGAAATAAAGAACTCAAACAGTCTACTTCTCATCTACCTTTCTTTAAGAAAGATATTATGAGGATGTATTCCTGTAACATGAAAAAATAATCTAAGAAAGAGGAGAAAAAGCAGTCTAAGAACAGCTTAATCTAATCTAGAGGTACAATGAAAGAAATCTCAGAATGAAAAGTAGGCCCAAAAAGTAATGAGTAGAAATTAGAAGGAGACTAGAGGACTTTATGGGAAAAAAAAAAAAAAATCTGGAAGTGAGTTGAGGAGGGTAGTGTGCATAAAAAGAAAGTCACATTAAAATATGAAGCAAACTAAAACATGACATTATTTTGAGCAATTGTTGATATATATTAATGTGTAATATGCATTATATTTAATTTATAAATAACATATAATATTATTATACTATTTCTACATTCATCTTTCAGATTTTGCTATTTAGAACTCTGAGATTACACAGCCTTCTTCCTGTGCCAAATATACTATGTGGTTATAGAAAGAGCAATATTCCTAATGTTTATATATTGATTATTTCAGATATTCCTATTTTAAAGTCAATTATAGACAATGTTGAAAGGCACTAGATACAGAAGAAAATGTAATGGTATGATGTGTAAGTGTAAATTATTAAAATAAAAATGTTTGCATGTAAATTGCTTTAAACTCAGAAAAATGTAAAACATAATAATTTAGCTGACAGAAGGCAGCAGGGAAGAAGAAAAGAAAGTGTAGGTGCACTGATTTCCTCACCTCATCTAGCATGGGGAAAACAGAGCCATTCTTTTTTTTTTTATTATTTTAATGATTTTTATTTATTTTTGAGAGACAGAGCAAGCAGCGGGAGGGTCAGAGAGAGAGGAAGACACAGAATCTGAAGCAGGCTCCAAGCTCTGAGTTAGCTGTCAGCACAGAGCCCGATGCGGGGCTCAAACCCACGAACCGTGAGATCATGACCTGAGCTGAAGCCGGACGCTCAACCGACTGAGCCACCCAGGGGCCCCAACAGAGCCAGTCTTAAATTGGTGATTGAAAAACATAGATGAATTATAATGTTAAGTAACAAAGATAACCACTAGAAAAATGAAAACAAACAGAAAAACAACAAAAAGTCTTAACTTAGGGGTGAATAGGAGAGAAGGGAGAAAGTAAGCGTGTATGAAATTTTGTATCTTTCATCCAGAAATCCATAGATACTACCTGAAGTCTTAAGAAAGTCAAGAATACAATCTGTTCTTTAGAAATATGATGGTAAATATCCAACGAGCTAAAAGGTGAACCAATTGAAGTCATTAATGTTGGAAATCTTTGGAAATCGGTAAAGGGCAGTGAGGATAAATTTTACTTTCCATCTACTTCCCATCTATACAAGTTTGAGTATTTTTAACCATTATAACTGTTTTAACCAATAAATGTGTATATATAATATTTAAAAGCAAAAGATAAAAATGAAAAACTTCATTGGAACTTATGTGATAGATATTTAGTTCTACTAAACAGAATAAGCCCAGAAAATTTACTATTAAGTATCTGCTGATTCAACAAATTTTTTGAGCACCTACTCCATGTGTATTCCTGTGCTAAGCACTGAGTCTGTGGTCGTGAGCCAGACAGGGGCGTCTGGGTGGCTCAGTCGGTTGAGCGTCAGACTCTGGCTCAGGTCATGATCTCACGGTTCATGGGTTCGAGCCCCGCATTGGGCTTTGTGCTGACAGCTAGCTCAGAGCCTGGAGGCTGTCTTCGGATTCTGCCCGCGCGCGCGCCCGCGCGGGCGTGTGTGTGTGTGTGTGTGTGTGTGTGTGTGTGTGTGTGTGTGTGTGTCTGACCCTCCCTTGCTCACGCTGTCTCTCTCTCTCTCAAAAATAAACATTAAAAAAAAATTTTTTAATAGTGAGCCAGACAGATGCGCCGCCTATCGACACAGCTTACTGTCTATCCATAAGGACATGCATTAAACAAATAATTACACAAATATATTGCTTAACGCACTGGTGCCGCATGCTGTGAAGGGTAGGTATATAGTGAGAAGATATAACGGGGGAATTCAAGTCT
The DNA here is from genome assembly GCF_006229205.1 of Suricata suricatta. Lineage (NCBI taxonomy): Eukaryota > Metazoa > Chordata > Mammalia > Carnivora > Herpestidae > Suricata > Suricata suricatta. Next base: position 70,434,017 of record NC_043707.1, read on the forward strand.
AGGAAACCACATTGCTTTGGGCAAAGATGTGTATAGCAAAGTTTAACAAAATTTGAATTCTTGGGACTAGCATGTAAAAGTTACTGGACACATAGAAAATAACCAGTAAGAGACAATTGTTTATCCAGCAACTAGTGCCTCACTTTGGCAGCACACATAATAGTAAAATGGGAATGAAGGGCACGTTGGGTGGCTCGGTTGCGCATCCAACCTGGCTCAGATTATGATCTCTCAGTTCATGGGTTTGAGCCCCATGTCGGGCTCTGCACTGATGGTGCAGAGTCTGCTTGGGATTCTCTCTCTCTCCCCTCCTCTCTCTGACCGTCCTGACTTGTGCTTTTTTTCTCTCTCTCTCAAAATAAACTTAAAATAATAATACTAAAATAAAATAAAATAGGAATGATACAGAGGAGCTTAGCATGGTCCTTGAGTAAGAATGGCATCCAAATCCATGAAGTCTTCCAAATTATTTTTTAAAAAGACAAAAATTTTAAAAATTAAAAAACAAAAGCATTGATGCTAGTTCTCACTTATCCAAAGCTCTGTCCCTTATCCTATATAACTCAAAAAGCATTTACAGATTTCCATGGTTTTAAATTTTCTGAGCTCAAGAATTTTTTCCCCCAAAATGGATCAAATCACTTAATTTTTTTTCAAAAAGTAATATATTGAAAGCTGACAATTCGGCAATCTGCAGTAAGGCTAGGTAAAGATCAATCCACTTTAACATGTTAAGAAAAAAAAGCACAGTATTTTCAGAGCTGTCAAGAACTTCAAGTTGTGAAGGAAGTAATTTGATCTCGTGCACTTAAAAACTATTTACTTACCCATTTCCATCAGCATTCACTCATATAAACTAAGTGTGAGGATCAGAAAGCATATTTTTATTCAACCTATATCCAACTGGGATATAGCATAGAGGGTGAGAAAGTAGTGTAGGTGTTCTGGTATAACCAGAGGGCTGGACAGACTGGGAGCCCTGTCCTGAGCAGAAGAGGAGTTTTGGGGGGCACAAAAGGAGAATTTTCATTAAATAATTAAAAGACCATTTTATAATTTAATAAAAGTGTCACCACTGGCCCTTTAAAATAGTCTGGGCTTTCTCACGTGCCATGTCAAAAGTGACACGGGAAAGCTAATTTTCAACTGCCAGGACCCCAAAATGGGCCACCTCCACGGCAATAAACCTGCACCCCTCCTTACGTCTACCTGACTTGGAACATTCCCGCCATTCTAACTGCGCTTACACATGTCAGCTTTCACACCACTTTGGGGATTCTTGGTTTAGTAACCTGTTGATGATTTGATCAGACTGGAAGGGTGAATTGGTACACTTTGTTACTGGTTGTTCCTTTGGAAAAAATCGATTAATGTCTGTTCCAAGCCCAAAACTCCATATGGGCAGACGCATTGGATAGAATACACAGAAGGAGTTCATTTTTGTGCAAACCAAGCAAAGTCTATCAAGCAAAAAGTTTCCTTTCCCACAAAGAAAAAAGTTATACTTCAACTTGTTTACTATGGTTTTTAAAATGACAAATGCAATAATAGATGGATCAAAGCCTTTTAACATAGAAAAATCAACAGACGCTATGTTGCTGATTGCCTCTATGTGCATCTCAATCTTGGAAATTTTGCCAAACCCCAACGAAACTGTAGTTAGGATAATAATTTCGAAGAAGTATAAATTTCAGATTGACTTCCTTGGGAAACCCAAAACGACAGCAGTATCCATTTCTCAGTGTTCCTTTGTTGTTATTGTTGTTGTTATTGTTGTTATTGTTTTCTTTTTGAGGGGTGGGGAGGGAGTAATTTGCTTTTGTTAAATCACTTACAGTATCATAATCAGGCTCATAATCCCCACTTTGGAGAAAACCTGATTTTGCAATAGCTTTTTCCAGAATCATCTTAGAAATATGTACACAGCATTTACCACGTACCAGGACACTAAGTGCTTTATATATATTAACTCATGTAATACTTATACAGGCCTAGATGGTTGGTTATTCAGAGGGCTATTAACTTATCCAAAGTCACACAGCTAGATAGGTGGTCGAGCTGGTCTTTGAACCCAAGCAGAGTTCTGGTATAAAAAGGGCTCCGGAATATAAAGCATAACTTGTAAATAAATATCATATTTTCACTCTGACTTTCAATACTGTTCATCATTTATCTTGAGGCTTGGCAAGCCTCAGGTGTCAGCTATTCTTCTGCCTCTCGAACATTCTCTCCCTTACCCTTGGCTCTCTACCTGCATTTCTGGCCTGCCTGTCAGATAGTTAATGATCTGCATACAAACACTTACATGAGCTAGTGGAGCTAAGCCTTTAAAGGAATCCTAGGGGAATCCTTTAAAGACTCTTTTACAATATGAATAATCACCCCCTAATTTATTCATCTGTAAATTTTTGTTTTCATACAATAGATTTTCTTCGGGCCAAACGGAATTCAGCTTTCTTAGCTCTTCGCAGATCCATCAGCTCTGCTTTGCCATTTTGTGATTCAAGGAAACCGAGTATTTTAACGTCCACAATAGCCATTCTCCTTTTAGAGTTTATAAAAGTGAAAGATACATTGCACAAAAACTCTTTGTCAGGGAATATTTCTCGTGAAATGGAAATTTTAGCTTCCTTGGAATGCTTATTTGTTCAGACACAGGACAGTGAAAATAAAATTTAAGAGTCCAGAATATTATTTCTATCCATTTTAATTTTGTCAGGCCAGACCCAGTTTCCATAGCAGATGAAATCAAATTTTTATATCAACTCACTTTCTCACTTTAACGTCCAGAAATTTGCTGTTCTCTATGCTTAGACTTTCAAGTAAATATCAGCTAACCCTGGTTGCTTCAATCACCTCTCTGACCGATCTACCAGCTCGCTCTGTGAGTCCCACCCTCCGGCAGATTTAGTTTTCTGAGATCAGCAACAAAAACCAGACTAAAGCATATCTTCATGGACTTTGAAAAAAAACTAAGGAGACTCAGTCTAAGCCGACATTCCAAAGTTGCCACGGGTCAGTCCATGATATGAATTTAGAACTTCACACTGGGAACACAGAATGGCTTTTGTCTCCGCTGCTGAACCCCACATTTTGATTTCAAGTACTCCCCTCAAGTTCAAAGTTCAAGTTTAGCATCTCTGTTACGATAGGATAACTTAACACAATTAATGGCAAGCAGTGGAGATAAACATTAATGGGGATAGCCTATTTGCTTTTCCCTGAGGTCTCTGAAACACATTTTCTAAACTCTTCCATGTGGTCCAGATCATGTCATGGATTTGTTAACTTCGCAATACATTTGATTGAAACATCATAATTCTTTCCATGACAATAGTGTCTGATGTTACAGATGCCTAAGCAGCAAGGTCAATAGTTGACAGATGGAAGTTGGAGCCAAGCAATTACATTTCCCAAACCATTATGAAGAATGTAACTGAAGAAAGGTAGAACCTGGCCTAAAACACACCAAGCCAGAGCAAGCACCAAAATAATTGCTTCAGATTTAATGATCTTTCTTTGATATGACAACCAATCCACGAATCTCTAAATTCCCTTCCTCTGGTAAGAGTCAAAACAAGTTTGAGGTGGTGGCCGTTTATCTAAATGATTGTTTTCTCCTCCATCAGTCTTTAGGCTTAATCTCATTTGCTTTTATGGATATGGGCACCCTTCTGAATAGCTTTTAACCTTTTAAAAGTTGCCTTGACCTAAAGAGCCTCAAAAAATGTTTAATACAATATTGAATAATAAAAATTGAACAATTGAGTGCTTTTCTTTACCAGCAGTCTGCATGCAGTGCTCTGGGTCCCAGAGCAGAGTTTCTGTGTGAATAAAAAAATTAAAATACCTGTGTATAGCTTGCTTCTAGCAGAAACCTTCAGCTCTGACCTCTGTTTCATTGGCTCCATTGTTCCTTCTGCCACCACAGTATACTGGCTTTCTCTCTTCCAAAGAAAGAGTGTGCTTTATCCTGCAGCACGTCAGCTTCAAAGGGCTCTTACTTCGAGGTCCAGCGCATCATTACGGTAAATTTAAGAAATTCTCTACTTAAGATTGTCTCTTTCAATTGCGTAAAATGTGGATAACTTCATGACTAAATGCTCTAAACCAAGCCTTTTGTTGGCTTTGTTTTTTTCCCCCCTTTCTTTTTTTCCCCTCTCTGTAGTCTCTAGGACATTTTCTATTTTGTGTTCAGGAAGATGCAGGACAAGAAAACGATCCACAAATACAACTCACTTTTTTGTTTCATCTTCGTGCGGTGGAACTTAATTACCAAATTAAAAACAAGATGGCGTCCCTGCCATCCCGGGGAAGGGATGGGGGGCCCTCCCCGCCTAAGGTCAGCCCCGGGTGGGCTTCTGGTGGGAGGCTGGAGAGAAGGACCTTCCCCGGGAAAAGTCACCTCCCACCTGGCAGGTCCGACTAGGATCCACACTCCTGTCCCCCAGAGCCCAGGAAGCCCTATTGTGGGGGATGTCAGTCAGCTGACATTCTGCCTCATGCTCTCTATCTGAGAGGGGGATCTGCATTTTCTAAGCATGCACCACAAACAGCAACGCTCCGCAGGCCTGCGGTGTAGACTGTCACCCTGTGATAAGTGTGCCAGCTCAGTGGTGCAAAGGTTTTCAGATACCCTCCCTTGGGCTATCATTCTCCTCCTCCTCCTCCTCTATCCCTTGCACACTGAGCATCAGGCTCTCAAGGGCCCTTTTCCACGTAGTTACAATAACCCATCCCGGCCAGTGATGCTTAAAATTGAACCATGGTTCAAGGGAGCAGTAGGCTCTCCCTGCGAGCACCCTAATGTGTTAAACAGCCATGCCAGGTAGCGCTCTCCCTTCTCAGAATCAACTACTTATAGAGCCCATCTGTCAGCAGAAGTTAGTTTTCATGCAAGTTCTCTAACCTAGCGTCTGAAGGATAAATCCACTTGTACTTATACAGTTTTCTTTAAGAGCAGTATCTCCCTAAATGTCCGCTCGAGCTGCCTGCTTCTACTGTGGGCCTAGAAATAAGAGAGGAGGCGAGGTTTTGGAGCCGGTCTTGTGACTAAGCACGTACCTCCAACATGACCACGTTTGCACAGCTGAGGTTTGACATGTGGGCCTCTTTAGATGGTTGGACTTATTTCATTTGGCACCATGATTGCCTCAAATGATACATATTTTCAGGGAAAGAAACACTGCGAAAGTAAACTTGAACCAATAGGGACATTTATTCTCCAGGTTTAAAATTAATTTCCTGTATTTCTCTGGCTTTAAAAAAAATTCTATTGGAACTACAACTTTATGAGAAGAAAAATCAGAAACTATTTCTCTTACACTGAGCCCAGTATCAGATGAAATGGAAATGTAAGGATTTCCTTAGCGTTAACCCACTGGAATTCTCCAGCTGAGAGCTGAGGTCTGCAGGCTGTTTTAGGTTAAGACCTTGCTCCACTCCATGTTAGGTAATCAGATGTCATTTAGGCAAAATAAATGAGAAGTACTCAAGGAATCAGAAGAGGTGAAAGAGCAGAATCTGGTTTGGATAAAAGTTTAATTCTTCAGTTCCAAGAGGCATAGCCCTTCGAAGATGCTGAGCAAAGTCAGACAGGAGTGGCCGAGTAACGAAGATGGATGCAGCTTGTTATCAGCAAGCCGTTTACTAGGGCTTGACGTAACCTTAAACATTGCAGATAGCTCAATGGCACTTGCCACTAAACCCCTAATTAATGAATAGCAGGCCCTAAATTAACAATGTGCATTTACAGATGAATTCTGGGCACTCATTAAACGATGTTCAAATACCAAGCAGCAACTGTTGGCTTATTCCTGCCGTATTGCTCCAGCCACTGGGTGTTTGGGAGGAGTTTCCAAAAGGGCTTTTCTGTCTGCTGGGCCTAGAGACCAGCTTGGGGCAGGAAGGGACACCGTGCTCAGGAGGTATCAGGGCAGAGACGTGAGCTCAGCTTTGAGCGGTGACACCTGTGCTGCCACGTTTAGGGGATCAGAAACAATCTCATATTTAGCTGGTGCTGCCAGTAAAGTTAAAAAAGAAAGAAAGAGGGAAGGAAGGAAGGAAGGAAGGAAGGAAGGAAGGAAGGAAGGAAGGAAGGAAGGAAGGAAGGAAGGAAGAAGAAAGAAAGGAAGGAAGAAAGAAAGAAAAGATTGAATCCTAAGTTAAAAAAGAAAGAAAGAGGGAAGGAAGGAAGGAAGGAAGGAAGGAAGGAAGGAAGGAAGGAAAGAAGAAAGAAAGGAAGGAAGAAAGAAAGAAAAGATTGAATCCTAACCAACTCTGCCAGGGCTGGAATGAGGCTTTTCAGAAAGCCGCCCCACAGCACACTTTTGTGGGCGGGCTGGAATGTACTATGGGGGCGGAGGGTTTAGACAATGTGTAGATTTGTTTGGCAAAAGCTTCATTAATAAACAATTAAGGGCTTGTGGTGAGGGAGTCAGGGTCTGGCTGCAGCTGAAGTCCTGACTGGCCTTCCTCTGAAGCCGGAGACCCAGCCTGAAAGCCCAGGCGCTGTGACCAGAGCCAACCAAAAACGCTGTCTGTAGCAAACAGTAGCCAAGCTAATTATCTAGCACCTTCTGTGGGGGGTTTTCCTCTGGATTTCGAGGAATTGAAAGGGGGAGCCTCGGACTTGTAATGTAACCAGGATGCAGCCCCCATGCGGGAAGGTGTATATATGACTATTAAAGAATATTATTACCTTCAAGTCACGCAGAAGTAAAATAAAGATGGAAGCCAAGTATGAGTAAGAAATTGGAAAGCAAATTAAGTGGAAAAGAAGCATTTCTTAAACTTTTGTGGGAGGTGGCAATAAAAAAGATTCTCGCAGAGCTATGGTAGAAGGAGTTTAAGGGGAGATGTTCTGCAAACATCTCCCTTTGAGTCATGTCTGCTCTGGCTAAAATCCCCAGACCCAGCCCTTCTGTTGTGAAGGGAAAGCATCTGAGGGCTCTGAGCCGTCGCCCTCCGGAAGCAGCCATGCTAAAGAAAGCACAGCTGTCTGCCCGCCAAGGGCACAGGGCAGAGGCTGTGGAACGGCCCAGGCAAATTCCCCACACTGCGGTGCCAAGATCCATGTATGGTCAAAAGCAAAGGCATTCTCCTGTTTCTATGGTTCATTCCCACATCAGGCTTTTCAAAAATGGGTTTGTGTATGTTTAGGGACGGGGTGTGGCTATGGCCCCATAGAGGCAGTAGAAAAGCAAATCTGATGCCAAAAGCCAAAAGCCAAAAAAAAAAAAACAAAAAAAAAAACCCACCTCTTAGTTTCAAAATGCTGAGGACTTGTGTTGGGGCAGGAGCACAGGGATTGGGGTGCTGTACTCTCCATGTCCGCCACCTAAATATTCCGAAGTAATTAATGCGTGGGAATTGAACTGGAAGGGATGGGGGTGGCGGGGAACAGGTGTTTCCCTTTTCCCAAGGGCACTTCTCATTTATTATATATCTAGTCAAAAGTTCCTTTCTGAGCAGACTTTGTCACATCCAGCCAAACAGCGGCTGTGTGAGAAAAGCACCTTAAGCAATCATTTTAAGAGCTGCCCTCATTCCACATTGTATGACTGAATACAAATGCTTTATTCTTCCCAGTTTGATGATGAAATGGAGATTTAACCTCTGCTTGCCATCATTATCAGTTCACTGAGTTTCTGAGTATAAACCACAAAGCTCCTGAAAATGTAAGTTACTGGATGTTTGCCCTCGCCCCATTCCCCCCACGCCCAGAGCAATCCAAATACAGAGCTTACTGGGAGGGAGAAGATCAATAGGAAACAGTTTCTTATTACAACATTCCCCTGGATTTCTCAGAACTCCATCCATAGTGGATTTCAAGTCCCAGTGGTCATACAATTAGGAAAAAAAAGGGAACTTCAGACAATAAAGAGAATGAGCAAAGGACAGATGCGAATCACAGTGTCTTTTTCTACCTCCGTTATAAGCTGTGTAACCCAGCTCATCGTGGCACATGTGTGTAGACCACATTCCCTCGGGTTTCAAAAGCTGGATGGTTCAATCAGAAATGTATGTCATAATAAAGCAACAAAAGAACGGTCCTTTACATACCCTCACTGGCAACATCTCGAGATCCCCAGTCCCTCTTCTGATTCAAGGGGTCCCTGGGGTGTGTCTCACACGTTCTCCAAATCACTGCAAGTGTCCCCTGCTTCCACCTTGTGGCATTTCCTCAAATATCTCTGTCGTTCTTGACCTCTAGAATGGTGCTCCAGATGTGAAAATTGACTTCAGTCCTCCAGCCAGATATTTCCACCCCCACACAGTCTCTTTTAAGAGTCTGACCTTGGCCTTGAGAAGCTTTTCTGGACCTAAATAAAAGAAGCCTATTCTTCCTTAGTCTAACATATTATCTAGGAAGTTAAAGGCTAGCCGTTTATCCTTGGAGGGTCTTCTCCTTCGGAAACAAGTCATCAACTCCAACCTGACAGCTGTTAATCCTCTCCTCTGTCCAAGAAAATCTTCACCAGCTCATTTCACTAACCCGATAAACATGTCTAGATATGCCCATATAAACAGTGGAGACCGTCACCCTGTGGTCCTCAAATACACGCGGTTAGCTGAAATGATTTTACCAAAATGTTGTTACTGGAACACCTGGGTGGCTCAGTTGGTTAAGTGTCTGACTCTTGACTGCAGTTCAGATCATGAGCTCCCTGTCCATGGGAGTGAGACTCGCATCAAGCTCTGCACTGAATGTGGAGCCCGCTTGGTATTCTCTCTCTCCCTCTCTCTTTGCCTCTGTCCTGTGTACACGTGTGTACAAGCACACTCTCAGTCTCTCTCAAAATTGATAAATAAACTTAAAAAAAGTTTAATGTTGCTGCTACACACAGGATAGTATATGAAACCAGTTGTTAGCCTTATCCTGTAACACCACTGTTTTTGTAGAACTGCCTCTTGTATTAAGGAAATTCTATTTGTTGTAACAAAAGAACCCCAAGATGCATTAATTGACCAAACACAACCATTTATTTCTCACTCAAAAGACAAACAAACAAACAAAAAGAAAAGAAAAACAAAAAACAGAAGGGGTGCTTTTTTAAGAAATGATCCAGGATCCCAAACTCATTCCACGTGATAGCTCCATGACCTTTAACACATGGCTGGCAAGGTCACCATGCTCTTTTACATCAAACTGAGAGAAGGGAAAAGAGAGACTTACTAATTCTTAATCCTCTTGAATCAGTATCAACATACTGCATACAATCCATTGGTGAAAAACAATTACATAATCCCTCCTAAATATAAGGGGTTGGGAGCTGAAAATACAGTCCATGACTGGGAAATCATTTCCAAGCAATAACCTTACACCCTGGAAGAGGAACACAAATTTTTAGGAAAGCCTAGCACTCCTGCCAGATCACTAGGCAGTAACAATTATACACATTGTTTATATGTATATAAACAAAAGTACTATAACATGTATACTCAATTTCAATTTGCCCTTATTTTGAGCTCTTTGTGTTCCAGGTGTATCATCCTACTCAGTTCTTACCATAAGTCTAAAATAAAACAGGTGCACTTTCCAAAAAGAGAAAGTATGGAATTTTAAGAAAACTGTTGAACAATAAACATAAGTTAGAGATGATACCAGTATGAATGGTAGAGTGAGGATCTCCAAAACTCTGCTCCACAATAAAGCAAACACAACACTGGCAAAAATGTTGCAGAATTAAAATTTTCAAAACTCTGGAAATTTTTTTATATTTATTTTTTGAGAGAGAGAGAGAGAGAGAGAAAGAGAGAGTGCAGAAGCACCCAAATGCATGCAAACAGAGGAGTGGAAGAGAGAGAGAGAGAGGAAGAGAGAGAGAGACATTCTCAAGCAGTCTGCCCAACACGGGCCTTGATGTCATGACAGTGAGGTCACGACTGTGAGATCATGACCTGATCCAAGACCAAGAGTCAGATACTTCACTCACTGAGCCATCCAGGCGCCCCTTAAAACTCTGGAAATCAACCAAAGGCTTGCAATGAGGAGTGTTTACTCAAAAAAAAAAAAAAAAAGCTGAATCTCCATAAGAAAAGAAAGCTTTGTGGTATTATAACTTACCCTATTCCCATCCCACTCTCCTCAATGCTGATGTAACCTTGAAAACCAACAATCACATAATTACAGTAAAACCAGCAGCTTAGCCACCTCTGGAGGGGTCCCAGTGAACTGTCATTATCTTACCAGTCTGCTAGATTCCTAAAAACCCCCACTTGAAGGACTATCTGTACTTGACCTGACTCAGAACTTACTTAGGGTGAACAGCCTTTTCTCAGAAGGTGTTTATTAAAAACAATCAACAGCAATTGTATTACTTTGTAGTGACCTGAAGCAGTGATAATAGTAGGAGCAAACAAGAAGCTAACCAAAAAAATTAAAAACCTTGGGAATGAAATGTTCATTGCAGGTTTAAAAATTCTGACTTATTTCTGGGAATCAAGAAATCCATGTGCATCTATAAAGCTGAGGTAAAAGCTGAGAAGGCCCTATGCTCTCATGTCTGGCTAATCTTGAGACTCTCCAGGAGCAAGATGCAAAGGCTAATGTAGAGTGGTAAACCTCCAGTGGACTCCAATACACATGCAGAGCCCTTCAGCAAATGCTGAGAGACTTACTCTTCCAGGTATTTAAGAAAAACTCTTCCTAATCATCAGATTTCCACCAAGCTAACTGAACAGAGATGTCAGGGGCTAAACATGACAAATAAAACAAATCTTACAAAATTAGTTCAAGTGGGTCACTAAGTAAACAAACAACAACAAATTCTGGGTCTTATTTCCAGAGTTGCCATGGTATATTATTTTAAATGTCTGTCGTTCAACAACGTTGTGAAATTTGCAAAAGAAACAGGAAAGTATGGTCCATATGAGGGTAAAAAAATTAGTCAAGGGAAATTGTCCCTGAGGAAGACCAGATGTTAAACTTATTAGACAAAGACTTTAAATCAGATATTTTATATATATATTCAAGGAACTAAAGGAAAGCACATCTAAAGAACTAAAGAAAAGAATGAGAATGGTGTCCCACCAAATAGACAATATCAATAAAGACATAGGTATTTGTCCTTTGAAAGCACAAGTAGAGATTCTAGAAGTTGAAAAGTGCAATAACTGAAATAAAAAGCTCACCAGAAGTTACTCAATATCAGATTTGAGCTGGCAGAAGAGGGAATCAGTGAGTTTGATGATTGAGATTACCTAGTCTGAAACAGAAAGAAAAAAGAATGAAGGAAAACGAATAGTCTCAGATATTTGTGGCACACCAAAAAAGGTGTCAACATATGCAAACTGGGAGTCCCAGTACAAGAGGAGAGAGGAAGTAGCAGAAAAAAATACTTGAAGAAATAATGGCCCAAACTCCCCAAATATGATGAAAAACTCATACAGCCAAGAAGCTCAATCCTAGGAAAAACTCAAAGAAATCATTCACCTAGATACAATGCAATGAAATTTTTGAAAAGCAATGAGAAAATCTTGAAAGCAGCAAGAGTGAAGTGATTCATCATGTACAAGGAATCACCAGGAAGATTAATATTTTATTTTTAATAAAATATCATAAGGACCAGAAGGAAGTGAGTAACATATTTAAAGTGCTAGATGGGGGGAAAAGACTTATCAAGCAACAATTCTATATCCAAGAATACTATCCTTCAAAACTAAAAAAAAAATTTTTAAACATTCCCAGATGAACAAGGTAGAGAATTTGTCACTAGCTGACATAACCTATAAGAAATACTAAAGGGAACCCTTTATGATGAAACAAAAAGACACTAGACAGTAAAACAAATCCACATGAAGAAATGGAGAGCACTGGTAAAGGTGACTACAGAGATAAATATAAAAAAATAACATAAATTTATTTTGTTTGTAATTCTTTCAATAAGACTTAAAATAAAACTACCTTAGGAAATAATTATAGCTGTTATTAGACAAATATATAAAAATGTCATCCTTATGACAATAATATGAAGAAGGAGAAGGGTGGGAACGTGATTCGGAACAAAGTTTTTGTACGCTATCAAAATTAAGTTGATTTGATTTAACATAAACTAAAATGTGTTAAATTATTATGTTAATTTTACTCCTCGTGGCAACCATTAAGAAAATGATTCTAAAAATATAGTAAAGGAAACAACAAAGGGATTAAAATGTCACACTAGAAAATACTTATTTGACACAGAAGTCATTAGCAGAAAAAAATGGGAATGGAAAAGACATATGGCATACAGAAAACAAATTCCCCGAATATGAAATGTCCACAACACACAAATCCAGAAGGGGGGAATGGGTAGTGATTGCTAAGGGCTACAGATTTACAAAAATCTTGGTACTATATCATGTGTGCTTTCTTTTTTATGTATTCTAGGTGGAAAAGAATAATACACCGAAAAAAAAAAAAACAAGCAAAGTTTCAGCATCAGACATGCCTGTAATCGAATCTCCACTCACCTGTATCCCATGACGTGCATGTGCACATGTGTGAGAAATATTGATAAGTTAAAATGTATTACAATTTTTAAATCGATATGATCCACACACTTCAAAATCTTTATTTTGACTTTGATATTTGTGTTACTTTTCTTATTACTGCATAACAAGTTACCACAAACTTAGAGGCTTAAAGCAACACAAATTTATTATCTCACAATTCCCATAGGTCAGGGGTCAAGCATTGTTGGGTTGGCTCTTCTGTTTGGTGTGTCACCAGGCTAAAATCAAGGTGTCCGCAGAGGCTGCAGATCTCATTTGGAGCTCAGAGTCCTCTTCCAAGTTAATTGGATGAATTCAATTCCTTGATGTTATAGGACTGAGGCCTCCAGCTCCTAGAGACTCCACCCTTTCCATAACAAGGAAGTTTCCTTCTTCACAGCTAATAGAAAAGCACCTCTGTTGCTTTTTCTGATTCTGATTTCTAGACTCTATTTTAAATAGCTCATCTAATTAGGTCAGGTCCAACCAAGATAATCCTTCTTTTGATTAACTTAAAGCCAGCTGACTGGGGATCTTAATCCCAACTGTAAAATCCGTTCACCTTTACTGTGCCATGGAACCCAATCAAGGGAGTGCCTATCTCACATAGTCACAGACCCAGCCTGCTCTCAAGAGGGGAGGAACATACCCGACTTGTGTCACTAGGGTTGTCTAAGAATTCTACCTACTACAAGTAGGGTGTCCCATGTACATTCACCATGTATGGGGCTTGCCAAGTTCTGAGTAATATATAAGCATGGTCACTGTTTGGATACTAAGTTCAGTAGACTTAGTCAAGCCATACACTACACGTGAGACTTAATGGTAGCTTCCAAACCTGGTTGCCCATCAGAATAACCTGGAAATTTCAGAATTCCACTAGAAATTCTGATTCAATGTCAAAGCTTTACTAACCCTCTCTACACCACTTCCCTCTACATGCACCACACACACACACACACACACATACACACACACACACACATACACACACACACCTGTTTCCATGTTTTGGGAAACGTAAAGAAAACTTTCCAAAAGAAGCCTGTCCCTTTCTCTCAAGCTGCCTTCAATTCCCACTGTTCAGCCTCCCCTTTGTGGGATCTGCTTGACAGGAAAGAGCCATACATCTACGCACATTAAAGGTTGTCTGTCGGTGGAGCGGAAATGTTCCCTAGAAATGTTTAATACCATATAACACTCCTCCCTCACACTGCATTGTACATAAATTGGGCATGCATGGCCAATTACAGCACAAAATACCACTTCCTCACCCACCACACTGTACTACCCTTTGCACCCACCTGGTTAGTGGTGATTAGTAGCGCCTCAGAATCAGCTCACTGCCACTGGCTTACCCAGTGCTCTGCACCCAACACTTCACTTCTCCTGCCAGTGAGAGAGGTTAGGAAAGGCAGGATAAGCTGTTTGGTGTGACAGAAAGGGAAATGCAGATTCCTGCATAAAAACAGGACCACTAACATTTGAGCGTTCATTGTCTCAAGGTTTCATATAATAATACCTGTTTTATCTCACTTAAAGGATTGTTTGGAACATGAAAAAATAGATGTCAAATGCCATGTGTAATCTGTTAGGCACTATATAGTCACATTTTAAGGATAATATTTCAAAGTAGTTCAAATAAAATTAGGAGGGATTGAGTCTCATTCCCTTAAACCTTTTCCCATGTGTCATATTATGCTGTTATCATTAATATGCATGTGTATATCACTCTATTGGACTATAAGCTCCTTCAGAGAGGGGGTGTCATGTTTGTTCAGAATTTGGGATTTGACTAGAGCAGGAGCCATGATCCGAGGTACAGGAAGGTAGATATTTATTTGTCTACAATGGATAGCCCAAAGCCATGACATACCATAAGAATGGAACCCCCAGGAGGGCAGGGAATTTTGTCTCTTTGTTTCTTTGCTATGTTGCCAGTATTTTAGAACAGTGTCTGAGAGAGTAAGCACTCAAAACATATTTGTTGAGCAGATGAATAAGCAAGTGTTTGCTGGATTGAGATAAAATAAGAGAAATTTTGATAGAGTAAAATGGTACTGCCTTAATCTCTAGGAAGGGAGCAAGCAGGTGTGTCTGAAGGCAAAGTTCAGAGTCTTGGAGATGCTCTCTCTCTCTCATCCTCTCAGAATGGCTCTCCCTCACCCTTTCTGCCTCTCTACATTTCTCTAATTCTCCTCACCTCCCACACTTCATATCGTCCTGGGGCTGCCCAAACCCCTTGCTTGGAACCCAGGCCAGGCCTCCTTGTTCATGGTCCAAAATTGCCTTCATTCTTCAGCTCCTTCCATTTACCCCCTCCCCATCAGCCTTCCTGCTCTGATAGGTCACGGCAATGCTGAGAAATTGCACCCATACACGGTATGGAGAATGCAGCTCCTTCTGTATTTTGGTCTCCTGTTTCTAGACTATCTTCTCTTCTAGGACCCCAACTCCCCTCCCCCAAACTTCCATAATTTTCACTTACCACCTGTCTCATGGGAGGTATGTTATATTAGTCAGGGTTCTCCAAAGAAACATAACAAACAGGATGGATGGATAGATAGATAGATAGATAGATAGATAGATAGATAGATAGATAGAAGGGGATTTATTATAAGGAGTTGGCTCACATGATTATGGAGACTGAGAAGTCCCCAGATCTGCAGTCAGCAAGCTGGGGGCCTAGGAGAGCCAAGAGGAAAGTTCCAGTCAGAAGCCTGGCAGGCTTGAGGCCCAGGAAGGGCTGATGTTCTGCCTTGAGTCTGAAGACTGGCAAGAGCTGATGTTTCAGTTCAAAAGGGGGTCAGGCAGGAAGAATTCACTCTTACTTGGGGGAGGGTCAGCCTTTGTTCTATTTGTGCCTTCAACTGATTTAATAAGGCCCACCCACATTAGAAAAGGCAATCTGCTTTATTCAGTTTTATGAGTCAAGTGTAAACTCCAAAACACCCTTATAGACACACCTAGAATAGTGCTTGGCCAAATATCTGGGTACCTTATAGCCCAGTCAAGCTGATTCAAAAAATGAACCATCACAGATATAAAATTGATATTTTAGTCACCTACTAAACCTTAAAATAAGCTTCTCTGATTCATACACTTTCTTTTTTTGTCTTCCAGAATGGATAGATGGCACTCCCAAAGCAAGTGCTGTGAAAGAGAAGAGGTTTACCACCCCCCAGCCTCTGCCTTGTCTCACTTCCCAAGCCTGGGCACCAGAACTGGCTTGACACAGGATTGCACCCTCCTGAAATTGCACTCCTGAAGGCTGCTAGGGAGAATGGTTGGAATTACACCCTCTTTGGTCCTCCTTCTCTGCTCATTCCCCAGCCACCCTTATGAATATTAATGTTGTACCTAAACACACTCACTCTCTTCTGATATGTAACTTACCATGGCCGCCTAATGGCCAGCCAGCCCCACCCACCAATGTTTGTGTCATTAAATGTGTCAAATACATATCATCATTAAGTTTCATTTAAAACCGAACACTGGGATCAAGTTGAAAAGACATGGGATAAATAATCCAAAGACTTGCATTTGAATACTGACACCACTGCTTGCAAGAAGTAAGAAGATGAACAAAACACCCAAATTCATGGAGCCCAGTTTTCTGACCTTTTTCCTTGTCTACCTTGCAGCACCGTTGTGAGCATCAGTGAAATCAGGCTTAATCATAGTAATGGAAGTACTTGGTAAGCGATAATATTATGTATCATTAAGTACTATTTCTTAATACTACTATGTATTGTTAAATACTAATATCATGTGCTGTTAAGTTATTTTTCCATCTTCACAATTTGTTGTTTTTAAAAGCCTCCACTCGTTACTTAAACAAAAACAAAAACAAAAACAAAGCAACTTTAAAAAGCCTCTGGAAGACAGGAGCTTCAAACAAACTCTTCTATAAAGCCCCAGGAGTCAAACAGAAAAGGAAAAAAAGAAATATACCCAAACTTGGAGGAAAGGCAAAAATCAAAGAGCAGAAATGGCATTGCAACAGCTGTAGCTAATAGGAAGTGCATTGTCCTTGGAGGAGGCATTTCGTTCACCATAGCAGGACAGAGATACTGCGCTTTAAGAAAGGCCTTCATTTATCATAAAAATGATATCGGGTATCATGCAGACCAGCTGTGAGGCTCTCCAAGGGTGAAAAAGACAGGACAAATTGTGTCCAAGTGTCGAGGGAGAGAGGGTCACAACTCTTCCAGGGCCGCCGCAGAGCCCATTGGGCAGTAACAACAAAACGGCCTTGACTCAAATGCCAGCAAAGCAAAGGTGGGGTCATGTCAGAAGGCATATACAGGGAAAATTCATATCTCTGCCTTATAATGAATGTTCTCTTGTGCTCAAAAAGCTGTGGTGAATTATGAAAGACATTTATCAGACATTAGAAAAATTCCAACGTTGGAAAAATTTACCACCATTTATCAGAGGCTTGAAGCTACAAGGTATTTTTCACTATGTGATATGAAAACACATGTGCAGTGAGTGGGTGGGTTTCTGGTTCAACACCAAACCCACACTATCCTACTAGTAATTGGATTCAGCCGAATACAGGACAGTGCACTCCAGGTCACCGAGCGTCTTAAAGCTAGAAACAAAACTCATTCCAAATGGTACTTGAACCCAACAATGACAACTTCAACCCCCGCACCAGATAACTTAACCTTTGGTATCACATTGTGATGAGGGCAATAGGCTTGAACATGGCCAAGTTGAATGTACCTTATATTCAACTACAAGCATGATTGACTCCACATCTTAGATCTGTTCTCTCGATCTAAATTTGAAGGGGCTTTTCACTCTTAATGGCATCTGCTTCCCCATGGCCTGATCAGTCCTTAATTGTATCTAATTGATCTCTGTTTGTACCTTTGAATTGGTAAATCTCAACCTAGTTTAGAAATCCAACAGTGTTCTACATCTCACTGCCTCCTCTGGTGCTCCCCACAGTCTTGTGGAGGTGTTGGGAGTGTCTGGAAGAATCTTTAATCTCTTCTTACAGATGAAAAAATTAAGTCAAAAAATAGCTACTCCCCCCCACTGCCCCACCAGGACTAACCACTGCTAAATATCAGAGCTGATGAGACTCCAGGTTTCACGACTCCCTAATCCAGTGCTCCTTAAATATGGAAGAGAACTTCTTGGAACTTGAGGCTGTGAGACCCTCACAATATGCTCCTCTGGGACATCTCGTAATTTCCTCTTCAGGAGCTCCTTAAGAATAGCATAAAGGCATATCCAGCTGGAACCATTTACACTAACTGTACAGCCTGGAGGCAGGGGATGGACTTAATGACCCCAGGCTAATCAATTCCTGCTTCCTAACACAAGGAGTGATTGCAAAGTAATGATCCACCAGCCCCGGACAAACATCACAGTTATACATTAAATGAAGTTTCTGATTCCTCATTCCATGATAAATGTATGGCTAATCCTGATTCCTGATCCATCATAAATTGCTCTTCTCTTCAGGGTCACTAAGTGACATTTGACTGTGAGTTTTAGAGGAAGTTGAGCACAAGAGCTTCGGCTGGAGTGGGTACAATCTTGTAGGTATTGTAAGTGTTCGCATTAATCTGTTGCCATCTGTCTTTATTTTGCTAACCCACTCAATCGGACACCATAAATGTTAACAGACATAAAAATGCATTTCTTCAACATTAGGCACACATATCTTCTTGCTTCACCTCCTGAATGTCAGAGAGCCCCTGATTATCATAGGCAATGCCACGATGATCCCCTCGCTCCCTGACGAGGCTCTGCACAGCCATGCCATATAAGGCATGGTTCCAAATCCAGTACTGGGTTTTGGAGTCCATTTCAAGGCTCTAGTGCTCCTGTACTTGGCAGCAGATCTCTCCCTTTTTTACAAAGAAAGATCCAGAATGCAACCTTTAGCTCATCCTCTAAGAATGTGGACTCAAGCTGGGGTGGTGAGGGTGAAGCCAAAACCCTTTTATTCTTTCAAGCAGATTGTGATGGAGGCAGCTGTACTCCTACTTCTGTCCCCCACCACCCTACACATCAAAACCCAGAAAAGACCCTGTTTTCTTGCTACTATCTCATATATGGGAAAGCCATTCATTTGATGATTTGAGTACAGAGGTTCTAAACAAGAGCCTTGCCTTATGTTTTCTAAGAAATCTGCTGTCTCTAGACACTTTAGGGCTCTCTTTGAAGTCTCTATCACCCTAATGTACTTTGGCAACTTTTGAAAGGATTGAAAAATCTGAGAAGTCTATTTTGTTGAGACCTTTTATCTGCACTGTGGTGAATGCTGTGGTGCACTGCCCAAATCCACCCTCCCGTATGAGACACTCATTCCCTCACTACTGGCAGTGTTGACCACTTTCCACTCACAGTTGAGTGCCTCTCTAAAACTTGCTCTAGAGATCCACCTCACTCACAGTCATACCCATCCCTAGGGCCACCCATATCCCATGACTGGTCACAAACTGGTATAAAATCCCAGTCCCCTGGCCCCAGTTGAGGACAACTCTGCAGAGGTGGTCCAGCTTCAGAGATCTTCCAAGGACCCTTTGATAAAGGTCACAGGGCTCTGACGCCTTTGTGGGGACTGTATCACAGTGTGTCCTCTCTTTCTCCCCAAGCCTATTCCCTTCCCTTCCTCCAAAGGCAGAGTACTACCCAGTATATTCTCTGAGTCTGCTTCCTGAAGAACCTGACTTACAACATGAACATTTGAAAGATAATGGATTGTTGAACCAGAACCAAGTGCACAGCAGTGTGTTGGCTTGTTTTTACTCTTCTTTTTTTTTTAATGTTTTATTTATTTTTTGAGAGAGAGAGAGAAAGACAGCATAAGCAGGAGAGGGGCAGAGAGAGGGGGAGATACAGAATCTGAAGCAGGCTCCAGGATCTGAGCTGTCAGCACAGAGCCTGACGCAGGGCTTGAACCCACAAACTGTGAGATCATGACCTGAGCTGAAGTTGGAAGATTAACCGACTGAGCCACCCAGGGGCCCCTTTACTCTTCTTCTCAGTATGACTGATACTTTTGAGCTTTGGGCTACAGGGAATCTTCATTCTAGAAAGTAGTTTTTGTAGGTGATAAGAGAACATTGTTAAGGCTGGTAAAGAATATATAAGTGTTAACTCCTTCAAACACAACTAATCATATACTATTAAATGCTACAACATTATGAGTCAACTGCCAATTCTGTATCAGTTGAAATGTAGGTTTCGGTGTGTTCACTTTCTTACCCTTCTCTCTATATCTTTGGGGACTAAATCCTGACTGGTGGGGCCATGTATTATGATTTTCTTTTTGGTGGTAATAGAACTAGAGGGGAGGGCAAGCGCATCATGCTCAAAAAGCCCAAGAAGTAGCTCTTTGCTCCTAAGTCTACTGGCTGTCAGTTCTATCTCAGCTACCAGTCCTCCTGAAATGAGTATGGCATCAGAGTGCCCTATTTCTCTTCCCTATTTTCTTCCCTCCTATACAATTTGTCATGCTTCTAGACTTGTTTTCTTGCCTCTGTTAGTTGTCTCCATTTATCTCCAGGGATGTTATGAAAACCCAAAATGATTGAAGTAGAGAAGGTTTTAATTTATTAACTGGAAAACATATATTTCCTATATCACGATTAGAAGGAAGGGGAAATGATATGAAACTAAGATAATAGCCCTCAGTTTCACAACTCCCAAGCTGTTACGAGGCATTTTATCACTCTGACCCACAACTACTGTCTATCTATCTGGTTCTATTCAAGTATCCAGTGGGAAGACGGGAAGACTACAGGCCAATTCCAGAATGGCATACTTTAGAAATCATTAACTGTATCAGTGCCTGTTCCTAGATAAAGTGAGAAATTCCAAAATAAATTGTCACCATTTAGCCAAAATACTTACATATATTTTTGGAGGTCATGGAATGTTACATAGGTTTTTGTAGATGGTTGCTTATTTGTAAATCTGTAATTTTAATATTCATCCATAAAGACAAGGTAAAGCAACAATCTGACATAAAAGTTGGTCTAATGTTAAGAGTGTGATTATAAGAGAAAGAGAAAGCCAAAGCTATCTGTAGATTCAGTGCAATCCCTATCAAAATGCCAAGACATTTTTTACAGAAATTTTTTTTAAAAACCTAAAATTTGTATGGAACCACTTAATAACCCAAATGACCAAAGCAATCCTGAGAAAAAACAAATTTGAAAGGACTGATTTCAAACTGCATTACAAAGCCGTAGTAATCAAAACAATATGGTATTGGCGGAAACACATAGACCAACAAAACAGAATTTAGAGCCCAGAATACACCCACACATAAATGGTCAACTAATATTTGACAAGGGAGCCAAGAATCCTCAAGAGGGAAATGATCATCTCTTCCATAAATAGTGCTGAGAAAAGTGAATGTTCACATGCAAAGTGGTTAAATTGAGACCCTATCTTACACCACTCACAAAAGTTATATTGAAATTAGTGAAAGACTTAAATGTAAGACCTGAAACCATAAATTTCCTAGAATAGAACACAGGGAAAAATCTCCTTGACATTGTTCCTGGCAACAATTGTATTGGATATGATACCAAAAACACAAGCAACAAAAAGGCAAAAATCAACAAGCAGGGCTACATCAGACTAAAAAGCTTCTACACAGCAAAAGAAACAAGCAACAAAATGAAAAGCCAGTCTATGAAATGGAGAAAATATTTGCAAACCAGGTATCTCATAAGGAGTTAATATCCAAAATGCGTAAGGAACTCATACAATTCAGCAGAAAAAAGAATCAAACACTCAGATTAAAAAAACGGGCAGAGGAACTGAATAGATATTTTTCCAAAGAAAATATACAAATGGCCAATGTGTACATTTAAAGATACTCAACATCACCAATAATCAGAGAAATGCAAATCAAAACAACAGTGAGATAAAACATCATGCTTGCTAGAAGGACTATTATCAAGAAGACAAGAGATAAGGGATGGTGAGGATGTGCAGATAAAGGGAACCCTTGTAGCTGTTGGTCAGAGTGTCAACTGGTGCAGCCACAATGGAAAACAGTATACAGGTTCTCCAAAAAATTAAAAATACAACTACCCTATGATTTAGCAATCTCTCTTCTGGAGGAAGTGAAATTATTATCAGGAAGAGACAAATGCTGTCCCATGTTCATGGCAGCATTACTCACAACAGCCGGGCTATGGAAACAACTCAAGTGTCCCTCAAGGGGGGAAGGAATAAAGAAGATGCTGCCAATACAGTTACAGATCTATAGATGCATAGATGCTGGAATATTATTCAGCCATTAAAAAGAAGGATGTTCAGCTGTTTGCAACATCATAGATGGTCCTTGAGGCATTATGCTAAGTGAAATACATCAGAGGGAGAAAGACAGACACTGCATGATCTCACTTCTATAGAGAATCTAAAAAGGCTGAATTCATAGAAACAGTGAGTAGGATGGTGATTGCCAGGGACTGGCAATAAAGAGATATTGGCCAAAGGGCACAAACTTACAGTTAGAAGACGAGTACGTTCTGGGAATCTAATGTACAGCATGGGGACTATAGCTAACAAGACTGTCTCATATACTTGAAAGTTGCTAATTGAGTAAACCGTAAATGTTCTCACTATTTTAAAAATGGTAATTATGTGAGGAGATGGAGGTAACCTTATTGCGGCGTTTGGCAGTACACATCCATATTAATCATTATGCTGTCTACCTTAACCCGACACAATGTTATGTGTCAATTACATCTCAATAAAGCCGGAAAAGGTAAGAGAAAGGGGACTGAGATGTGGGGAAGGTAATCGTACAATGACTAGATGTTCTCTATTTTTCAAAGGCTTTCACTGAAGCCCTTCTCCCAGGGATGCAGCTTTTGCAATTACATAGCAACAAAGCGTTTGAAATAACTTTTTGACACTCTAAGAACAAAACTTACGCTGAACTGAGGGGTTTATAGAAAGCAACTCCTTTCAAGTGCTTTCTGCTCAAATGCTAACGGCTGTTGCAAACAATGAAAAAAGTATATTCCCAAAGTTAGAACGGACAGTGTCTCAGCTGAGAAAGGGTTAAACAAAGAGAATCAGATCCCAGCCAGTCAGGGTCTGAACACCAATGAGAATTTCTTTAGACGATGTAATGCTTGAATCCTGATATCCTTTTGAAAAGAGCTGTGGTTGGAGTTTCTATAAACCAGACTGAACTGGCATTTCCTCCTTCCAAGAGTCTCTTCTCTGCCTCCCACACAAGTTTCTTAGGTAGGTTTGTTCAGATGTAGTAACGTTCTTTCCTAATGCACGACAAAAAGTGCCTTTTGTCATTTGAATTTGGATTCTTTCAAGGTTACTAGTCCATTGCTCTCTGTGGGTCCCTCTGTTCTCATTGATAATAACACAGGACTAAAGGATTATGGAAAATTCAGAGAGATGCCATCTCCTCCCAGTCAACTCACTGACCAAATGCTGGCTCTTTCCACATTCGTTCTTTCTCAGATCTCCGGCGGGGGGGGGGGGGGGTTGTGAGAAAGGAAGATGGAGACCCACACTTTCATCTACACAGCAGAATGGAGACTTGCTGGGGTTCATGGGGCAGCTGTTGTGGCTTCATCCTCTTTTCCACTAGGATGCTGTTGACGACCAAATCAGTGGGACAGTTCCAGGTGACAGCAAGTCTGGTGAGCTCAGGAAACTTCCGGAAGGGCACTCTGAAGCTGTTCACTCTCTAAAAGCCCTCACGACTGACCTAGAGACATAAGACGCACATAAAGAGACAAGGGCAGTGCACTTGGGACTTTGTTTTAAGGCCCCCTTTTAACTTAAATCATAGAAGTGTGGAGAGAGTGAGGCCCATAAAATGGCAGGAAAGTTGGTAAGGATTCCTAGAGCACAGTAAAAATTGGCATATATCCCAACTTGGCTGAGAAACAATTTCCTTTACACAAACTATTTTTAGATTTAAAGAACCCTTCTAAAAGAATTAATTCATCACTTACCACCCTTCAAATCAAACTTTAAAATCTTGGTTAACCAATAACTTCTTCCAGCTTGTTCCATTCAGAATATACTAACAAATAACCGTCAGTTTTCAAAAGTAATGTACATCAAACATCACAGCACTAAATGAGCTAATCTATAGGCACATTCTTTGGAAACAAAAAAACTATAAAAATAGAAGACATTGCTATTTTTAAGATCATCAGCTCTGGAGTGCCAGGGGGGCTCCGTTGATTAAGCATCTGACTTCAGCTCAGGTTATGATCTCACTGTTCATGGGTTCAAGCCCTGCACTGGGCTCTGTGCTGACAGCTCAGAGCCTGGAGCCTGCCTCGGATTCTGTGTTCTCCCCTCTCTCTGTCCCTCCCCCACTCATTCTCTGTCTCTGTCTCTGTCTCAAAAATGAACATTAAAAATATTTTTTTAAAAAAGACCATCAGCTCTTATCATATTATTATCTACCTGTAGCATAGTCCATGAGAGAACACATTTCTTTTGTTCTTCATCGTATCCTTATCCCTTTGCAGGGAACATTACAAACATTTGATAAGATTTGCCACATTGAATTGAAAGTTGAACCTACAAATATTCCTTAAGCACCTAGTCTATGAGGCACTGTGCTAATAGGTGATGGCAAAAAGGAGCACAGAGACAAGTTTCTACCTTCTTGAGGAGAGGACCCAGTCTAACCAATCCCCAAGAGCTCTGTCATCCCAGACTCCAAGGGCAATAGTTGTGACTACAAATGCCTTTGGAGCCAGACAAGGAACATCAATAAGTGGAAGTAGGCTACTGAGTCTAAAACAACAGAAGATCATGAGGACAGTGAAAACTAGAGAATGCAAAGCTGATTTAGTATTATGCTTTTTCAACCTCAAATACTTTTTAAATGCTGTACTAACAAAAAGTGTTTTGTCCACTTGCTGGCAGATTATTCATCCAGGAAAAGGAATGAAGTTCTAACACGTGCTCCACCATGGACGAGCCTCAAAAACATTGTGCAAAGTGAAATAACCATAAAATAAAATAAGGCACAAAAAACAAATGTTGTGGATTCCATTTACATAAAGTATCTAGAATAGGCAAATTCATAGACACGGAAAGTAGATAAGAGATTACCAGAGGCTGGGGGTGGAGAGGGGAACAGAGACCTATTGCCTCATGGTTACAGTTTCTATTTGAGATGATGAAAAAGAGTTGAAAAATGATGGGGGAGGTTGCAGAACATTGTGAACCTAACTAATGCCACTGAATTGCACACTTAAACATAGTTTAAGTGGCAAAATTTTTACATTATATGTATTTTATCACATTTTTTTATTCTGGCAGTTGGCTAGCCAGTTGAGACTCCTGAGTCCTGACACAAGGCTTTATTCAATAATTGTTTGCCAAATAAATAAAGACATGGTTTCCATTGCCCCATGATATTCCAGAGTTTAGTGAAAATAACACAATATTTTAATTCAGAGAGCTCTTGGTCCTGCTATTTTACTAGCTATGAAATCTCGGGCAAGTTACTTAACCCCTCCATACCTCCACTTTCCCATATTACCTAATATGGGGTAATAGTGGGACTTACCTCCCAGGAGAATAGTGAAGATTGTATGATGCACATAAAGCTCTATTCAGAGTGGCTGCCTCATCACTATTATGAGCTATTATTAACATTAGATAGGCTAATAAGAATTAACTGTTATTATTAGGACACTAAAAAAAGAAGTATTTGCCTAGATTTGGTTCTAACCTAATGATTTATTTACCTGTCAATGATTGTCTTCTTCAGAACGATAGACATAGGAACATTAAAATGGAGTTCATAACGGAGTTTTCAAACATTTCATTGTAATCTAGTGACATCACTGACTTGCTGAAAGTCCTTTTAATGACTCCTTATGGTTTTAATAAACCCCAAGCCCTATAGCACAGACTTATCTTGACCCCTTCAGACTTGTAGCAGACACTGTGGCCTCCCCAGCGTCCATTCTGTGCTTCCCAGATACTCTGATTTCTGTTTTATAACCTCAGTGTTTCCAGGAAAGCTGACTCATCTCCTGGCCCCAGAGACAGACCACCTGTTCCAGGCCAAACTGCAGACCATTCCTGCCTCCTTGACACTGGTGTGATTCAGGGTTGGGCATGTGATATCCACTGCTCCAATCAGGGTGAATCTTCAGGCCTCTTATAATGAATCCTCGAACAAATCTCTCTCTCTTCTGGCTGATGTGTGAGGGCAGGTGTGAGGGCTGGGGCTATTGCAGCTACTTCACTACCTTAGGAGTCACATGTCAACATGTGGGCCAAGAAAACCAGAGAAGAATAGACAGCTCTGATGATGTTAAGCCATCCTACCCCTAGAGTTTTTGGTTTGCTGAGCTAATAGATTCCCCTTATTATTGCAACTGAAAAGTTTTAACTGGTTGAAAAAAAAAAAAAAGCCCATTCTGCTGCATTGCCCTCCACCCCACCACCCCATTCCAGCCAACTGGTCTGGTCCCCATGTCAGAATACTATCGAGTTTCTTCTGGGCAAACTGGTCTCACCAATGCATTCTCTCTCCCTGGATTATTTCTTTGACACCCTGCCTTCTATCATTTTTCTACTCTGCTTGCCCTGGTTAATTCTCATTCACCCTTAATAGTTCAACTTAAACATCATTTCTCCAAGAAAGCCTTCCTAGATCCCTTAGTCTAAGTCAAGGTCTCCTATTATGGGCACCCAAGACATTTTATATTTACCTCTGTAAGACTTATCATCATGATAATTAAACAATTGTTTAATTAGTTGACTTACATCTATCTCTCACATTTGTCTACCTTGTTCTGTGCTGCTATCTCCCCAGTGCCTAATGCAGAGTCTTGTCCATAACAGTAAATAAATATTAGTTAAACAAATGACTATCTTTTAACTGCCAAGGTTAATTGTTAAGGTGTTGGTGTGAACCTCCCAGTAAAAACAAAAACACTTTATAAACAAATCAATAGTTGAAAAGAGAGGGCTTAAGATAAGAACAAGCCACTGATCTCTCGCTGTGGATGAACAACCACGCTCAACAAATATTGTTTAGGCACCCACTCTGCACACTACAGAGACTGAGGTACAGAAGACATTGACCTTGCTCACCAGGAGCCCTTTGCTGAACTTTAATTAGCTGGGCATAGAAAATACTGCTGCTGTGAAGTCACAGTCACATTTGCTGTCCAAGTCACATCTATTACTCATTGCTTTGGAGTTAGTTCAAGCAGGGTCAAACCTACATTTAGCCTTTCAAAAAATCTGTTTTCGCCTGTGTCCAACTGGTAGAAAAAGCAGAGTTCTCAAGTGCTCCTTTCTTGCAGTTTCCTTTTAATCTTTCTTTAATCTCTAAACCTTGGAGGCAAAGAGAAGAGTTCTGGTTGCCTCCAAGCCTCCCTTCTCTAGGACTATGAAAGCATTTTGTAAACCTCAACCCACTGTCCACATTTAGTTTCTACCATAACAGCAACCAATGGTTGGTGACAGTAAGGGCTTGGAAATAAAGCAGTATTCTTCAGGATATGTCAGCATATGTCAGGATGAGCCAGAGGCCAGAATCAACTTGAATTTCAAACCACAAAGAACACTGATGGCTTTGGTGTCTTGGTAGAGCCAAGCATTGATCCATTAAAACCTGGGCTTCACCGCTTACTACCTTTGTGACTTTGTGCATGTTACAAATGCTTTGCAAGCCTCAGTTTCCTTCTCTTTGAATCAGAGATACAAGTACCTCATTTCATAGGATGAAATGAGATAAAGCACATGAAACACTTTCACAGGGTTTGGCACATTGAAAGCACTCCATACATTTTAACTCCAATTATTTTCTAATCCACCAGGAGAAAGGTAACATTAGAGTGAAGACTTTCTTCCCCCAGCTTTTGTTTTGCACTCAGCCTGTTTTGTTCAGTGATGACCTGTACTGACTCCATAAGCAGATGCTTCCTTGGAGATTTTAGCTGCATTTTCCCCCTGGGCCTACTTTACCCTGAAACAGCAACATGGAAGGTGAGACAGTTCAATGCTATTGCCTTACATAGTGATAACAGCATTGTTGACATATCAGTCCTCCATGTCAAAATATTATGACAACCATAATAAGTAAAATAAATGTAAAACATTTATTGATTTTTAAGTGTTATCATTTCCCTCTACTATCAGTGACATACGATGTCAAATGTGATATACTTGAAGTATATTTTAAGCAAGATAATTAATGAATTGGATTTAGGAACTGGGTAGTTAACATATTTTATGAGGCAGTTTGAGGAGAAATCCCCATACAGAGCAACCTATCAACAGAAGCTCCAGGCCATGTGTCCAATATACAATCCCAGTGACATCCTTCCTGCCAAGGCTCCACGTCCACACCCATGAGACGAGAGAAAGAGATCAAAGTAAGCTGTTGAAGTTGCTCATACCATTCTGACAGACATCAATAATCAACCCAGCCTTGAAAGAAAGGAACAAAGAAAGAAAGAAAGAAAGGGAAAGAAAAAGAAAGGAAAGAGAAGAGAAGAGAAGAGAAGAGAAGAGAAGAGAAGAGAAGAGAAGAGAAGAGAAGAGAAGAGGAGAGGAGAGGAGAGGAGAGGAGAGGAGAGGAGAGGAAGGAAGAGGAGAGGAGAGGAGAGGAAGGAAGAGGAGAGGAGAGGAGAGGAGAAGAGAAGAGAAGAGAAGAGAAGAGAAGAGAAGAGAAGAGAAGAGAAGCGAAGAAGTTGGGCTTATGGTCATTTGCTTTTCCTTTTATCCCAACCAACTTATCTTCTCTTGACTCGTGGTTTCTTAGGCAAAGATAGAAATGGGTGGGGCAGAGGGGCTCAGCCCCTTCTGAGCCTCATCGCGTATGACATCATGTTGTCATGAGCAGCAGTTGTAAGGGTGACAGAATCCAGGTGTTACAGAAGATGAAAGGCCCAATGTCACTGAGCCCCGAAGAGTGGCCTTCAGCACAACAGTATGGAAAAGGAGGAGGAGGCAAAAGGGGAACAGAAGCGTCAGTGGCAATGAGAGATGTTCTGACAGGATGTATGCTAAACGAGTTATAGAGGCAATTACCCTAAAAATTTTGCAGCGGCCATTTGCTCGGTAACCTAGCCCGACCTGACACTGAGCAGAGATTGCCATAAGCAGGGAATTTACGGTGCTGGAACGCTAGTTTAGCCTAAATTACCTCAGGGAACAGATTTAAACCCCTTGCGTTTTTAAAAATTATGCGACAAGAACAACAACGACGAGATGAGTTTATGCAAAGCCTGTACCGACTGCAGGATGGGGCCCCTCTAAGTCTTTATCTCCCGAGACGAGACAGCTCTGCTCGCCTGTTGGTTTGCTCACAGTGGATGAAGATTCACAGCATTAATACATAATAACTGTATCTCACTCCATTACAGGTGGTTCAAGGCTGCTTCACATAAATGATATGCATGGCTTTGTGTCTTCATCTTTAAAACCACCGAACATCTTGGTAGCAGACATATGTTAGGTTTAATGCATCCCCTACCATAAAAGTGTTGCTTAAGACTAATGAACAAACGAATGTTTGTTCAAACCTCTTTGTGAAAATCAAACAAGCTTTCAACAGCTATTCATATATTTATTGTCAGATGTGAATCATCACTTAGGTGCTTTGCCCTGAACTATTACCAGCTAATGCTTGTAGTTTCGAGGCACTAATTCACGTACTGTGGTTTTTGTTTTGAGGGGTTTATCCCCCGCTTCCTTTCTGTCGATGTCATCTCCAGAAGGGTTCTGTATTGAAAGTTCCTCCTTGTCATAGGCAGAACAGACAAGACATGTGTCCCACATAGGCCTGGAGCCATCTCCAGAAGGGCTGCAGCCTCTGGGGACCGTCCAGCCAGCGCCTGCCTGCCTTGGATTGTGCACCAAAATCCCTCCCCAGCAACTGAGCCCGAGCAGGGCCCGCGCCCTACCTCTGCCCCCGCCCCTTCTCACAAAGTAGCTGTTTTTTCAGACTCAGCAGCACCTGAAAAGCTCCCACAAGATTTACCCATTATATTAAATAACAGGTTTTAGAAGCTGGGAACTGTTATTCTAGTGTTGCTGGGTGTCATTAAGGTTGCACGTCTATGCTTGTTTAATTTTTCTTCTGCCATTAAGCAAACTAAATGCTCGGAGATTTTTTTCTGTCTCAGTGGGGTCCACCCAGAATAGAAAAGAGAATAAGTGTTCCAGGGTTGTGGAACTGGGTTTTTTTGTTGCTTTCATTATGAGGAAGGAATTAAAAATCCCTCCTAGTCAGTACTTAAAATATCAAAGTCATTGTTTAATGCCTTTGAGTCACTGTACAACTAATTCAATTGCACAGTGTAGCGCCGTTTCACGGTGTGTGAAACACAGATAGTACATAGAAGTGATTGCAAAGTTGAATAAACACCAAATTAGTTTTAAAAGTCTGCAACTTCCTGGTGGAGTCTTTCAAACTGAACTGCACGCACTATTGTCTGACAAAGTCAATGGTCGCCAAAAGGTTACATTACCTCTCACTTGTGTTAACATGGGGGGGTGCCCCTTGATGCCATGGTGTCTGGAGGAGGTAGCTGTCCTCTGGGAGGTGTGTGCACTAACAACTCAGCATAACCTGCCTGCCGGCACTCAGGGACACATGGCAACACAGCCTGGTGTGAGCAAATATGGGGTGAGCAGGGTGCATGACAGAAAAACCATGGCCAAATGAGAGACCAAGGATGGTTTTAAAAGCAGTTTGCTGAGGCACCTAAGTGGCTTAGTCAGTTAAGCATCCGACTTAGATTCAGGTCATGATCTCACGATTCATGGGTTCGAGCCCTGCATCAGTCTCTGTGCTGACAGCTCAGAGCCTGGGGCCTGCTTCTGATTCTGTGTCTCCCTCTCTCTCTGCACACCGCTCCCCCCCCCATGCTCCATCTCTTTCTGTCTCTCAAAGATAAATAAACATTAAAAAATAGATAAATAAATAAAAGCAGTTTGGTATAGATAACATACTACAATTTGAGAGTTGGAAAGTCAAGGTTCAGGACCCAACCCTGCTGCTTCCTGGCCACGAGACCATGATCAAGCCACAAGGCAAACCTCAGTCTCCGTATCTGAGCCCATAGTCAGTAATGATCACTACTGACTAATTATTATGTGTGTTCCAAACACTGTTCTAAGTGCTGAAGTGCTGAGACACAACATCAAACAAAACAAGTAAGCCTGTGTCCACAGTGACATTGATTACCTATTGTAAACAATCATAGAAATAAAAAGACAATACTTATTGATCGCTAAGGATGTGTTAAACACCGCACTAAGGACAAGAGGTATAACTACACAGTCTCCACCCTCAGTCATTCATTCATGGACCCAACAAACACTTCTGAGGACCCTAAAAGTACCAGGTACTGGGAATATAACAGAAAAATTAAATCTCTGGCTTCACAGAGCTTTCATTCTAATCAGGAAATTGAGCAATAAGCCAATAAGTGGCTCACCTTCTTTAAGTCATTTGCTCAAATATCCATTTCTCAAAAAGGCTACATGACCACCCTGTTCAAAATTTTAACCATGATCCCGTATCCATTCCTGTTTATTTTGCTGTGCTGGTTGGTTTTATGTGTCATTGTAATTGGGCCATGAGGTGGCCATATGTTTGTTCATCCTGGGTGTGAGGGTGTTTTTTAGCTGAGTCATTTGAGTCAGTAGACTTATAAGTAAAACAGATTGTTCTCCCCAGTGGAGGTGAGCCTCATCCAATAAGTTGAAGGCCTGACCCTCCCAACACTAAAAGGGAACTCCTCCAGCCTGACCACCTTGGCAATGGGACATCAGCTTTTGCCTGCCTTCAGACTTGAATGGAAACATTGCCTCTTCGTGGGTCTTGAGCCTGTTGACTTTCAGACTAGAACTTACACCATCATCTCTTCTGCTTCTGCTGCCTTTGGATTTGGACAGAAACTATACCTGGTCACCAGCTTGCCAACTGCACATGTTGGAACTCCTTGGCCTCCATAATCCTGTGATCCAATTCCTTAAAATAAATGTTTTAGAAATCCAATTGGTTCGGTTTTTCTGAAGACTCCTGACTAAGAAGTCTATTCCATATTTTTTCTCCAACACGCTTATCACTTTCCAATATACCAAATAATTTACCAATTATGTTTTTGGCTTGTTATTTATTTCCTCCAGTAGAATGTAAGTTTCACAAGGAGTTTGCTCATTGATACAAGGCTGGCATGTAGTAGGCATTACAGTAGGCCTTCAAAACATAATTGTTGAAACAAACAAACAAATATAGTATGCAGAGTGGACATAAGTATTAGGAATAAAAATAAAACTGAGTAAAGAAAATACAGGGAACCACCATGGCAGGTGTTTTTATTAAAAGTGGCCATGTCTTGGTGGGATAATGAATATTGTTTCTAGGATGACTGTACTATTATTTATCTTTCAAGCTGGACATTTTTTCTTTTAACTAAGCTTTTAATTTTGAAATCCTCGTAGATTTGCACAGGACTGTAAGCAATCATATGGAGAGATGCTGTGTACTCCCTACCTAATTTTCCTCAACAGTAACAGGTTGTAAAATAGAATAATACCACGACCAAGCTATACACACTGATACTATCCACTAATCTTATTCAGATTTCCCCAGTTTTACTTCCCTCACCCAGGCAACCACTAATCAGCCACACCATTTATATATTTTTTCCAAACAGGGGCACTTTTGAAAGCACTGGGGAGGAACAGGGGGGACACTACTAATAATTATAGCAAGACAATTGGCAAATCAGGACTGTCCCTCGAAAAACATGACAGATGGTCATCTATTTATTATGGAACAATAGCAGTGGTCACAATAACTGGGGACAGTCACGGCATGCTTGCAGTGTCCCAGGCACTGTACTGAGCCCTGCTCATGTTACCATTTTTAAAACTCAGCACAATCACATGAAGCCCATACCGTTACTGTTCACATTTTGCAGAGGACAAAACTGAGGCAAGGAGGCATGAAGACATCTCCCCAGGGTCACAGGATGTATAGCTCTCAGAACCAGGAATCATAAAAAGGTCTATCTGGTTCAAGAACTTGCCTTTTTAACTCCTGCATATTAAACAAATAGTTACAACAACCGAGCTACTAGATCATTACAAATGAGCCAAGTGTTTAGAAGGGGAAGTAGAAAGTGCTACTGAAGCATAAAATGGGAACTGGAAAAATACACACTTGTTGTAATGATTGAAAGCTATTAGTTGGAGTGCTTGTGCACACACACACACACACACACACACAAGCAGAAACACAAACATACACACAAACACACACAAAAACAGAAAACAAATGTTTAAAATGTTTAGCATTATCAACCTACATGTCAGAAGAAATGGCCTTAAATGGATATTCATCATCTTGAATCTCCAACATTTTAAGAGCAATCTCCTTAAAAGTACAGTAGCTTCCCACACATATATATATTCTCTGAGATGCTGACATAGAACATTGGATTTTAAACTTTTAAAAATGTCCAGTTTCCAACTGCAACGCAAAGGGAGAGTCCCACTCAGCCTGATACCATAAGCCATGAAGCAGAGTTCTCCCCAGAAGAAATCACCTCTGAGTTCCCAGAGATATTAGAGGAGCCATCACTGAGGGACTGAGTCTTTCATATTTAAAATCAGGTAGAATGTCCTAGGGGAGCTGGTGGGGAGGGAGGGGGGACAAAGCATCTACTAGGCAAAGTGGAACAAATCCAGGAGCAATCATGTCCAATCTCACAATCTCACATCATGTTTTCTCAAAAGGAGGAGAATTAAAGATCAGCTACCTTAGCACATACTTAAAAATAATTATTACTTGTAAGAAAATCTTTGATATTTTAGTATGACAGTAAGAAAACCCAATCAAGAATAAGCACCTGGGCTACATTGGAACATTGAAGACTGAATATCTTGAGAGGGTTATCCTCAGACTTTCCAGTTCTAAACCTCTGGGTTTCATGGAGCCCGGCTGGTTCAGTCAGTGGAACATACAACTCTTGATCTTAAGGTTGTGAGGTCAAGCCCCACACTGGGTGTAGAGATTACTTAAAAATAAAATCTTCAAAAAAAAATAAACTTCTGGGTTTACTGAGATCTGATGGAAAATCAGAATGATGGCATCCTATAGGAGAAAATCACCAGCCCATGCATATGAGCTGCCATGGGCATGGGGGAGTGGAGGTGACAGGGGAAGGGGTGAAAATTGATTAAGGTGCTTGCAGACTCAGCACTGAAACAAATATTGGGTTGGAGCCAAAAGACTGAGTTTGAGTTCAGGCATGGATATAGCTCAGTAGTTCTGAGCAAAATTCCCAGGTCCAAGTTTCCATATCTATGAAACGAGACAAAGTATGCTCAAAATCCTATATTAATAAGGGCATTATTTTTATTTGAGGTATTGAAAAGAAGGGCACACTTCTTTAATAAGAGTTAGGAGAGAAGATAAAAGGCTGCAGGAGCCCCCTGGGAATTCCTGCAGGAAGGACTTTCACAAGAGCTGCAGGCCAATATCAGGTCTTAAGGGCCTTTTGGAGCAGCCAAGTACTCTGCTCGGAAGATTGTACCCTGAGAAGTCTCTGTGCCCCATTTTTTCTAACCAGCCAATTTTGATCCTGTCATATTACCTCATCCACAGGCTAGAAAGCATCTGTTTACTGTTTTTATTCCAGAAGACAGTAGGCAGTGGACAAAAGGTGGGTCATTGTCACTCTAGCTAAGTCTCTATTCAAATGTCACCTTCCCAGACAGGATTTGATTCTTTTTAAATAAAGAACATTATCTAAAATAGCAGCCTCTCCTGCACACAGTCTAACTCTTACCCTGACTTTTTTGTCCTCAAAGATGTTATCATTCCTTGACATGATTTTGCATGTTGATTTGCTTGTTGATTGCATGTTCCTTCAGTAGATCATGGGGACAAAAAGACCCTATCTGTTGTGGTACATACTAAGTGCTTGATGCATATTTTTTTGAATAAATGACTGAGTGAATTCCATTCTTGACTGTATTCTGTTGACATTGTCCTTTCTTTGCTGCCTTGGACAACTCTGAAAGTTCTTTTGCTATTTTGCACATTGTTCAGTTCATTGTCTTTCTCTGTCATTTGAATCTTTTCGTTACTTTGTTTGGGTTCTCCCAAAAGTAGAGCCTGAGACAAGAGCTTTGGTGTTGGTTGTTTACTTGGAAGATAATCCCGAGGGTGGAGGAAATAGGAAGAGTGAGGCAAGGAATGAGAAAGAGCCTTGCCTGGGGTGGGGGTGCTGATGTGAGAGGTGGGCACTCAATTCTACCTAGAGTTGCTGAGGTACTTACCGCACCTCCCAAAAGATGGAGGATGGAATATTAATCCACACAAACAGAGGAATATGAAAAAACAAAGTTTAGTCTTGCCCTTGATAAAACTTTACTATGAGTGAAAATGAAAACAAGAAATGCTTATGACTTATTTATTGTACCAAAGGGAATGAAATTTCACTGAGTGCCGAACATGAGCTGGGCACTATGCTAAGAGATTTATATAAATTCTTTTATTTCATTATGGCAACAAGAGCCACAACATATTGGCTTCTATAGTGTCACTGGGTCCTTCCCATACATGATCTCACCAATTCTCACAACAATTAAGTACGGTTTTTTTTTTTAATCTCCATTTAAGCGAAGAGAAAAGGGAGACGGAGAGAAAAGAAATAATTTGCCCTAGGTCACACCACTGATCGATGGCAGGTCTTTCTGACTCTATAGCTCATCCAGTAGAGAAACAATTAGAGGAAAACTGCAGGGTAGCATACATTTGAGTGGGTGAGTATGTGACAGAGACACGACAAAGGAATCAGGGAGGGAAAAGATTGTTGTGAGCTAGATATCATTTTTTTTTAATTTTTAAAACTTTTATTTATTTTTGAGAGTGAGAATGAGAGGGGGAGGAGCAGAGAGAGGGAGACACAGAATCCGAAGCAGGCTCCAGGCTCTGAGCTGTCAGCACAAAGAATGACGCGGGGCTCAAACCCACGGACTATGAGATTATGACCTGAGCCAAAGTCGGACCCTTAATTTTTTTTAATGCATGCAAAAGCAAAGGGCTTTATGACGAGTTTAGGCTGGCTGAGCCTAAGCTCGGGCTCATACACTTCACCTGCGCAGCGGATCCATGCTGAGAGCCCGGAACAAAGGCAGGGTAGGGCCTCTATGGGATTGGGAAGGGGGAGTTACAGGAAATTGTGACACAGGTATAGGGGTCCAATCATTATTATACAATATTGTTGACAGCAGGTTTAACCACTCACATTGCCTAGAGTATTTGTTACTTTTGGCGGGACCCAATCACAACATTTAGAGTGTTAACCAATTACAGAGTGGACACAGGGCCCAGGACCCTCACGTAGGGTGTAACTAGCTTTCTAGGCCTGCCCTTAGAAATGTTAAAGATGTTAGCTGGCCTTTCTTGATTGGGTGTTACAAGGGTGGTCCCTCCTTCCTGAGGCAACATGTGCCCTTCTATTGCCTAATGATTCTGAGAAGCCGACTTCAGACCTGCAGTCGGACACTTAATTGACTGAGCCACCCAGGTGCCCCTAGACGTCATTTTAATAAGATTCCATGAAGAAGGCAGATCTTGGTTAAGTATTTAAAAAGGGAGAAAAGAGGGGCACCTGGTGGCTCAGTCCATTTAGTGTCTGAGCTCGGCTCAGGTCATGATCTCACGGTTCCTGAGTTCAAGCCTTGTATCAGACTATGTGCTGGCAGTGCAGAGCCTGCTTGGGATTCTTTCCTCTCTCTCTTCCCCTCTCTTGCTCATGCTCTTTCTTTCTCTCAAAAATAAATAAACATAAAAAATAAAAAGGTAGAAGAGCACAGGGTAGATGTGGGGAGAAGAGAGGGGTGGTGCTAGACCAGGAAGACGGCTGGAGAGAAAGTCATGAAGACAGGGCTCTACGCATTCAGAATCCTGTCACCACAGAGCTCACCCCACATTATCTTTCATAAATAAGTAGCGTGTCGTGGAATTATGGAACATGAAAGATATGGATTTGGAGCATGATCTAGTCAAATGAGAAAGAAGGAACAAACTAAACAAAGAACAAAATCCAGATTGTGTGATGATTCTGAAGCCCTCGTACCTTAGAAACTCTTAATTTTTCAAAGGGTATTTGAAAAGACATATATTCCGTTGGTGCAGCCTAACAACAGTGGAATGCTAATAACCTTTAATTTCCTTGACTTCTAACCTTCCTAACCTGCTGGGCTGCTGGAATAGCACTGTAAATCAAAATATGCAGAAGTATATGGTGAACATGTGTATTGAGTCATTCCAAACTGCCTGCTGGCTTTAAAAAACACCACTCACAATTATATTTATGCTGTTTTTATTTTTTA
This sequence comes from Suricata suricatta, assembly GCF_006229205.1. NCBI lineage: Eukaryota > Metazoa > Chordata > Mammalia > Carnivora > Herpestidae > Suricata > Suricata suricatta. Next base: position 70,470,869 of record NC_043707.1, read on the forward strand.
TATGTCTTTCTTCTCACTCGTGCCGCAACTGATTAGTGTAGGCATCAAAAACCACACACAATAAAAAAAAAAAAGGGGAAGCAGAAAAGGGACTCAGAAAATGGTGAGGGAGGCTAAAATATCCCTGACATCCCTCCCCACCCCAACTGTTCTAAATGTTCTTCTATTTTCAATAAAAAAAAAAAAATTGGAATATTGCCTTGGGTCTACTAAATCATTAGCAAATTAAGAACCTGTTTTTAATAACATTTAACTTGTAAATAATGCATTAATTGACTAGCCTGAATGTTAGCTTGCACATTCGAAACTCTGCTACTAAATTTGTAATGAAAGAAATGTGCTGTAACAGTAGGCTATATGGTGAATATAACAGATTAAATATGACAGTTGATATTTGTGAAAATGGGGTTATAATTAGAGGACACCTGCAGCTGTTTTCCAACCAAAACAACAGAAATTAAACATGCATAAAGTGTGTGCGTGTGTCACATTTTCTGTTGGCGCATTCCTTTTGTTCTCCTGGAGTCTAGTGCTGGGCTTTTCCCCATCATTTTGTCAGGTCAAATCTCTAAGCAAGCAACAAGTGGCTGCTTGTGAATGCAGTTTATTGGATCTCTAAGTGATACATCCTGGAGAGGAAAGAAAAAGAACATGAATCTTTCTTCCTAACAGTTAGGAGTTACTAAAAAAACATGACTGATGATCCAGCATGTTGATAATGCTCAGAAGTAGAGGGGGCCATGGAAGGAGGAGCCAGCAGCTTCTTCAGTCTTACCTGCATTGCCCCCAACTCTCTAGCAAGATTTCTGAGATGGAAATATGAAGGATGTGACACGCTGAAGGTTATTCATTCCTAAAAATGTGTACGGTGGTGGGTGGGTAGAGAAGATGCTAGAAGTGGAAGTTAAATAGATTATTGGCAATGACTAATAATTGATAAAGTGCTGTATTTCATTAATTCATATTTTCATTTATGCAACAAAGTTAGATAAGTGTCTCCCAGCACTGTCAATAAATTAGGCACCAGGACACACAGTGAATGAAGAGAAAGAGAGACCATGAAAGTCATGCAAAGAAAGAGATGAAGCATTAAGAAGCACATCTTGGCCCATCTTGTCCAGAGAAGTTAAGGAAGGTAAAGACAGAAAAGCTTCCCTTCAATTCTTTAATTTGTCAATCAAAAGTCATTAGGGACCTCAGCAAAAGTAGTTTCAGTGGAGTATTGGGGACAGAAACCAGATTACAGTGTGTTACACAGTGAATAAGAGCAAAAATGTGGAGTAAGTGAGTATAGACTACTCTTTTCAGAAGTCTGATCAAGAAAGGTCAGGGAGTGGAGGAAGGGCGGGGAGGGAGAGAGAGAGAGAGAGAGAGAGAGAGAGAGAGAGAGAGAGAGAGAACGAAGGGCCAGTTTTCCAAAGACCTGGACAAGTTGCACGTGCTGAGTGGTGGTAACAGCCATTACGCACAAAGTCTTGGCACATTAATATGTGTGCGTGCACCTCAGTTACGTGCTTTGTTTTTTCTATTAGAAGTTGAAACTCTCTTCCAAATTAAAATTCTCATTTAACGTGCTCATTAGTCTTCATTTTATGAAGGGTCACAGCGAAGCTTGGCTACACATTCAACTCTACTACATATTATCAATGAGTTGCCATTAACTTGGTCAATAATCTGCATTTGTCTGTGTGCGAAGAGTTACAATTTGCTGTTCTGTTCTGAGTAAGGCCAAAAACCATATGAAATTGCCACACTTTTGGGTCAAAAACATAGCTAAATATGGGCCATTTTGTATGGTTCAATCTGACAGGAAGCAGCGGGGCTAGGGAGATCATAGCATTTCTATACCCTTTTCAAGGAGACATAAAGTGGGAAGAAGGAACAAACAAGAAAGCTGGGACAAAGGGTATTGAGTAAAAGGAAAATAAAAGAATACAGTAATCTTTCTGTCTGGGTTAGGTGTGTGTTCCCAAGGGAAATAATTTTTGAGGATGTAGCTTGATAGTAATAATAACACTTTTAAGGAGTACGGATGGCTCAAGGGATCAATTGGGATTTAGGGAGTGGGGGTTTTTACCTGCAGTCTGTCCAATTTAGTCATACAAACTTGCAGTTTTACACAATTAAACATTACAGATCCGAAACTAACTCGCCAAAGAAAAACACTCTTGGATTTCTGGGTAACTCTTGGCAGATCTTTTGTCCTCATTGTAACGCGATGGCTCCTTCTTTAAGATGAAGGCCTGGGTCACATGCTCAGCCTCAGTCTGACGTGAGAAATCCAGAATTGTAAGTCCGAGTTAAGATAGTGCCCATGCAGCCAGCAAGGGAAAGTAATTTTTTCAAACTGCCTACACTAAAAATAAACCTAAGGTGGTCTCTGGGGATGGCTCCCCAGTCCCCTTCAAGGACGCTAAAATCACCGTGGTGGGAGGTTGAGATGGACTGGGGAAAAAAATAAATACATACAAAATAAAAACTGAAAGAAAGAAAAACACCCTAATGAGGGCACCAGCAGTGAGTCGATGGGAGCTAAGCCACCATTGGGAATGCATTACCTGAGCGTTTTCTCCAGAGCAGGGTCAGTGGACGAATCTGTAAGGAGAAATTCCCACAGCAGTGCACAATTTGGGCTTTGGTTAAGTTCTTGGAATGTCTTTTGTCAGCTGTCAGAATCACATATTCATAAACACAGAGAAAAGGCCTCACTAAAATAAAGCCAGAGAACCAAAAGCAGCAGATCCTGGTTCCTTCCGTGTTAATAGCCAAACATGGAAATGTTTAAACCCACATACCAGGCATCCATGTCAACCTTGATACCTTCATGGCTGGTCCCAAGTTTCTCATCTTTATGAGGCCATGGCTAGGCAATCACTCAAAACAACACACTGTATTGCTCAGGGCACCATAGTTGGCATGGGAAGTCTTGAGTCATAGTTGGTTACACAGTGTCTTGAAGAAATATCCCAGCTCTTTATCAAGCTATAAAATTCTTCCTTCTAGACAAGGAATGGAATTCTCTACCTGGGTTTTTATTTTATTGAGTTGCAGGTAGAGCTCTTTCCTATATTATATTTATATTATTATATAATTGGTAATGGAATGTAAGAAGATTTCAAAAGACAGGTCTGGATGGAATTCTCTTTTCCAGCTTATAATATATATTTTATAAAACTTGACATGGTTGATTTTAATATTATAATACCTATAATACATGTGATGAAATACCTGACCTGGCCTCTCTGAAGGTAAGATACTTCCTACATTCTAGAGCTAAGTAATCTAACTGACAGTGCCACACATAAAATTGCACCCAGAAATTTATAACAAGTGTCTAATCACCCTAGGGTTACTCCTGAGAGCTCAGTGTCAATTCTATTCGAGAAGAAGCAATCTGACCCACTGTGTGGCCTGGGAAAGACTTCTCTTGCCACATATGGAACAGGTTGTGGCTAATTATATGATGGTTCTAAATTATTTGTTCCTCCCTAAAAGTGGTTTATACTTCTCTATCCCATTGACATCAGGCTTAGCCATATGACTAACTCTGACCAATGAAATGAAAGCAAAAGTGACAATTACCACTCCCAGACAGAAGCTTTGCAAGCATCAGGTTAATCCCTGCATTGCTCTTTTTCCTCTGCCCAGAAAATTGCATGACCTAAATATGGACTCCTCCTTCAGCTTTAATTCCAGAATGAAGATGTGTGGAACAGAACTGCAGCTGACCTACAGCCAACAGGTAACAAGAAAGAAAATAATCTTGATTGTTGTAAGCCTCTGAGAACTGTCTTGTCTGAGAATTATTTGTTACCAGAGATTAACAGCAAAAAAATGACCAGTACAAAAGTACAGGTACAGGAAGTAATTCTGCTCCTGGAAATTCATATGTAACTGATGTGTCTACATCTCAGTACAAATAAAAAAGGGGACTCTTGTGGGACAGGAAGGAAGAAGGGACTTATGGAAAGAAATCCCAGAGGAATATTTGTGGGATTCTAGAAGAAGAGTTATGTTCTGTCAGCTGCATTTTAAGACTTTCATGAACTTCTACTTTTTCTTCTTTCTCTGCTCTATTGGTACGCCAAGGAGTATCTTATTCTGAGAATACCAGTTTGAAAAGGACCAATCATATATGAGTTCAGGAAACCAAGAGCTTCTTTCTATATTCACCTCAGAGGTGTTATTAATACCTCCAGCAGACATTCTATAGTCCCCTAGTCCTGTAACTCTACCACTCCCCTAGGCAACTCTTTCCTACCACTCCTTACTCTTCAAACCTCTAACCACCTTGCCATTCTCACTCTGGGCTGATGATGACTTCCTAGCTCACTGAGAAAATGGCAATACTCAAGAGAACATCACTCAGCTTCTATCTCCACATCTGTTCTCCTACCTGCGTTTGTGGCCATTTACTCAACCTTTTCTCCTTGCCATGCTCCTAGTCAAGACCAACTCCTCCATTTGCCCAGACCACTCACCCACTAAAAGACATTGCTCTATTGCCTCTTTTCTCTTGATTTGATGGCTCTCTTCAATGTTTCAATGTGTCATTGTTTCATATATTTTGTAAAAGGTCTCTTTACTACAGTTCCCCTGTAGCTCTTTGCTTTTCTCACATTTCCTTTAGAGCAAAACCATTTGAAAGAGTGCCTGTATTCTCTTCTCCAATTTCTCGCTTCCCATTCTTTATTGAGTCTCCTCCAGTCAGGCTTTCACCTGCACTTCCCTGGAGACGCCCCTCTCATCAAGGTCCAACAGACCTCTGCTTTGCTAAGCCGGTGGTCATTTCTTGGTCCTCATCCTCAATCAATCATTAGTGTTGAACACAATCACTGTCTCCTCTTTGAAACACTTTTTTTTTCCCCACTAGGCTTCCAAGACTCTCTGCTTGTTTGGTTGTATCCTTTCTTCTCTTGTCATTCCTCTTTGTTTACTCTTGATGTTTCTCCCCATTTCTGCATTGCAGTTTCCAGTCTGAATCCTTGGAGCCTGTCTCTTTACTATCTCTGCTTACTCTGTTGGAAAGCTGACCCAATCTCATGGCTCCAATATGTTTATACTTCCAGCCTGTGTCTCCTGAAATCCACTCATGTATCCATGACACATTATACATGCATGGATTGGATACTTAATAGGCACCTAACAGGTGACACATCTAAAACTAAACTTCAATAGTCTCCACGCTACCACCACCACCACCACCAAGATTGCTCCTTCCAAGTCTTTCCTACTCAACAATAGGCAACTCTCAGTTCAAGTCAAAACCTCTTGAAGTTTCCTTGGCTTCTCTTTTCTCATACCCCACATCCCAGCCGTCAGCAAATCCTGTTCATTCTACTTTCAAATATATCCAGAATCCCATCACTTCTCATTGTTTCTACTGCTACCATTCTAGTCTGAGCCACCATTAACTTTTGCCCGGGTTAGTGCAGTGACCTCCTTACTACCTCCTTTTGCTGTACTTGTCCTTTTTTAGTCTGTTCTCTACATAGCAACAAAGGTATTTCACTAAAACATGCCAGATGGTACTCTCTGCTCTCAACATCTTCCCCAGTGCCTTTCCTCTGCTCTCCCTCTACCCACCGCCCCACTGCCCTTTCCAGCTATACTGGCTTCCTCATGATTCTTTAAACATATCAGGCATACTCCATCTTAGCATCTCTGCACTTGCTCTTCCTTCTGCCTGCAATGCTTTTAGGAGTGCTTTTATTTTTCCATGAAATAGGAAGCAAAGCAACTCAGCTCATTTGCTGACTTCTGTCAGATCTTTACCCAGTGAGGCCTGGGCCATACTATCTGATGTTGCAAATCCACCCAATAGGTTCAGCCCTCCTTCCCCACTTCATTCTTCTGCTGAGCATACATGATTATCTAACAGACCACATATTTTGCTTAATTTAATTTGTTTATCACCTGTATTCTGCCACCTAGATTTAAGTTCCATGAGGGCAGAGATTTTTTTTTTTTAACTACTACCCTCTAAATACCCAGAATAGGGCCTGGCACAAAGGAGGCTCAACAAACATTTGTTGAAAGAATAAATAAAACTTTTTTTTTTTGCAAATTGCCATTCTTGATGGCTGAGTTCAGTGTATATAGATATCTATCTATCTATCTATCTATCTATCTATATATATATATGTATGTATGTAGATAGATGATTGATAGATAGATATCCCGCCTTGGGAATTTTTTATACTTACTCTCTCTCTCTCTCTCTCTCTCTCTCTCTCTCTCTCTCTCTCTCTCGCACATACACACACATATCTCCTTCTTTGTCTGCTGGTTTCCTTTCTAGTCACTAGTGCCATTTTACCCCTTATAATTTTCCAGGTCAAAATTCTGTACATTCTCTCTCTCTCTCTCTCTCTCTCTCTCTCCTAAACCTATCTTCTAGTCTACATCTTTACCTCTTTGATGGGGGGTATATTTAAGTTTATTTAGTGTTGTACCCCTTTTCTTGGTATGATAAGAGAAAGTTAAAGTTGAGATGGGTTTTAGACTTCACCTTGTTCTACCCTCTCATTTGACACAAAAGGAAATGCTGGTCTCTTTTCAGAGAGAAGAAACTTTTCAAGGTTACATACCTAGTTCCTAGTTAGTAGCGTAGCAGGGCCATGAGCCCTGGCCTCCAGCTCACCCCCCTCCCATGGTACCCACCACATCTTCCTTCTGGCTTCTGGAGTAAAACTAGCTTCTGTTAATTCTTCTGCTGTTTTTATTTTTTCTCTCCCCTTAGTTATATCATTTTGATATCTTCATAAACCTTCTTTTATCTCATTTTGCAAGAATATTTGTATAAAATAAAAAGGGAAGATTTCCATAGAATTTAAACAAAACCCCTACAGACTCTAGTAAAGTTTTCATTAGATTCTTTTAAGATGTATTATGTATAAATATGCAAAAGATGTGTTAGAATTTAAACCGCAGAACAAAAATGTTTCAGAAAACATGGTTAAGATGTTACTAATGGCACCTACCTCAAAGGGCTGTTACAAAGATTCAGTGAGAAAATGTACACTGCCTGGCACACAGGAGAAACATATGCAAGGGCTGGGATTCCGGGTTTGACCTGTGAGTGTTGGAGAACCAGGTTCTTTTGTGGCTGTGTTAATCCGATGTAAAACTAGGACTCAATTTTCTCTCTTAAAAGAAAAACATGGTAAATTTATAACGGTCCAACTTGTAATGATAATTTATTATCCTACTTCCTAGAGCACTTTATAGAGTACACTTTTTAATACCAACTTTTTTTAAACAGGCGTAACATCCCCTTGATCTAGTGGGAACGAACAGTTATCTTCATCGACAGTCAACAATGGAAACTGAAAACCCAAAGATTCTCTAACTCGGCTCAAACAAAGCCAAGTCCTGGGAGAAATGGAACCACAACCCTGAACGTCTAATTCCTAATCATGAGTTAGTCCAGTGAGTCCAACCGTCCTTCAAGTGTTAGTAAGTAACTCAAAATGAAAAACATTAGACATATTTTCCTATGGAACAAAAACATTTTTGACAGCACCTTCATGGAGAGATGTGGTGTATATCCTATACCCTTGAACTTGGGTGGGCTCTGTGACTGTAGAATGTAGAATAGAATATAGCAAAAATGAGGCCAGGCCAGATTCCAAGCTTGAGGCTTAAGAAATTGACAATTTCTACATCCTCTCTCTTGGAATATTCTCTCTGGGAGCTACTGCCCTGATGCCTCCATGCTAGAGAGGCCATATATAGATACTCCAGTCAACCATCCCAGCTGAGCCCCAGCTTCTAGGCAAAACGGCCATGGTGGCTATCATGTGAGGGAAGCCATCCTGAATCCACCAGACAAACTCATTCACCAGCTGAAGTCTCCTTAGTGAACTCACTCAATTCCGGATAGAGCAGAAGTGTCACTGAACTGCACCGTGCCTGGCAATAAAAACCTGCTATAATAGAAATGGTTGTTATTTCAGCTACTGAGTTTAAGGATAATTTATTATGCAGCAGTAGATAATGGGAACAGAATTTGAAACTTGGAAGGAGATTGCTGCCATAACAAAAACCAAAAGCATGTGGCAGTGGTTTGGGAACCAGACAGTGGGCAGAAGTTGGAAAGACCTTGATGACATTGTTATTAAAAGGTGGAGGGATCTGCAAAGGACTGTTGGTGAATGCTCAGAAGATATGACGGTAACTGTTGTGAGGTGGGACTGGTAATGAATTTGGCAGAGATTTGGGCAACACTGTTGCCTGTGGCAATGTAGACAATGAAAAACAGACCTAATAAACTGATGGATTGGCTCGATTTTGATTTCTGGAAGGAATGCTAAAAGTGTCTTTTTTTTTAAATTTTCATTTTAGGCACATATGATGTAATAGAGATAGAGAAATATGAGGTGCAAAAACAAACCTTTTAATTATTATTATTATTTCTAGGAAGCCAAACTGAGTCCTCATCAGAGAGTGTCAACATGTGACCAGTGAGATTTCAGAAGTGCTACAGGCTAGGGACTGCTCTGTGCTTTCCAGCATCTGCACTGTTGAATGGGAACACCTGTTACGTTAACCTTACCTCTGTCTCAACATTTTAGGGTGGGGGTGAGTAAATGACCTGACCCTTTAGTTAACAGGTTTTCAGATTGAGGGGACCCACACTCAAAGAAATACACCTGAAGAGTCTCATCCACAACTGTACCTGATTTTGATGACAAGATCCTGGATCTTGAGCCTGATTTTCATGGTGCCTGGGTCCCAATGCTATCATGGATGAGAATCTTGGGATTCTCTGGAGGGCATGAATATATTTTTACATAGGGAAGGGATATGAATAATCAATGGCCAAAGAATGGCCTGTGGCAGATCAAAGATTGCCACAAATTTTTTGATATCTCTTCATTGAGGGTAGGGTATATATCCCCTCCCTTAAATCTGGGTATGCTTCCTGATTTGCTCTGATTAACAGAGTATGGCAGAAGTGATGTAAAGTCAGTTGTTGAACTCAACCAGGCCTTAAGATACTGACAACCTCCCCTTACATTCTCTTGAAATGATGTCTTTGGGGGCCTTGAGTTTCCTACTACCCTGAACCATATTGGAGAGGCTATATGTAAGCACTGCAATTGACAGTCTCAGCCAAAATCTGTCTTCCAGCCAAGGCACTAAATTTGTGAATGAAGCCACCTTAGATCCAGACCAGTTCATCGGCCATCTGAGTACCCAAAGTGACCTCAGTTGGCTCCACATAGAACAGAGGAATCACCCAGCTGACCCCTATTCAAACTATTAACCAAAAACAAAACAAAAAAACAGTGAGATATAACAAAATAATATTTTAATCCACTAAGTGTGGAGGTTATTTGTTACAAAGCACAAGACAACCAGGACACTGACTAATTGTACATATGAGTAAATATAGGGAGGCAGTTTTCACAATGGATTATACATCCTAAAGTGGTGATGAGTTGACTTTTTGTAAAGGTAATTACATTTCAAATGTGCTAAGGATGCTTTGTATTTTTCTTATCCATAAAGTATGCAGATAATAGTTACTACCCCCACTTGGTCCACAGGAATGTCAAGAGGAGCAAAGCCTTTCCCACAATGCAAATGTAGAAGACATTATTATTACTTTTAAAGAAATATTTGAATAAAGTGAAAGAGTCCTTTGCAATTCAAATAACCACCCAGTCTTTATCAATTTTGTAAGTCCAGCTTATCACATATCTGACTTTTCTATGCAGCTAGGTATTTATAGGCATGTAAAATTGCTGTCCTATAAATGTAGACTTTACTCAGTACTGAATTAAAGCAATGCTTGTTGATAAAAGTGTAAAGATACATTTATAAAAATATGGACATATAGCAGATCTATTTTAACTTAGGTAAGTAAAGCACAACTGGTATTAGTTAATGTCTTCAAGCATGTAATGCTTGAAAGAGGTGGAAGGGTCAGGAAACAGCTGGCTTGAGATAGAAACCCAACACCGGGTTGCGGTTCTGCCTCACCTTGGCCCTTGATAAGGAGCACAGTGTGCACAGAGGAGGAAGATAAAGGAGTGTTAAAATACTTTCTTCCATGGCAAATAACACAGTCTTATGAAGGCCAGAAGTCTTGTTTCTGTTAGAAAAGCTGGGAGTATGGGAACTTGTCGAATTTCAGTTTACTGAAATGAAATACAGTGAGTGATTTCATGTCTTTAATGACAGTGTTACTCCTCAGAGAGCTAAAATATATAAAGATGGTCTTTAAGGGTCATTCCTTAGATTTAGTATCAAAAAGAAAGCCAAAAGCATGGAACATACATACGTGTGACCCATCCGTGGTTATCACTAGCAGTGTCTGCTTTTACACATCAAATCATTTGAAAGGACAGTACACAGGAATGCCCAATGCCTCAGCCACTGCATCCCAACAGTACTCTCTGCATTGGCTTCCATTTTTAATGCCTCATTAGAGCTGGCCTCTACCCTGTGGAGCAGTCAGAGCTCCATAAAGCTGAGCCCCTTCTCTGCAAGTGTGCTTGCCAGGCACATCACAAATGAGGTGGTAAGAGGCTATTCAGATACTGGCTCATCTTTCCCTTCAACTTACGGAGAGTCAGAGGTTTGCAGGGTCACAGACCTTGAGTAAGGTCTCTTCTCTACAAGGGGAAAGACCAACTCTGATTGGGGGACCCTTGAAAGTGCAACCGAACCTTTGCTTCCATTGCCTTCCAGCACACACCTCAACTGCAACAGCACCTTGAATTCAGGAAAAGTGCTAAAAACCACCATTTGTACAATTTTCCAAAACATGGCCAAGACAAGACCAAGCATTCATTCTCACTTAGAATATTAGATTGACTAGTGTGTCAAAGCGAAAGAAATATTGATATTTATGGGGTAGCCTCACAAAAACTCTATCAAGTAGATTATGATCTTCATTTCACAAATGAGGAAACCAATAGAGCAATTAAGGAGCTCACCCAAGGTCATGTAGCTATTGTTTATTCAAAGGGAAAGAACTGGTTTAAAACCTGACTTTGGCTCCTTAGCTATGTGCTTGACCAGCTTTTGAGTGAGGATGGATGGCAGCATTTATTGAAAGACAGTATAGTAGACCCATGAAACCAGGGATTTTTAAGATTGGTAGAACTCCAATTTTGGCCTCTTAATACTTCCATGATCCCAGAACAGTTAGTGAACATTTCTGAGCACCAGATTTTCATCTTTAAGATGGGTATAATTATAACACCCATTCATAGTGTTAGTGTGAATTTTAATAGTCTGTCCAGTGGCTAGAATTTAATAAGCACTTAAGAAATGAGAAATTATCTCTGGAGACCAGGGAAACAAAAGCAAAATGAACTATTGGGATTTCCTCAATATTAAAGCTTTTGCAGGGCAAAGGAAACAATCAACAAAACTAAAAGACAACCTATGGAATGGGAAAAGATATTTGCAAATAACATACCTGATAAATCATTAGTATCCAAAATCTATAAAGAAGCTATCAAACTCAATACCCCAAAACCAAATAATCTTGTTAAGAAATGGGCAGAAGACATGAATAGGCATTTAAAAAAAGAAAAAGACATCCAGATGGCTAACAGATACATGAAAGGATGCTCAACATCACTCATCATCAGGGAAATAGAAATCAAAACCACAATGAGATGCCACCTCACCCCTGTCAGAATGACTAAAATGAACAACACCAGGTGTAAAAGGAAGCCCTCTTACACCATTGGTGGGAATGCAGACTGGTTCAGCCACTCTGGAAAACAGTATGGAAATTCCTCAAAATGTTAAAAATAGAACTAATTTTGATGATCCAGCAATTGTACTACTGGGTATTTATCCAAAGGATACAAAAATACTGATTTGAAAGGACACATGCACCCCAATGCTTATAGCAGTACTATCAACAGTAGCCAAATTATGGAAAGAGCCCAGATGTCCAGCGACTGATGAATGGATAAAGAAGATGTGGTGTGGTGTGTATATGTGTGTGTATATATATATATATATATATATATATATATATATATATTACTCAGCCATAAAAAAAAGAATGAAAGTCAAATACTGTAGGATATGACTCATATGTGGAATTTAAGAAATGAAACAGATGAACAGTCAGGAGGAAAAAAAGAAAAAGAGACAAACCATAAAGCAGACTCTTAACTATAGAGAACAAACTGAGGGTTACTGGGGAGGGGGTGGGGCGGGGAGGAGGATGGGTTAAAGGGATGATCAGCATTAAGCAGGGCACTTGTGATAAATACTGGGTATTGTGTGTAAGTGATGAGTCACTGGATTCTACTCCTGGAACTAATATTACACTGTATATTAACTGGAATTTAAATAAAATTTTGAAGCAAAGAAATGAGAAATTAATTATTATTAGTTACTATGTAACAGGCACTATTCATACTTTATTTAACCTAACAACAACCATGGAAGGAAGATATCATATCTATTTTATAGATCCAGAACTGAGGCCCACAGTTGCCCAGAACCACATAGTAGAGTCAGGATTTGATCCTAAGCCTATATGGCAGTGAAGGGTATGCTAATTCCTCCACCTCTGTCAGCACATCAGCTTCTGTTGCTATCAACCTGTACCACCAATGACTTTCTGAATAATTGGTTAACATTTGCCAGCTACTAATGTGGTAAAGCTGCACTGTTCAATTAACTCATTGCTTCCTATATTCCATTTTTGTTCTAACGCTCAGGGGAGGAAAATATTTAACTTTTATTTGAATTATTTCTCCTGGGGAAAATATCAAACTAATAAATGGAAACACTTTATGAAAACATTCAAGATAGCTTAATTTAGGAAAAAAAGAATTTAGATTAAGAATCAGGACATTTGGTTCTTGTTTTGCTTTGCTTTTCACATTTCTCCACTGACCGGTTGTGTGTGCATAGACATGTCACTTACCTGGCCATGACCTCCTCCCCACAAAATGAGAGATGAACTGGGAGAGTTTCTTCTAATTTGAAGATGCTACTATTTAGTACCCCTCACACACATACACGTACACACCCACAGCATTTAAGAGCCTCTAGACCAGTGGTCCTTCCCATCAGGGATCCAGCAACATAATTATTACTTAAATGGGCTCAAAAGCTCAGTCTCAGGACTCCTGAGACTCTGATTCAGTGGATCTGGCTGAAGCTCAAGAATCTGTATTTTCTAAACTCTCAACTTGTCAGACCTCTTTGCAGTGTTGGCAAAATCACCATGTCCTGGGAGCACAAGGGAGACCAAAGCCTGACTAAAGTCCCTGCTCAATGGAGGAAGTTCATTGGCAAGGTAGAGTTCTACTGCACTAAATTTACCTATATTGGCATATTATCACATTGTAGATAGATGGGGGGAAAAAATCACAAAAAATTTTCCTGTAGATAAAAGGCATACTGTCAGCATGGCATCAATTTTATTTTATTTATTTTATTTTAAATTTTTTTGAGAGAGAGCGAGCAAGCTGGGGAAAGGCAGAGAGAGAGGGGCACAGAGGATCAGAAGCAGGTTCTGGGCTGACAGCAGTGAGCCTGATGTGAGGCTCAGACTCATAAACTGTGAGATCATGACCTGAGCCAAAATCAAGAATCTGATGCTTCATGACTGAGCCACACAGCATGTACACCAATTTTAAAACTGAAGTTCTAGAAAGCAGTAGAATTAACCCACCTAGTAGTGGTGTCACATTCAAGTTGTGAATCACCCAAGTTCAAGAAACAGTATGGTCTAGATATGATCAGTACATGAACATCAAACCTGTACCCCAATACCTAGCTTTGTTGAGTTGGGATTGTGACATGATTCCCAAATAGTTAACAAAATTGAACATGAATGGGATGGATTGAAGAGATGCCAAAGACAATCACAGTAACACCAAACATCCAGAAATGAATTTTAGCTATTTACATTGTCAACTCCAAATGAAGGCATGTTGGGAAGGATGCCCACTAGCCAGCCAGAAAAGAATGGGTCTTTTTAAAAGTATAAATACATTCAGACCATCATAGGAAACACAAATATTTACCCTAGGACCAGTGATACTGTATGAAAACAGCTGAAGGTCATGTAGGCACACATCTAGTGTTAACATTTCTAAAATTTAAGTATCGTGCAAGCCAGTAGGCAAATTGTATATGGGTCATTTGCTAATTCAGAGAAACAGTTTGTGTGTGATCTTGATTAATTCTTTTTTGAGTGTTTCTTCAAAATGGGGCTAAAACTGTCTACAGAATGTCTGACAATTATTTCATTACAGCTTGCAAAGCACACTAAACTCCTTGGCAGAAAGAGGTATGTGAAAAAATGGGGAGTTGGATAAAGACAATACAGTCCTTAAAAACACCCTAACACCATCCTCTATAAGCTTCAGAAGTTATAGGAACGAGGCCATATCTATCTTCTAGATCTTCAAATCTAGACTATTATATCAGGTATTTATTGAGTACTATATAAAAAAAAAAAATCCTTCACTGATAAACTGTGGGTCCTCTATAGGAGACCAATGGCCTAGAGGGTTGCATGAAAACATAGGGATCTGTGGTATAATAATAAAAAACATATTTGATTATACTTTGAGTCTAGATAATATTAAAGATATAAGATTCCCTAGCAACATTTTCTGTGATTTTAGCGACATTGACCAGCTCCAAAAATTAAGCAAAGGTCTCAAAGCTGTTCCCCGGGTTAGTACTTGAAAGTGAAATTATTTTTTCATGATGACAAGAAAATGGTTGATTCATGCTCATTTCATTATCTAACAAAGTAAAAGGTCAATTGTTTCATTCTTGGCCTGATTAAAGAAATATAGGATTAAATATGTTAATTAAAATTTCAAGGAAACACAGGCAAACATTCTAACTAAGAGGAAAAAGAGCAAAGTAAACCTACTCTATATATCAAACAAAAGAAATAAGACAGGAGAAAGAAACAGAAAGAAAAAGCATAAAACAAGATGAAAAAAATAAAAGTGTGAGTTATGAAAATAAATATAAACAAATTAAAGTTCTTTATTAAAAGATCAAGACTCTTAGTTTGGGTTAAGAAACACAACTCCAAATGCTAGATTAAAAATGTACATATGAATTAGAAGTGAAAAAGATAAGTAAAAATCTACCAGCTTTGTGTAAACTAAAAAATTAAAAGCACACACACATAAAAACAAAAAGACAAAAAGGCACTGGACAAAAAATAAGATTGTAAATTTAGTGTACTTCAAAACAAAAGGAGACTAGATAGGAACCATTATGTACCAGCACGCGGTTAGACTATCCGCACACAACTCTGATTTCCAGGGAGAAACAGAAAGACACACCACTGAGATGTTGAAACTCTTTTCCTTCCTTAATAAATCAAGTAGGCCTAATTAATATAAAGATCCAACTAATAACTGTTAGTTGATATAATTGTTATAATTTAAAGTTTATGCCCATCCATGGGTCAATATACTTTTAAAACATCTGAGGAATATTTTTACAAGTTAATCATGTAATTGAAGACATACAAAACATTGATAAAATCCATAAAGGAAAAGTATGTGCAGCCTACCTTCTATAACGGTAAAGAAACAATCTAGAAAATAGTAACAAGGGTTTTTAAAAAGGAAACTGTTTACTTGTAAATTAGAAAGCATGCGTGTAAGTAACTCTTGGATCAAAGAAAAGATAAAAATTGTGATTATAAATTATGCAGAAGATTATAACTATTGGAACATTACATATCAAAATGGAGCTGATGCTTTTTGGAGGAAAAAGAAGATTTCTATGCTTGCTTTAGTAGATCAGAAATAACACAAATAAAATAATTAAGCTTAGCTACTAAACTTAAGAAGTTAGAAAACAAAACATATCATTTGAAAGCAGAAGAAAATAAATAACAAAAATAAAAGCAAAGAGTAATGAAAACCAACATTAAAAACGTAACAGTCTGGCATGTTCTGGCAAGTCTAGAAAAAAAGTCAAAAGGAGAAAGTGCTTAAAACAACACATAAACTGAGAAATGAGATATAATTATGGATGTGGGACACTTCAAAATTAAACAATACCATATACTGGTAAATTTTCGAAATTCACTGATTTCTGGGAAAATACAAATGGCTAAAATAATAAGAACGAGTAAACTGAATAAACAAGTTGAAAAAGAAGTTAATTCCAATAAGATTTCTCAACCAAAATGATGTCACCAGCCTTTGCAACTTTTAACCTTCAAGTGATATATCCCATTCTGGTACAGAAAGATAGAAAACGTTCAAATTCCTTTTACAGTCAGCAAAGCCATAAGAACCTAATAAAGAGAGCATAGGGAAAACAATTACAAGCAAATACTACTTCTGAGTATAGGTGTCAGTTCATAAGTAAACTTCTAGAAGATGGAGTGTCTCCATTAAACAGTAAGAACATGAGGGCTGGAGGCTCTACCCTGCTTGCAAGCTGACAGGTTAGTCTGCTATAGGTTCATGTGGCAAGAGAATTAGCCATTGGGGTCAGAGACATAGGATTTTATCACACGGGAAGCAGTCTGAGCATCCGTAGGAATGTCAGTGCACCCCACACTCTCAGGGGAGTGATGCAATGTGGGCCCAGGTAGGTGCCTGCACAGTCAGTGGGTTGTGCTACAGGAGAAGATCCCTGAGCTTAAGAAACTTGGATCTTTAAAAATGGGCAATAAGCATCTGCCTATTACTCCAAAGGGAGACATTATCTTTGTTGTAGTGGACAGTAAGCCTGTCTACTGTTTGCCCCGGGGGAGACACTATATCTTCAAGGCTATAAGCAAACCTGACCTTTGTTCTGGAGGGAGAGACCATCTCTATCCTTGAAAATATACTTTGCAACAAAGAACAGTTTGTGCCTCTGCTTACAAGATATGCAGAAATGTGACAAACCCATGAAGAACTGCCCCCCAATACATCATTAAGTAGATATTATTCCAAAATGCAAGGATGGTTTAATGTTTGAAAATATAAATAGAACAAAAAACAGGATAATAAAATGTAATATCTAGTCTTAGTTGTTAAAAAGAAAACATTTATAAATAGAAATATCACACTTCAAGGTCTAATTTAAATATATATATAAAAAACTATTAAAATCGATCTATTTAAATCTATTAAATGTCTATCCTAAAACAATGAATGACACTATATTTTACAGTGAAATCTCATAGGATTCCCATTAAAGCCAGAAACAAAATAAGGATGCTCATTATCAGTGCTATTATTTAACAATATTTCAGAAGCCCCAATGAAATAAAAATAAGACACATAAGAACTGTAAGTGCCAAAAATTATCATTATTTTAAATGACATATTTATATATAGATAACTCAAGAGGATGGAAGGAAAAACTTCAAAAGTCGTGAGTTTAATAAAGAAGCCACAAACAAAATAAGTATTTTTAAAATGTCTATATGCCAGCAATAACAAGTTATTCTAATCAATGTTAAATTATAATAATTGTGAGATTCCATTCCCAATAGCCTCAAAAATATATAAAATAATAGAAATAACCGGAACAAAAAGGTATGCCACCTACATAAAGATAGATTTGGCACTTTTGGGATACCTGAGTGGCTTAGTTGGTTAAACATGTGACTTCAGCTCAGGTCATGATCCCACAATTTGTGGGTTCAAGCCCCATGTCAGGCTCTGTGCTGACAGTTCAGAGCCTGGAGCCTGCATTGGATTCTGTGTCTCTCTCTCTGCTCCACCCAACTTGTGCTCTGTCTCTCTCTCTCTCTCAAAAATAGGTAAATAAGCATTTTTTTTTAAAAAACGAGAAATTTAGCACTTTTGAGGCACTCAAAATATTAAAAATAA
This sequence comes from Suricata suricatta, assembly GCF_006229205.1. NCBI lineage: Eukaryota > Metazoa > Chordata > Mammalia > Carnivora > Herpestidae > Suricata > Suricata suricatta. The sequence goes on from NC_043707.1 coordinate 70,488,679, forward strand.
ATAAATCACATGTTCTTAGATGGCAAAAGGAATTTTACAGAGATACTAAATATTTCCAAGTTGAGTTGCAAATATGATTGTATTATAATTAAATTCTCAGTAAGATTTGAGGGTAGAGGCTTGATAAAGGAAATTTTAAATATATGTAGAAGAATGTCATGTGATAATAACAAACAAGTTTCTAAAAATAAAAGTAATGAGGAGGAACTTAACCTTCTAATTATCAAAAATATGCCATAAAGCTGCAGTAAAAAACTTCCACAAGCAAACAAAAACAGACTGATATTACAGAATAAAAAAGAGAAAAACAGAGACCAAAACCAGGCATATGCATCATAAATCACTGGAGAAAGGACGGGACTGAGGCAACTGTTTTTTAAGGCATAAAAAAATCATTTTGGTTGTCTTTATTATACCAAATAATTTCTAGAGGTAATATAATAATATAAATAATCATAGGAATTCAGAGTAAACTATAGATGAAAATCTACCGAGATAAGTAAGGACAAAAGCAGAAAAACCAAGATGGAAAAGTTATGAAGAAAAGCAAGAATAAATTTAGCTGCATAGAAATAGAATTCTATCCACCAATAAGTCACTGTGAATAGTATTAAAAGGCATTCAATAACTATGATAAAATAAAAGAAATGACAGACATATATTCAATAATGAGACAGCATTTGGGTAGTTTTTTATAGACAAAAAGTTCACATGTTAATTATGGTACAGGATAGATGAAAAATGATACAATAATGTGGTTAGGTGCATGGGAGCCAACCTCTGCTAGAGGAGTCTCCACACCTCAGTTTTATCATCCATGAAATGGGGATAATCGTAACACCATCTCATGGAATTATTGGGAAAGTTATATGAAAAAAATGCAGCCTGGCACAGAGTTAATACTAGATAAATGTTAACTATCATAATACCATTTGGGGTTCAGGGGCATAATCAATTGGACTTTTGCTCTCGATTCATTGTCTCTTCCCACAAGTGTTTGCAATGTGGTGAGAGATAAACACAAGACCCATGAGCATCCATATGTAATCCTAATGGTTGATTAATCCAGATGAGTAACCCAACTCAACCTGTGGCCACAGCCTACCACTTTTCCTTCAGAATTAAACACCCCTGCTTACTTCAACATTTGTAAAAATATGCCCAAATTGGCGAGTCTTATTTACACAAGAGAAACAGAGGCTGGCTGCAGCCTGGAGATGGGTCATTCCAAGGAGATGAAGGGGCTGAACCTCCAGGCTCAGGACTTCCCAGGATAGTGGCAGAGAATGTCTGAGTTGATGCCTTCATGTCATCACCTGCCAGGACAATCTCTCCACCTTGATATCCAGAGAGGAGACCAAACAAGTGTCCTGCCTGCACGTCTTCCTCTGGTCAGTAGTGGGGGACCCCTCCCTACCCCACCCTGACCATGGAAACATGAGGTGCAAGGTAAGCAGTCCCCACCTCACCCCAGCTTATTATATGGAAACAATTTAAGATGAAGCAATTGCAAAAGAATATTTGACAGCCATTCAAAACTATGATTTTTTTGAACACTGTTCCTTGACTTCAGAAAATTGTTAGTGGGGTGAGGTACCATTGTTTATTCCTATTTACAGAGGAAAATTCTGCAAGAAATATGCTAAAATGTTAAAAATTTGTTGTTTGGGGGAATGGATTTAATGGGAGATTTTAATTTCTTACAATATACTGTATCTTTGAAACTTTGTACAATTGTTTTACATTTGAATAAAGAAACAGAAGAGAAATATGACTGATTACCAGCTTCTAAAGACAACTTCAGGGGCGCCTGGGTGGCTCAGTCAGTTGAGCATCTGACTTCGGCTCAGGTCATGGTCTCATAGTCCATGGGTTCGAGCCCTGAGTCAGGCTCTGTGATGACAGCTCAGAGCCTAGAGTCTGCTTCAGATTCTATGTCTTCCTCTCTTTCTGCCCCTCACCCACTCACACTCAGTCTCTCTCTCTCTCTCTCTCAAAATAAAATAAAGACATTAAAAAAAAAAAAAAGAAAACTTCAATCTCTCAGGATGCCTGGGTGGTCCAGTCGGTTAAGCGATAGAGTCTTGACTTTGGCTCAGGTCATGATCTCACAGTTCGTGAGTTTGAGCCCCACATTGGGCTCTGTGCTCACAGTGCACAGCCTGCTTGGGATTCTCTCTCTCCCTCTTTTTCTGTCCTTCCCCTCTTCTCTCTCTCTCAAAAACAAATAAACATTAAAAAAAGAGATGATTTTAATCTCTCAAACTAAGAAGACCCTAATTTAAAAGGATTTAAACTACCTGGCTTACTTTTTGGCACTGGAATTTTAGAAATGGGTCGGGAAAGGGGGACTTTTTCTTTTGTTTCTATTTGTATATTTGGATTTTTTTTTACAAGCATGCACTACTTTTGAAAATAAAGCATAAGCTATTAAAATTTGCATCTTAAAAAGTATTTTTTAAAAAATCTTCTACAGAGACAGGCGAAACAAAGCAAACCCAAATATATATATGTATAAGCATTAAAGTTTATGGTCAGGCTTGGGTATGCCACCACCTAGAAGGTAAGTATTTATATCAGGGCTCTGTTTCCGTGAGGTTCAAGGGCACCAAATGGGCATTATAAATATTAATAAAAACTTCAAAAGGTAAACCACATTTTTATGGAGTTAGGAGCATAAACTGAAAGAATTAATTTGGGAAGGAAAAGGCAGTGTTTTTCTACGGCTGTTTTGTTTTGCTTTTGCTGAGAAATCCGGTAGTTCGAATTCTGTCACGAAGAGGAAAACTGTATAGCTTGTTGTTTTGAAAATGGGCGATGCTTGAGTGTGTATCAGGCCACAGACAAACAGGCAGAGGGTCAAGAATATTGCCTCCAGAGTAAAATTTATATCTAAATGTCTAGTTACTGACCTAGCCCCCAGGCCGTTGCAGGAGTAGGGTCATCTACTAGCTGACCCATGTTTGTTTGTACGTATGTGTTTTCTAAAACTTGCCCCCAAATCTGAAGAATGTGAAGGGCAAAAACCTAACTGCATAACTGGCCTCTTGAAAATAAAAACCGAACTGAACAAATTTTTTTAATGTTTTTTATTTATTTTTGAGACAGAGAGAGACAGCACAAACAGGGGAGGGTCGGAGAGAGAGGGAGATACAGAATCTGAAGCAGGCTCCAGGCTCTGAGCTAGCTGTCAGCACAGAGCCCCAGGTAGGGCTAGAACCCATGAACTGTGAGATCATGACCTGAGCTGAAGCTGGACGCTTAACTGACTGAGCCACCCAAGCACCCCAGGATGGGCACTTCTGAGGTGAGGGTGCTGGATGGTGAGCTCACCGGGGCAATGATTTCAGGGGACAGTCCTGCAACCCTACCTTCTGGCCAGGCTGCACTCCCTTTATGGGCCCGAGAGCTGCTGCTTTCAAGTTTAATCATACTAAGACTGTGTTCTATTTACATAGCGCCTTTCTTCCCAAGAATTCGGAGGACTTTGTAGACATTCTTGCGTTTATCTTCCCATCAGCCCCTGAAAGGCAAGTTGGAGCAAGTGTTCTCTTCCCTTTACAGGCTGGGGAACCAGCACAGGCAAACCGGACTTCTGTGTCCCCTGGTGAGACGGGAGTTAAAGGAAGGAGGGCTGCATGTTTCTGTCACTCAGAAGGAGCCAGCCTGGCACACATTCAGGGCTGAACTTTGCCTTCCAATTCAAGAGGAATCTTGTTGATGATTAGACAGAGCATCAGCGTAAGCAGGCAGAATGAGCAAATGGCTAAGGGGCTCGGGGAAAAGTCCCATCGCCCAGCGAAGGTGAGGAGGAGGTCTCCTTGGTTGGATGCCGGAAATTCCACTAACAGTCCTCTCTCGAAGGAATCTCAAAAGACCCTGTAAAGTGCAAATACCTCTAGAGGCATCCTACATTTAGCCACATTGAGTCCATAGCAGTGCAATATGAATTTACTAAATTTACCTCTAATTATATTGTTAGCTGAAACCTGAGGCTCAATGGAACAAAACAGAAGGCAAATATATTTGGATAGAAGGGGGGAATACAGGTTATATTTTACAAACTCAAGTCCTTTTTGAAAAGAAGCGACATATTAATTAAATTAATTAACTGGAAAGATAGATCTGGACCATTTCTGATGGAAGCAGACTAACGTTATGAGAGAAAACAGTCCTGGTTGAAGTCCCGCCTGGCCCATCACCAGCTTCACCTTGCAGGCAAATCTACCTGAGGGGTCTCCATTTCTCTTGTATTAAGTGACAACAATTGTGTGGTATTTTGCCTTGGATTCCCCCAAGAGCAAATCTGGAGTCAAGGATCTGAGCAAGGGTGGGTGGTAATCCCAAGGAGCACTGAGGGGGGACAGAGAAGTGTGACAGAGAAGAAGCTTCAGCGAGGGCTTTTACCACCGCAGCCAACTGCTTTCAGTCCCCTTGAGGACCCTTTGGGAGACTGAGAACCTGCCTCAGAGTTGTCCCACCAAGGGGAGAGGAAGCTGGGGAACTTATGCGGGAACTCCCGTGCCTCAGAGGTTGGTGGTCACATCTGGACCAATGACACGTGGGCACTGCCAACCTGTCTGTCCCACGGCTGGGCTAAGCTTCTTCCTGTGAGGCCAGAGGGACGCCGCTGTCCTGTGGGAGACCTCCTAGGGTAGGCCAGGAGTTGGAGAGTGCCACGGACACTATCTGCTACACACAGAGCTGCTTCATACGGTTGTTGAGAAAAGTCCCCAAGGACAATGTGAATAAAGTGCTTCCTATAAGGTTAGGCATCTAATAAAGAGCCAAAAAATGGTGATAGTGATTGTTATCATTGCTACTTCTTTTTCTTTTTTTAAGGTTACTAGGTGTACTGTCACAGCAGAGGGCTCGGGAAGCCAGGAAACAGCCAGAAGCCCCTGGATTAGGTCTGGAAAGCCCTAAGAATTGAGTGAAAAGAATATGAGTGCGAGGGAGTAAACTTCACATCTTCCAGAGTCCTGCCTAGTTGACCTGTGGGGCACCGGTGAGTCAACCTTGCCAGAACTCCAAAGGGCACCAGGAAGAAGAAAAGGAAGTCTACACGTCCTCACTACCAGCCTCTGAGATACAAGCACACCCCTGAGGTGGGAAAGCCCAGCCCCTCTCCAGGACAAGAGTCATCCGACTGAAAAACGACTCTTCAATCAATATTTCTGGCGCCGCTGGGCTCCACGACCGTTTCCCCCATGTTTTGCTTTGACGTCAGGCCTCATTCAATAGGCATGAATCCCCACAAATTAACTCCCCGGGAAAAAGGCAGTTTGGGAAGAGAGCCCTTTGCCAAGCAGCTGAGCCTGTCAGTCGGGTGGATGCATGGTGGCTCTTTGGGCTGAGGAGGAATAGAATAGAGGAAGGTGAACTCCTGTGGGCAGGCACAGCGGTGCGCTTACTGTATACCTCCCAGCTCCCTTTGTGCAGCCTTGTGCTGTTACCACCCTCGTATATAGAACACGGCTTACAAAAGGAAATGGTTTTGTGTGGCAGGTGGGAAATCATTTCAATTGTGCTATTTTTCTGTTTACTCAAATAAATATAAAGATGCTTTTATTTTCCACAAAGAATTGTTATCGCTATTTGAATCTATGTTGCTTCAAAAACAAACATCTTACTTTTAGTATCAGAGCAGAGCATTCTGCTCCTCAGAGAAGTGATATTCTGTAGTAGACTGGTGGGAAACCCGTCGAATAGTGAAAGGAGAAGACAAATTCCAGAATAAACCACAGGGAACCTTTGTTTTCTGAATTCTAATGACTGGGATTGGTCCCTACTGCAGGCTGGATGTCCAGTAACTGGAACATGAAGGATGGGCCCAAAGGGCAGGGTCAAGATGCTCCACGCCCTCCCTAACCCCGCATCTGATCTTATAAGACTGTTGTGACGGTTGTCGGTCTGCTCGTGTGTCTGTCTGTCTCCACCCCATGGAGCCTTGTCATCCTCCACAAGCCCACTTCTGCTTCCAGCTGAGTTCTGTGGAGCCCTCACTCCTCTCTGATGAACAGCTACTTCCCGAGACCTGGACAGGATCTCAAATGACAACAAATCTCACTCAAACCTCACTGAATTGACTTGTGGATTCCTTCTACCACACCACCACTCAAGTCCCACAGCCTCCAGGGTGCCGCATCTACCAGCTGTCTTGACCCTTGCCTGACCTTGTCTAGATCCTTGATCTAGGATTCCTTCTAGTCTGATTTTGTTTGTATCCTTCCAATCCATAAAGCTGACGCTAACTTCTATAACAAAACCAGCCAATATGCTCTGGTTACTGGCTGGCTTTTCTCTCTTTTGTCTTTTGTGTCTGAGTCATCACCATCATCACCCTCAGAATAAGTGGCAATTAATGGGTGCTTATGTATTATCCTGAGATTTGATTCTCAAAACACAATGAGGGCGATACCATTATCCCCATTTGATGGAGGGGGAATTTGAAGCTTAGAAGGATTAAGTACCTGACCAAGCCATTGTAAACTAGAGAGGGGGAGAACTGGAAGATGAAGACTAGGTTCTGTCTCCATAGCCTATGTTCTAAACCGCCAGGGACTCTACTTTCCCCATCTGATCAGGCTGTGGGCTCCTGCCAGGGCGTGGGGGTGGGGCCTCCTAGCACAGGACCCAATGCGGATTTTCTATCAATAAAGTTTACAATCATCTTATCTTTTGTGTTGGTGCACGACACATGTATGAAGCCCCCTCCACATGCATCCTGTCCTTGAATTTGAATGGCAACAATCACAGTAGCGATCAGTCAGGCAAAACTGCCTTCTCTGCTGAAAAAAGAAAACTTGAAATTCAACATTCCCTATCCACAAGAACAGCCAATAAATGGTATCTCCTTAGCTTCGTTGTTTTCCTTTCCCTTCAGGCTGCTTGTTTCCACCATGTATTGTGTCTACCTTTTCCCCTGTTTTGCCTCTATAGAAACAGAATGTTGTTTCCTCTAAGAAAAATGTTCCACTGATGGGAGTTATAGGCATGTATCAATGGGGAGGGATAAATGTCCCACAGTTGAAACCTAGTGAGGACCTCCTCATCTGCAGAATTTATAACTCAGCAGCAAGAATTTTCTCTTTGCAGAAAACTGGGGCATAATCAAGGCTTTTAATAGAGGGCAGAAAAGGGAAATCACAGAAAATCAATTCAATATTTTGGAGGGATGGGATGGAGATCAAGGAAATGTTCTTTCAACTATTTTGTGGGCAGAGAGATAGGATCTTTTTTTTTTTCCTCTTTAAGGCCAAGAATTTTCCTCAGTTCTTGGTGTGACCTTGCCTTGCCGTTCCATGGTCTGATCCTGTTTCCTTTGAAAAGCTCTAAGAAGAGAATCACACGTTGGCAAAGAGCTGGGTGTGAACACTGAATGGCTTTGACCACCGTCACGACACTGCCACTCATTAGCAGTTTGGCCTAAAGCAAGTTCTTTAATAAGCTGTCTAAGCCCATTTCACATCTGCAAAATGGACATAATAAATTTACCTCAGAAGATTTTTGTAAGGATTAAATAAGAATGCAAAGCACTTAGTGTGTGATAGAAAGTCCCTAGCAAACTAGAGCTGCTAATATATTATCATATTATTTTTAAAAATCACTTAAAGGCCTGTTTTGCTCAGGAAATTTGAATATCCTGCCATCTTGTGATAACAAATATCACTATAGATGGTAAGTTACAGCAGCCATAGTAAATAATACTCTATGGCATAATAAAAGACACCCGTATCTCAATGTCTTCATACAATCAAGTTCTGTTTCTCATGAATGGCAAGCCCCCAAGGTGAGTGCTCTGGTCTAACACATGCCAGGTTGTTCTGGTCTAACACACTCAGAGATCCAATCTTCTACTGTCCAGAAGTCTCTTGTCCCTTCTAGCTGTTGCCTTTCAGCCATTCAGAGTAGGAGAGACAGTGAGAGGAGAGAAGTCCTTGTGAAATATTTAATGGCCACCCACATTCTGGGGTCCAGCCCTCAATGACTTGAACCCATCTTGACACAGAGGGCTGGAAATGCTGCTAAGCTGTGTGGCCCTGAAGGAGTGGAGACCAGTTATGGGTGAGCACTGTCAGAAGGGATGGGCACAGCGTGGGAATCACTTCACATCTTTTTTTGAGAGAGAGAGAGTGTGAAGCACAAGCAGGGGAAGGCGCAGAAAGAGAGCGAATGAGAGAGAATCTCAAGCAGCCTCCATGCTTTCAGCACAGAGCCTGGGATCAAGACCTGAGCCAAAATCTAGAGTCAGTAGCTAACCTGACTAGAGCCACCCAGGCACCCCATTCATTTCTAATTGTCATATAAGTAGGACCTACATTTTGGAGGCCTGGGCCAAAAGAGACATCATATTGGTCACTTCATATTAAATACATTTAAACAGAAAACAAGAATGTGGTGATCAGAGTGAAGGAGACAGAGGCTGGATTTTGATGTTCCCCTCGCTTAGCTCTCCTCCACTCCCCCTTCTTAATCAGTGTCTTTCTCTGTCTCCTAGCCTCCCAGACCCCCAGCTTAGGGCCCCCAAGCAGGCCTGTCTCTTCTAGAATGGCTTCATATTTTTCAGACAAAGCTGTCCATTAAAATATGCCTTATTTCCTCAGAGCCATATTGTCTGATAGGTGACAGCTAATTAATCTGATAAAGTAATTCGTGCAGCTAGAATAATGGTTATTGTGGGAATTGTGTTACTAGGCCCAAGTAACCTGTATTTTTAATAGGTTCCTTCTAGAGACAATGCCTTAATCCAAATAAATTGCTCAAATGGTGAGCATTGTCCAAACGTGAGAATCTCAGCCATCACGGCCACTCCCAGAGGACATAGGTGGAGTAGGGCAGCTCCGATAGAAAATGTTGGCCCCTGAACTTTTTCCCTTTTACTTAGCACTCTTCTAATTGGGGTGGTGAATTATACATCGGTAAAACGTTTTGATATGACATTGAATCACTTAGACAGCGTTCTTAGAAAAGCACTACCTATCTAGGAAAGAATTTTACACAGCTACACAAGATTCCTGATATCATTTACTTTCCTTCCTAAATATGGAAATCCAGCTCCTGGGAAGAGTAGTGAAATGCAATGACTCCATAGGGGTCATAGTAATCATGGTAATTGCGTTCACAAATTAAAATCCTTCATTGACTATTGATTGGGAAGAATGACATTAGATCTACGTCCTCCAGAATCCACGGTGTTATGAGGTTTTTGTTTTTACGTGTGTTTTGCTCTGTTTTGTTTGTTTTTTGGATGCCCGCAAAAGCAAAGATTTTTATGGTGAATGTCAAAGAACCCCAGGCCCCTTCAGCATGAATTGTTTCCTAGTGAGCACGCTCCTCAGTGAGCACCTTGGGGCTTCTGCGTGCTGTGGAGAAGAGAGCTGCTCTTCTGATGTCACAGGGTGAGAGCTAGACCTTTGCAGGCTTGTTCAGGGTATGAAGGCCACCCTTGAAAAGATCTGCCACTACTCCTGTAAGAAACCAGAAACAAGGAGAAGAGAATGTGAGGCGCTGTGGCGGGGGTTGCTTGCAGAGAGCGACCATCCTCAGGAGCGTCGGAGGGCCCTGACTCTTACAGACTGCCCCTGAGGTTGGCTCTCACATTCAGTGTCCTTGACCTTCCTCGCTACTTCTCGAATGTCACTGGACTGCTGAACTTTTCAGTCATTTCAGTCCTGCCGTGAGTTAGGGATAACCACCTCCATTCTAGAGACTACGGAGCTGGGATACGGAGAAAGAGACACATTTCCCCCTATCATACTGTAACCAGGGCTCACGGGGACCTGGTCTTCCCTACCAAGCTTCCCTACCTGGTCTTCTCCCCCAGAGCCCTTATTTGATCTGCTCTCAGTGGGCAGCAAAAGAAAAGCTCGCTCCCACAACAGTATTGCTAAAAAGGGAGAAACGTTGCAGATAAGTCTGAGTTCAGATCTGGCCTGGTCACATAACTTGGCAAAGTCTCCTGTGGTCTAAGCCTTGGTCTCCTTCTCTTAGAATGGGGATCATAGGAACTGCACGGGGTAATTATGAGGGTCAGAGGAGCTGATAGATGTGAAATAGCCAGCATCTGGAAAGCACTGGCACACGAACCATCAATAACTGATCAATAACTCTTTCTCTCTCTCTCTCTCTCTATATATATATATATGTATATATATATACACACACACATATACATATATATCTACTATATATATGTTTATATATATGTCTATTGTGTGTGTGTGTGTGTGTGTGTGTGTATATATATATATATAAAGTGTATTAGAATCCCTCCTGGATATAGTGCCCTGGGCTGGGGTCTGAAATACAAGAAACAGGATGCCTCTGCCCTTAAAAATCAAGTTGGAAAGACAGGCTATATGAAATAGCAAAGAGTGTATTTTCAGTGCTAAGTGAATGAAATATAAAATCTGTACAACCGGAAATAAGAAGCCGCCATAGTAAGTAGGGAGTGTCCAGTACTTAAGTGTCCAGGTAACTGGTAGAGAGTTTGGTACAGCCCAAGGAGGAGAAGAACAGGGAAAGCATGTCACCCATGCTAGGAAAGTGGCCTGAGCAGAAACAGCAAGCCTTGCTTATTTAGCAAGATACTCCAAGTGAACACAAATGGTTGGCTTTTGGTGGCAGATTCCAGATTCAGTTAAGAAAGACACTCAGGCTGTATTTTGAAAGTTACTCACTGACACGCTGTAAATTATGCAACGATCCAGCACCCTATCTGGAAGTCCAACCCTGCCACCAAAGATCAATTAATGTCACTTAGAACGTTGTGTGGTAAGATGGCCTGAGGGGTCAGGTGACTTAGCTTGCACATGGTCCAGGTAAAGCAGATGAAGATAACGGCCCACCATGAGGAGGTGATGTCAAGCTCTGATTTCATTTCATAAGTGTTAGCAAGACAGATTAGAACTCACTACAATGGTATTTTCCATCCTGTTCCTTGGAAGGCCACGGTCCACTCTCATCATTCAACAGAGATTCGCAGTGGGAGAGCTGACATCCGTGTGCCCACACAGGTATGTGCACGTCCACAAAAGATACCCCTTGAGCAATCAGTGCTTCTTACTGAGTATATGCATCATGACGGCACCTTATTAAGATACAGCGTTCAGTTCAATAAGTCTAAGTGAGATGTGAGATTCCAAACTTCTAACGGGCTCCCAAGTGCTCCCAAAGCTGCTGCTCCACAGACAGGTAGAGGGGTGCAACTGGGTAATTTCCAGGCGGATTGGGTATTATGTTCATAGGGTGGAGAAGCACTGGTCTCCGAAGACCAGGTGATCACCAGCCCCCCTCCCCCACCCCCGCCTCAAGTTCCTGAGGTGTGGTCCTGCTCAGGTGCACCGGTGTGCAGGCACTCTACTCTGCTTTCCCGGGGGAGGCTTGCCTTGACCAGGCAATGTCCCTGAGGGGTCTGTTAGCTTGTGACTAGAACAGCTGAGACTGCGTGGACACCTATTCCCATACGACTTAGATGTGAAGTCATGGAAACCTCTGGAATGTTCACAGAACACTCTCTCTGTGCAGCTCAGGAAACTCTCCCATACCACATACATTGAAAACCCAGGCTGGCCCTCCATGGAAACTTCCTGCGGAAGCACTCTGTAGTGCAGGGCACAACGAGAGAAGGCAAAAGGGACAGCAAGAGCTCAGAATCCCCTCACACTGGGGACTTTAAGTGCTGCTTGGAGCACCGCTGCTTGGGGTGGGGGCAGATAATCATAAGGCCTGCATGTAGTCAGAACAAAACTCTGGAAGTGAAATGTTCCCATGGCTTCCAAGGTTCTAAGAGAGCTGTACCTGGTTTGTCCCTACTGACACGGTGACACACTGATCCACTGCTTGCCTGCTGCCCACTGTCAGCATGGGTTACAGTCACCCAAAGCCCTGAGGTAGCACAGCTTTTGTCCAGCACCCCCCCTCCTATGCCCATAACTCTGAAACTACATGACATCTTAACCTTTATAAGAATTTCTTCAAGACAGCATTTAAAAACACCCAAATCTTTCTTGACCTTTACATTTTAGCAGAGTTTTTTTTCCCCCTTAAATTGATGTTACAATAATTTTTTTAAGCTGTGGCATTTTTAAAGCTACTTCAAGAGGAACTTCACTTTCCCTTACCTATCCTATTTGAGACCAATCATTAATCATGAAGGGAAGGCACCAACGACTCAAACTCAGCTTTATTATGTTTTCGTGTTTGTGACATTTTCTTTCTATCAGCCAGTGGGAAGTTCCTACCATTTTCGTTTATTATCTACAAGTGGGAGAATTTGTTTCCTAGGTTCCATCACTTTTCACACCCTCTGACATGGCTCAGGGAGCCAGGAGCGAGCCTTCAGCCTGGTGTTTGCAGAGAATGGCTTAGGGATATCATCTTTAACTTTGTAAAAAGCAAGTCTGTTTTGTCCCGGGCAAAACACACCTTTCTGCCTGTCAAAGAACAACTTAGCTGTTACATTCCAGTATTTTTCCTTCTCCTCACCATAAAGGCAACTCTTACAGAGGGAACATAAGATGATGGCTTAGATCAGAGGTCACAAAAAACTGAAGACCCACAAGCCACAAGATGCCCATTTCTGCATACCTGTCATCAGAGCTGAGCAGCACCGGCACCTTCTAAACCAGGGATTCTTAACCTGGAGTCCAAGCGTGTGGGTGTGTGTATAGAGTTCAGAAAGTTGTGAACTCAGATGGGGAAAAATTGCATCTTTACTTTTACTGATGTCTAACTAAAATTTAGCATTCTATTCAATTATGAAGATAGGCAAGAAACTACTGTGATATTAGCAGTGCCTTGACTGTGTCACCAACAGAAATCACAGATGTTATCATAACACACCACAGTGGTTGAATATATCTTGAAAAATTGCTTACATTTACCTCTACATTAAAATATGGTAGTTATTGGTCTGGTTGCTGGATATTGTTATTTAATGCATTAATGAAGAAGCACATTAAAAAAAGAAGCACATGTATCACTATATCACACATTTGTGTGTTTTTTTAATACTTCAATAATTACATTTTTATATAATTGGTTTCCTGTGTAATTCTATGTATTTTATGCTTTTCATCTTATTTTTTTTAATTTTATCTATTTTGAGAAAGAGAGAGACAGAGAGCACAAATGTGGGAAGTGCAGAGAGAAAGAATCCCAAGCAGGCTCCACTCTGTAGGCACAGAGCCCAACGCAGGGCTCAAACCTATGAACTGCATGATCATGACCTGAGCTAAAAGTTGGATGCTTAACCAACTGAGCCACCCAGGCACCTCTATGTTATGCATTTTCAAGCATTATTCTGAGAAAGGGCCATAGGTCTCACCAGATGCCAGAAGTATACATAAAGTATGGGTAAGAATCCTCCTTTAGATTTCACACTTTGCCCACATTCCTGAGTAACCATGTCATTCATTTTTGTAACATCCCTAATGCTTGTAGGATTTCAAGTTAACTTGCTTAAGTTGAGTGACCTTTCAGGACACTTTTTTTTGCATTAGGAGATGTGGGCTATTATCACAGGTAATATGGTCACCCAGTCATTGTATCATTCATCTTTTTTAAACACCCCTAATGACCTTTAGTAAGCCGTCTGCCAAGTATTGGAAAAGATTATCAAATAAATATGACATTGTCCCTGCTTCCAAGATCTTAGACTTTAATAAGACGTTTACTGTGCCTAGGAACTCCTTATTGAATGATAATCCTCCTGTGCGATTATTCCCACCAGTAGCAAGATCTACACCTGAATAGCAAAGGCACCCCATCTAGATGTTGTCCAGGAGTAGAAACGTGTTTCGTGTCTTCTGGAAATTGCAAGGACATTCACCCAACAGCCATTGATTAAGTACCAATGGGAAGTGTAGGCAAGAGAGCTAGATGAGTCCAGATGACTCTAGAATTTCCGGCCTGAGTCTCCAAATGAAGAATGCTACTTTCAGCAAGAAAGAGAATGTGTGTGAGGGGAGAGATGAGATACAAATTATGGGGGAAGAAAATAGTAGCCTTTTGAAATTGGTAATTGAGGTTATAAGATTCTGGTTGGATGTATGGACCCAAAATGTATTAAAAAGTCTAGGTTCAAAATCTAAATATGGGCGTTGTCAGTTGTATAGGTAGTAAGTAAAGCCACTGGCAAGGATAGGTTTACTCTTATAACAGGCAAACATTTATTCTTTGAAGACTTTCAAGTAGTTGAAGACTATGATAGCTGTAGAGTAAGTAACCTCCCAACCCCTCCCTCCAGCAAAATACAAAATGAATTCAGAACTACAAAATTTCTATGCAAAACCCTAATCTCAATACTACTTGAAGAAAATGCTGAGTGCTAAAAGTGCTAAAAGAAAAAGGGGGGGTGGTGGGAATAAAAAGAAAAAAAAAGAAACAAATCCCATGCCCTTCCGTCCCTTTCTTTTCCTTCCAGAGAGCTTGGCTATAAGCAAACATAGACCAATAAAAACTGCTAGGAATCCAGAGGAGGGGCACAGGCAAGAGGACCTTAGGGACAGTTGGAGAGTGCACCAGAATGATTAAATAGAGCAGGACGTAGAGCAGGGGATTTCAAAGTATGTGTCTTTTAAAAGGTAGGCAGCTACTGAAAGGGCCAGACACACAATTTAAAGAGATAGACACAGTTGAAATGAGCAAGTGTGATGTAAAGAAACTATCTTTCAAACACATAGCTTCTAGGAAGAGGAAAAAAGAAGAAGAAAGACATGCGCTTTAGCAATTTAGATGCTGAAGCTGAAGAGAAGAAAAATGTAGGACCCTGCAAGAAAAATAAATAAATCCACAAAATTGGTGGACTCATAATCCCTCCCCCATCACCAAAACCAACAAAAATGTGCCAAAGTGCCTGAATTTTACTAGACCAACTATAAAGAGTGCCATTTAACTAGGAACCATGCAAAACGTTCCAATATCATAAAAATGAAAGGCAGAACAATAAACTCCAAAAAGGGCTATTGCAGAATGAATTTTCACACAAATCAACTGAGGAAAAGCCAACCTCTCCCCAAAAAAACATGAAGCAGAAGGAAACTTTAAGTTTACACTCAATACCGAATTAAATATATCCTAACAAGCATTTGAGGATATGAAAAACCACTTCAAATTAGAAATTCAAACACTGAGAACAGAAATGGACAAAAGAATAAAAAAAAAAAGCAGGGAGAAATTTTAAAAAATAGTTGATTGAACTCAAGGAAAAAATACGGAAGAAAAGAAATGATATCTCAGAAATAAAGAAGAAATTACAACATGCCCAAGAAAGAGACTCAAATGAAAATTTAATGAGGAGCATCGAAGAAAAGCAGGAAAACAACCAAGAGAATGAAAATGACACAAAGGAAGATACAAAATGGGTCAGAGAGAAACAGTGGCAACAGAAAACAGGCAAAGAAGAAATAATATTTGTATTATTGGAGTCTTTAGAGAGCAAAAAGGAGAACAAATGAAGCACAACTAGTGTTTAAAATTACAATCCAAGAAATTTTTCCAGAGATAGAAAAAGACCTGAATCCATACTTGGAAAAGGCTTATGAGATACCTGGGAAAGTTAACCCACAATGACCAGAATGTAGACAAATTCTAGTAAAAGTATTAAATCTCAAACTATATAATCTTCAAGACCTTCAGGCAAAAAGAACAAATAATTTTGGCCAAAAAATTTTTTTCTGCAAAATAACAGTGAAAGATTCAACTGGCATCAGGTTTTAAAACCAACGTACTAAGAAGGCAATGATGGAGTAACACTATTCAAGAGTTCAATGAAAGAAATTGTGACAAAGGGATTTTATATACAGTCAAGAAGTCCTGAACCACATGCATTGACATTATGATATATCGAATATATCAAATAACAATTTTCACCATACAGGAACTTATGAAATTCTGTACCTTAAACTGTCCTTAAAGAACTACTAAAACTGGAGTGTCTGGGTGGGTCAGTCAGTTAAGCATCTGACTCTCAGTTTCATCTTAGGTCATGATCTCATGGTTTGGGGAGTTGGAGCCCCACATTGGACTCTTCGCTGACGGTGCGGAGCCCGCTTGGGATTCTCTCTCTCTCTCTGCCCTTTCTATATTCACACTGTCTTTGCCTCTCTTAAATAAATAAACTTAAAAAAATTCTTTTAAAAGAACTACTAAAATTGTCCTCAAAAAATTTACTAAAGAATGAGCTTCATCGAATCAAATCATGACTGAGAAAACTTCAATGAAAGGATGGATAAGGAGCATTTAAAAACATATAAATGTGCATATAATACCCAAACAAAGATGGGGATGGGAGTGAAAGGCTACCACACAGCTGTTGTGTCATGTGGCAAAGCAGAAATATTTCAACTAAAAAATAGGAGGAGAAGAGAAAAGTGGATATGCCTGCATTGCCATGTAGGCATTAAATGGATGGTAAAAGATCAAAATCCTGATCTGGGGGAGAAAGAGTTTTAAAAAAAATTTTTTTAATCTTTATTTTTGAGAAAGAGAGAGACAGAGTGCAAGCAGGGGAGGGGCACGGAGAGAAGGAGACACAGAATCCAAAGCAGGTTCCAGGCTCCTAGCTGTCAGCACAGAGCCCGACTCGGGGCTCTAACTCACCAAATGTGAGTTCATAACCTAGGCTGAAGTTGGCTGCTTAGCCCACTGAGTTACGCAGGCACCCTGAAAAAGTTTTTTTAAATAGGTAAACTACTACTTAAGTTGACCCCCGCAAAAAAGGGAAAATGTACAAAAATACAAGAAAGTGGGGGGGGGAGGGAGAAAAAAGAAATGAGATTAAATGAAATGAAAAGAGGGAAATAACCATTGAAACAGAATTTTTGTTCAGAAAAATATTTTTTTAATCATAAGAGACTAAGTTGGAGACCTCTGTGCAAATAAATTAAAAAACCTGATGAAATGAGTAATTTCCTAGGGAAATACATATTGATTTCATTAGGGTTAGAAAGCTTACACAGAGCAATTTCCATATAAGAAATATAGACGGTTATGAAAGAACTCTCCCACACAAAAATCACCAGGCACAGATGATTTCACAAGACTTTCTACCAACCTTCACATTCTAGCTACTCAGTTCTCTACAAATTGCTCCAGAACATTGAAAATGAAAGAAAACTTTTGAATACTTTTTATGATGCAAACACAATACTCCTATCTAAATAAATGAAGACAATACAAAGAAATAAACCCACGGAGCTCTGCACTCATGAATATCAGTGCAAAAATTCTAAACAAAATACATATCTTCTTTCTGGGGTTACGTCCTGATAAAACCACTAGAAGTTGAAAATACCAGAAGTCAAAAATGTGTTTACTACACCTAACCTACTGAGTATCATAGCTTAGCCTACCCTAACTTAAACGTTCTCAGGATACTTACATTAGCCTCCTCTTGGGCAAAATTATCTCCCATTAATCCCATTTTATCATATATATATATATGTATATATATATAAATGTTTATTTTTGAGAGGCAGAGAGAGACACAGTGCACATGGAGGAGGAGCAGAGGGAGATACAGAATCCAAAGCAGGCTCCGGGCTCCAAGCTGTCAGCACAGAGCCTGATACAGGGCTCAAACCCACAAACCGTGAGATCATGACCTGCGCTGAAGTTGGACGTCCAACCAACTGAGCCACCAGGCGCCCCAGCATAAATCCCATTTTATAATAGAGTGCTGAATATCTGATGTAATTTACTAATTACTGCATTGAAGGTAAAAACCAGAATGGTCGTGTTGGGTACACACAGTCAGTGTGTCAGTTGTTTACTCTCATGACCGAATGGCTGATTGGAAGGTGTGGCCCTTGTCACTGCCCAGTATCCCAAGAGAGGATCATATAGCATATCACTAGGCCAGAAAAAGATCTAAATTTGAAGTACAATTTCTCTGAAAGCAAACCACTCTGGCCCCATCAAAAAATTGATAAATTGTAACTCTAAACATGATACATGAGGGACCATCTATATTGGCAAACATGATCTAACATGCTTAAATCTCTTCAACACCAACTAAAGGTTGTCCAGCCACATCCTTGGCCTTCTATCACAGAACACACACTCCTAATCTCCTAAACTGCCAAATCCCTTTATTTTTGGCATAGTTTGCTATTAAGATAGGCTAAGAATTTCACAAATCATCATGTGCTGGTTCCTTTTTGGCTTGACAATTCCTTTCTCAATATATCTCTTTCCTTTGTTATTTTACTATGAGCAGCAAAAAAAGACCAGGCTGTACCTTCAATACCTTGCTTGGAACTGCCCTTAGCTAAATATCCATCTTCCTGACTTACAAATCCCACCTTACACACAACTGTAGGACACAATTCAGCTAACTTTTCTATCACAATCTAACAGTGGTAACAGGCTCCTTATTTCTTTCTGGATTCCCCCCCTCCCCCAAAAGCACCTTTTACATGTATATTTCTACTAACATTCAGTTTAAAGCAACCTACGCTTTTCCTATCGTGTACCTCAAAATTCTTTAGCCTCCACTCATTATCCAATTTTAAAGCCACGTCTCCATTTTTAGGGATTTGTTACATCTCTACCTCTCTTCCCAGTACCCAAATCTTTATCTGTTTTATATGGCCAGTCTTATACATTTTCCCAAACTTAGTGGCTTCAAACAACAGGAATTTATCCTCTCCTAGTTCTGGGGGTGAGAAGTTGAAACTCAAGATGTGGGGAGGGTCATGCTCCACCTATAGGCTCTGGGAGAATCTGTTCCTTGCTTCCTCCAGCTTCTGGTGGCCACCAGCATTTTTTGGCTTGTGGTGTCACTGCCACGT
This sequence comes from Suricata suricatta, assembly GCF_006229205.1. NCBI lineage: Eukaryota > Metazoa > Chordata > Mammalia > Carnivora > Herpestidae > Suricata > Suricata suricatta. The sequence goes on from NC_043707.1 coordinate 70,507,476, forward strand.
CTCCTTTCATCTTCATATAGCCTTCCCCTCTGTGTATGATCTAATCTCACTCTACTTCTCTCTTACAACCATATGGTTTATGCATTTGGGGCGCACTTAGACAACCCAGTATTAAAGATAATATCCCGAAGGTAACTTAATCATCAGAAGAGCCTTCTTTTCATTGCACCTGCAAAAACTTTATCATATAAGATAATGTAACCAAACCAACATGAGTTCACTCCTTGGTGAATCAGAATCTGCACCAGGTTGAGTTGTCACACAAAGAAAACTGTATTTGCAGCAAATAAGGAGATCATAGAGGGTAACTTCCAAAGCCATGACTCCCCCAGCAAGGGTGCATGGGTTCCTTTTATTTAGATTTTCTTTTAATGTTGATTTATTTTTGAGAGAGAGAGACAGACAGGCAGAGAGCAGAGGAAGGACAAAGAGAGGGAGACCCAGAATCTAAAGCAGGCTCCAGGCTCTGAGCTGTCAGCACAGAGACCGACACAGGACTCGAACTCACAAACTGAGATCATAACCCAAACTGAAGTTGGATGCTTAACCAACTGAGCCACCCAGGAACCCTGGGTTCTTTTTATTTGGGGTTAGAGTGAATATTTAGAAAAGGAAGCCTTGTCATCATATGTAGAAGTAGGCATAAGGTCACCCATGAACCTTAGGGAAACATGCCTATATACACGTATGTTATATAAATGAGGCCTGTGCTCCTCCTTGGGCAGACATTTTAGTACAATGAGGTAAAGATAGTTGTTGGTCATTCTAGGGATCACTCTGTGGTCCATCTGTGATCTGTGTCATTGGGATTCGGGGGTTAAGTTCAAACTGATCTGGGTAGTCTGGGCCAGCTAGAGGTCTTGTCAGGGCAGTCACTGTTGCTCAAGGGCTGGCTTCACTTCCTATTTTCCTGAGTTAAGAGATAATCTGAGCTGTCAGCATAGAGCCTGATGCGGGGCGTGAACCCACAAACCACGAGATCATGACCTGAGGTGAAGGCAGACTTTTAACCAACTGAGCCAACCAGGCACCCCTAAGAGATAATCTGGAAAGAAGAACTTATGGAAAAATGTAGAACAAAGGTCAGTGAATATAAGCAGGTGAATAGTAAAGGTCAGGTTTTGGGGTCTAGTTGGTGACAATAACATTTACAGATTCTGGAGTTTAGGGCCTGATGGCTATTTTTCAGCCTACTACACATGAAATAAGTCTCAAAGGTAAAAAACAATTATATAACCATTTCCCATAGACACTAAGAAAGCAGTTGACAACATTTAAAACACATTCATGGTAAAACTACTGCAGTATATAGAAATTGATGCACACTTTCTCAACATGATGATTAGTTCTAAAGCCAGTATCTTATTTAATGGAGAAATACTGGAGCCATTTCCAATATGTTCAAGAATAAGACACAAACAGCCACTATCCCCACTAGTATTTAATTAGCCAATGCAATTAGACAAGAGAAATCAGTTAGAGGCATAAGATGATTAAAGTGGGGGAGGGGGAAGCCTATATTTGAAGATATGATAATATACCTGGAAAACTCCAGAAAATCAATAATAAAACTAACTCAAACAATAAAAGAATGTTTTCAAGTAATAGGATATAAAATTAACATATAAAAATCAATGGCCTTTATACAAACAATAAGCAGGACATAATAACAGGAAACCCCATTTACAACAGCCTCAAAATGTAGTAAATACTTACAAAAAAATTTAACATGAAGTGTCCAAACCCATACAAGGAAAAATTTAGTATGAGAAAAGTGGCATCTCAGGTCACTGGGGTAAAGATGAACTTTTTAACAAATAATTCTAGAACAACTAGATAGTCATTTGGAAGAAAATTAAATTAAATCCCTATCTCACACCATATGGTAGAATATACCCCAAGTAGATTAGGATCCTAAATGTAAAAACTGAAACCATACAATATGGAGGAAAACATAGCTAAATTATTCTTTAACCTTGGTAAGAAAAAGGTTTTCTATGATTTAAAATCCAAAGACAATTTTAAAACTTGATAAACTTGGCTACACGCAAATTAAGCTTTTTTCCATGACACAAACACTGTAAACAAAGTAAAACAACAACAGACAAATGGAGAGAAAATATTTTAACATATACTAGAGAAAAAGAGCTAATATTCCTCATATATAAAAAAAAAATCTTAAAAATTGAGGAACAAAGGACCAGAATCCTGATAGAAAAATGAGAGAAAGACACAAACAGATAATTCACTGAGAAAAGGTTAAAAATGGCCCTCAAACCTTTGAGAAAATGCCCAAACTCACTCATAATTAAGGAAATCCATTTCTCACCTATCTAACTGGCAAAACTATAAAGTATCAGAGTACTTTCCGTTAGTATAGCTCTTTGGTAAAGCTATGGGGAAAGGGGCACGTCCATACATTCCCAGTGGGAACCATCTGGAGGGACATTTGGCAATATCTAACAAAATCATATATACATTTTCTTTTTGATCTAGCAAGCCCACTTCTAGGGAATGTATCTCCAACAATATAAAAATACATATCCACAAACATATTCATTGCAGCATTGTTTGTATTTGCAAAATACTGAAAGCAACTTAAATGCCCATATGTAGGAGAATACTTGAATAAACTGGTATATCCACACTATGGAGTACTATACAACTGTATAAAAGAATGAGGAAACCCATGACATTTATTATTAAGTGAAAAAAGGTAAAACCCCTGTTTAAAAGATACCACAGTCCTAAAATAGTCACTTCTGCAAAGCCCCAGCAAGACGTAATACCAAACCTATGATAATAAAGGGAAACCTCACTAAAGTGGACTCTCGATGCTAGGAGGGGGGTTGGAAGGAGGAGCCATACCACTCAACATCAATTACAAGAAGAATTGTCAATAATGAGCCCCAACAGGAAAAGACAGACGTTGCATCTTCTATAGGAAACCAAGCACCTCTGCATCTCAGCCAATGAAAAACTGTCATCGCCCTTAACACTTGCTTCTGTCTAATGGGCTCTGTTCAAAATAGCTCCCAGCTTCCTCCTTCTTTATAAAATAATGTTCCTCTCTTTTGTTGGTTGGACTTGCCATAGCTTGCTTATACTGGACAGCAATTCTCTGCTATTCCTGAAAAAAAAAAAAAACATTTTTGTTGGTAAAATAACTGGAAGTTATATTTTTAAGGTTAACAAACCTAATTATGGTTTCAGCCTCTCCCAAGAGTGGAATTTTAAACCAATCAGTCTGGAATTTCCCTGATCAGCACTAGTGAGGTCATCTGCATGATAAGACCCCCTTCCCCTAAGGGAAAGTAATCTTGCCTAAAATAATCCACTCTTTTAACTTCCTTATATCACCCTCCTTCTTCCTATAAAAAAGTTGTCCATTTTGTACAACTCCTGGGAGCGACTTTCCTCTCACTGGACGGGACGCTGCCCGGCTCATGAACCCTTGAACAAAGCCAATTAGACCTTTAAATGTACTCAGTTGGACTGTTGTTCTTTAATGCTCCAAAGAGCATCTGAGAGTGTGTGATCCTTTGTGTCAAAATTTAGACATAAGAAAATACACAGGTGTCTGCTCCCTTGTGCAAAAGAAATTCAAAACAAATAAACAAAAGAGTTGAATAAACTCAAAGTATCGCCCTCAAAATACTTCCCAATGCAACAGGAAGAACAGTAACTTTATGGTGGAGAAGCCAGCACCCACCAACCTAACCAAGTGATCAAGGTAAATACCACCAGTTACAAGACAGCACATCTTCAATCTCTTGCCATGATGTGCTGAAAAGAAACACAGTATCATTTCTGTGGATTTCTTGCCAAAACTGCATAATCTTACCCCAATTGTGAGAAAGCTTTAAAGAAACCTGAATTCAAGGGTATTCTACAAAATTACTGAGCACTACTCTTCAAAAAGTGCCAAAGTCAAGAAGGACAAGGAAAAACTGAGGAACGGTCACAAATTGGGGGTAAGCTGCAATGTGGGGTCTTGGAAAGGATCCTGGAACCGAAAAATGACATTTGTAGGAATATTAGTGAATTCCTAATGAGGTCTGTATTGTAGTTAATAATATTGTACTAATGTAATTTCCTATTTTCCATAATGATCAGATGGCCATAAGAGTTCATGACATACGTGGCAGCAAAGCGAGGGATACAAAGGAACACATTACAGTATTTCTTTCCAACATTTCTTAAGTCTAAAATTAGTTCAGGCTAAAAGGTGGTTTGAAAGCCAAAAATAAATAAAAAAATGGTTGTCTTAACTTCTATCTGGGGTTTTCTGGAACCCTCGACTTTCCACAGTGCTCCTATCAAAGTTTCAAACATTTCTGAAACCACATACCACTCATCTTAAACTTCCGATGATCAGCAGGGCGGCCTGGAAGGTTGCCAAATTAGTGAAGAGGAGGAGAAAGCTGGAAGGGGCGTCCGAGGAAATGGAGCATTTGAGGGAGAGATTTTTAAATGACCTCTTTTGTGTTGCTAAATTTATTCATAACCTGGAATGGGTTACAACCATCACAAGGACACAAAACTCATCAGGTAAATTCAAGGACATTTTAAAAATGCATCTAACCACCTCCTGTCCAAAACATTCAAGCTTAACCTTTCTTTCAAAAATGCAATCTGCTCTTTCCACCCTGCCCGCCTACCAGACTCTGAGACCTAGATTGCCACACGAGCAGAACCATCACCTTGTCCTCATTCAATAGGTTCTTGTTGTTACATGATCAGCTTGAGATCCTAGGGGTATGTGGAGATGTGCCTGTTCGCTGCTGAAAGAATTCATGCGCAATATGTCCTTCATGTAACTTTGGCCTTAAGAGCTTTTTTTGGAGCCCATTTCAATCGTGTTTTCCCAACAACTATATTAGAAAGTGACTGTTTTTTCTTCATATTAAAAGTAAGGGAAATGAAACAAAGATCCCAAACAATTCGTTGAGTGTGCTCAAGATTGAAAGAGTTGAGTAAAGGTAACACCAGCTCTAATGTCTCCAGCATCCGCAACCTCTTTCTGGTCTAGAAGACGGTGCTGCAAATGTGTCCCCTGAACTGGCGACCTCTCGTAATCCAGCTGACATGCTTTACATTTGCAACACAGCGATGGACTTTGCACAGCTTCACACTTTTCAAAGCCCTCTTCACAGATTTGACTTTATTTGATCCTCAAACCACATTATAATGCTAATAGGATAGATATTTCCTTTTAACAAGGATGCTATGGTCTAAATGTTTGTGTCCCCCTAAAATTCATATGGGGATATCCTAACCTGTGAGGCTGAGGGTATTGGGCGATGGGGGCCTTTGGGAAGGTGATCAGGTCGAGAGGGTGAAGCCGGCACAAACAGAATTAGTGCCCTGAAAAAAAGAGTTCCAGAGAGCAAACTTCATCTTTCAACCACATGGGAGTCTCTGGGATTTTGTTATAGCCGCTCACACAGACTAAGACAGATAGGTAACGCCACCCAATAACCAAATGATGCCACTCAATAACACCTTAAACTTATAAAGTCTCTTATTTGCATTATTTAGGACCCACTAAAAGAAGTATGAGTTAACATTATCCCCATTTTCTAGATAACTGAGGCTCAGAAATGGACTGATCCAACATCACTCAGGTAAACAGGGAAGAGGAGACTTAAGCACAAGTCTTTTGTAATCCAATCACTTCCTTCACTATGCCACAAGTTTCTGACTGTGACTCCAAAGAGGAGTGCGTGCATGACATTATACTAGAAGGGAAAGCTAATGGGGTCATTCTGCTTAGCCGCCGGCCACCACTGCCGTCCTAGTGGGTTGGGGCACAAGTGAACATGAGTACAAGTCAGGCAGGTTATAAGGCTCACCTGATCAAGCATCAGGCTAGATTCGGCCAGTTATCTGTATGGGTATCTGTGACTTACTTAGGAAACATTACAAGGACAATAGGAGAGCCAGAATGGATATACATTCATTCATTCATTAGAAGCTCAGGAGAAATTTTTAGGTATTTGAGGTAGACACAGGCTTACAGTAGCTCCTAGGAGGCAAAGAACGCATTGAGCCAGCTCTCTGTGCTTTACTGGAAGCTTAGACTAAAGCTCTGTGGTTTACTCCTTGCCCTAGCATATCGTAAAGCTATGGGGCTCCCCTGGCCGACCCCAGGAGAACAGGGTTTCATAAATATCAGGACTCCAGACTCCTGCTTGCCTCTTCAGCATGCTGCTGAGATCCGTGATGGTCCAGAGCCTGACCACTGATTTAGGATTTCAAAAACAAACCAACGAGAAACCTTACAAGGAAGGATACTGGAGTCAGGGGCCAGAGGGTCAGTCAGAGAGCCTCTTTCCTTCTGGTTCTGAGGATGGTGCTTCGTGGAGCATTCTGGCCACCCCTGGAATGGGCCCATGGCTCAGCTGGACAAAGCTCATGAATCTGACTCCAGGCCCTTCACTTACAGCGACATCACCAACATGATGGATTCCATTGCCAGAAGCCTGGACTCCTCTCGGGCTCCTGAGCCACAGCTGGTGTTGCTGACCTGCATGAGGGTGGGGTGAGGGCAGGGGGAGCTCTCTCCCCTCCCACAGTTCCCGCAAGCCAAGAGCCTCAAGGCCTCTCCCTCCAGGTTGTTGGGGGCTTGCGATCACCTCTGTTGGTTTTTACATGACTGCATTTGGGGGAAACTGCCTTGTGCAAGGTGGCGTTCTGTGAAGGGTGAAGGTACACAGAGTCCCCTGGAGCTGAAGGTCACAGGGAAGAAACCAAAACCGGGAAATTCGGGGATGTTTCCTCCCCAACATATAAATCCTGACAATCTCACAGTTATGAAGTGGAAAGTTTGTGGGGAAAAACAAATGCTTTGGTTATTACAGTGTTACTACATTCATAAAATATATTTCATTAGGGGGGAGTTTACACAGGGGGTAATGAGATTTTTGCTTTATACATTATTTATAACCACTTAATCCAGGTACTGTGGGTTATTTTTTTATTCCTTCGTTTTCACAGCTACAAAACACTTCAGTATTTCTAATTTATTTCTGCTTACAATACAGATGTTCTCAATTGTGTTTCTAACTACATTTCAACCGTTATGATCGTGTTTATTTGTGTCAGCACACAAGCAGGGGCTGAACGTGCAATACACAATAGTGAAGCTTCAAGAAGCATGTAAAAAGGCCCCTTGTGCTTTGCTTATCAACAAATAAAGCACGCTGCACAGCCCTATCTTTATCATCGGTGGTTTTAATCTTTGGCTAATTCCCCTGCAGTTGGGCAAGCTGAGCGACAGCTCTCTCGGTGCAGAGAGGCTGCACGCCTTCAGACAGCACTTTTCAAGATGACCATTTGGAAGCAACATTTGGAGAACATTTGGGTTATGTCCTCTAACTGAATTTCCAAGCTGTTGGTAACGGACTAAAGAAAACGCAGTCTGTACTGCATCCTAAGAAAGCAAGAGTGTAAGAGCCTTGAAGGTCATGTGTAAATATTGACATTTTAATTTGATTTAGCAAACCGAAGCGGAGCCCTTGCGTTGCTTATCTTGCTGTAAAAGCGCACCCATTTGCCCCGCAGAGTGTCAGGGGAAAGATCTGATCTGAGCAGCCGTGGGTGCTCTTCCCTGCCTTTGCTAACAAGGCCGAGTTTTGTTTGTGCAAAATCTGAGTCAGAGGGGCGTTCCTCCCCTCTCCTCTCCACCACGGACTGATGCACCTGATTAGATAACAGCAATCTGCGGGCTGAATGTTCATGTAGTGACTTGAAAACCAAGATGCAAAAACACTCAGGGAACACAGCCTCCCACTCACTCACAGAGTCAAGTCAGGTGTCTAAACCTAGAGTTATTTGGGGAACCATTAACTGGCTAATTTGGCCAGAACACACTTCCGTGTCCTCAGACGCAGGATGAGGAAGAAATGCCAGCATGTCCTCAGGCTTTGGACCCTTCTCACAAACCAGGACTCCACCTGCATAGGTTGATTTAATCAGGGCTGAATTCTGAAGGTGAGAGGGAAGCACCCATTCGACTCCCCACCAGCAGCAGTGGTCAGGGCTCCCCACATGCTTAACGGCTCCACCAAGACGCTTAAGTGGTGACCTCCTGCGTTACCCTCCTGTGCCAAAGCAATGATGCCGGCTCGTGTAGCACAGCCTGGCAGTTTGATAGGATGCCAGGGGTTCCTGTCTCCCTGAAGTGAGGTCAGGGGAATCATTTCCCTCCAAAGACATGGTCAATTGAAATGCAGGTCCAGCAGAAATGAGGCACTGGGGAGTGAACCATGGAGGATCCAGGACCACCATAAATGGCCTTTGACCTAAAAAGTTTTTTTCTCTAAGTGAAAAGAAGAAAAATGAATGCGGAAACAAGATGGTCGTTTAATGCTTTGTAACTCAAGCTCTCTAACTTACCTCAAAAAGGGAGAAATGGTATAAAAAACCAACACTTTCTGCCCTCTGTGTTTAAGTTTTGAAAGGTGCTCCTCAAACATGAAGGATCTAGCCTCTGTGCCCAAATAAATACCATTTTTTCCAAACTGTAACTCACACTGTAGTTGCAAAGCTAACCACCCTTCTCTACTCTAGCTTTGGAAGTCTCTGTCAGCTCGGGACACCCAGGTGGCTCAGTCAGTTAAGCAGTGGACCTCGGCTGAGGTCATGATTCATCGTTCATGAGTTCAAGCCCCACATCAGGGTCTGTGCTGACAGCTCAGAGCCTGGAGCCTGCTTCAGATTCTGTCTCCCTCTCTCTCTTCTCCTCCCCTGTTCATGCTCTGTCCCTCTCTCTCAAAACAATAAACACTAAAAAAAATAGTCCTGGCCAGTTCAACTATTGAAATAATGCAGTAGGTTAAAGCAATCCTCAAAGATATACTGTGCATTGTGTTTTGCTTTGAAACAGTACTCAGTCGGCAGTGTCAACCCCATTCAAAATTCCCAAGTGGGCAAAGTGTGTGTCTGTCCGCTTTGCCCTCCTCTCTCTGTGCTTTCCCCAAACCTCCTTAGTAAGTAAGCCTCCCCATCACTCCCACTGATGAAAGTCCAAGGTTCTTTCGGCTCCACTCATCCATTGGAAAACACAGCTGATAAGTGCCTTACTTAGCGTGTTTGCCTTTATGAATCAGTTTTGTGTTTTGCACAGACCAAGAGAATTTCCATTTCCCTTTAAGGAAGGGAAAAAAGCCAAAGGAATAAATCTTTAGAGGTGGAATGTCAGACACCATGACACCTAGATAAAATAGAATTGGGGTAGGGAAATGTATCCTCTGCATATCTTAAGTGAAGGAACCAGTCAAGCCAGGACCCATCTGGAAGACCTGGTGACTCTCAGAACAGGGCACTCCCTACCCCAGTGCCCCCATACACATGGCTTCCCACTGTGATGTTTCAGGCAGAGTGTATAAGAGCTGTACTTAACCACCTACTCAGAACCTAATACTAATTAATTCTAATTAACCCAACACCTAATGCCTGATTACCTGAACTAAATTAACAGAGTCTGGCTGTTCTGGTTTTTCTCAAGACCCAGTTGCCGTCCCACCTTTCCAGGAAGAATGAAGTAGTGGTTAAAAAACTGTCCAGAAATGAATAAAAAAGCATGATAAGATTTCTTTAGAACATCTAAGGTAATGTTATACGATTCATTGTGTTTATAACAAATTCGATTACCCTGGTTAGCCCTGATTTGTTTCAGCCTAAAGCTTACTATGCGTTCTTTCCAATTCGGTTATCCTCCACGTGTGTGAACCTATAGCTTTGGGAAGGAAGACAGACAAGACCTGTTTTATTTGAGCTTGTGAAAATGATGGCTTTTATCAAGTTCAATGTCATAAGTTTTCTTCCACAAGAAGGGAGAGTATACTTCCCGATGAGCAATAGTTCTTTATTACATAGAAATGGTTCCTAATTCTCAACAGATAGAGCATTTGAGAAAACACGAGTATTCTCCCAAGTTACAAAGAATAATGGGATGGTCAATATGATTGACTGCTATAAGCTTTCATAGCCTATTTCAGGCAGACATCCTGAACTATGAGAAAAGAACAGTGCCTGCTAGACAAGGGAGGTCATTGCTGGGAGGAAGGAGGAGCTAAACTTCCCAACAGGCTATCGGGAGGACCATCACTTTCAATAAAATATTAAAAGTAATAAGGTGAGGCACCTGGGTGGCTCAATCAGTTAAGCATACAACTCTTGATTTCAGCTCAGGTCATGATCTCTCCATTTGTGGGTTCAAGCCCCACGTCAGGCTCCATGCTGACAGCGTGGAGCCTGCTTGGGATTCTCTTTCTCCCTCTCTCTCTCTCTCTCTCTCTCTCTCTCTCTCTCTCTCTCTCTCTCTCTCTCTCTCTGTCTCACTCTGAATAAACAGATAAAAACTTTTTTAAAAAAGTAATAACGTAATGGGAATAAGGAACTTAGGCTGTGTTTACTGGATTCAGAAAACAAGCCCCTAAAAAATGGAAATTTCAATTTTCAATGAAGTTTGAAATCTATAATTGTCTAGCATCATTTCCAGGCATGCAGAAAAAAAATTTTTTAATCTGGATTAGTGTGTCTCAATCAGTGTGCACATCAGGAACACCTGGGGAATTATGTGCAGTTTTATTTCTCTCTTTGTTTGTTTGTTTTCAAAATACATGGTAGTACCCCACCACAAATTTCTACTGGGATCTAATTTCCTAGTCTGGTGTCAAGGGCATATTTATCCTATGGCCCTCTTACCCTCTCACCCCACATATTTGCCTGGATGATCCTACCAAATCCTTTGCTCCAACCCCATATACATCTGACTCCTGAATTAGGCTGCTCAGGCTACCATAACAACGTACCACAAACTAGGTAGCTTCAACAACAGGCATTTCTTTTCCAGAAGTTCTGGAGCCTTGAAATCCAAGACAAGATGTCGGCACGCCTGATTTCTTTTGGGGCCTCTCTCCCTGGCTTGTAGAGGCTGTCTTTTCCCTGTGCTGTTACATGGTCTTTCCTCTATCTGTCTGCGTCCTGATTTCCTCTTCTTACAAGGACACCAGCCATATTCGATTAGATCCCCCCTAATATTCTCATTTTAACTTATTACCTCTTTAAAGACTTTATCTCCAATACAGACACACTCTGAGTTCTTGGGGGTTATGACTAATATGTGAACGTGAGTTGGGATACAATGCAGCCCATTACACCTCCAAATTCTAGAACGCTAGCCCTGCATGATGACTGGCTCATGTATTTGAGTCATTCTCACATGAAAACAAGAAATGAGATATCTGTATTGCTTAAGGGATCCAAATAAGGACCAGTGAGTGGAAGATACAGGTTGAAATATTCAGCTCAACACATGGGGACAGGTGTGTGACAATAAAGGAGGGTCTAGTTATCAGGGACTGCATCCTCTGACAGTATGTCCCCCTCACAGGAAGGGCACATCAGAGGCTGGATGGATGCCCAGTGGGCCTGTCTTCAGAGAAATCTAGCATGGGCCTCCAAGGTCCTTTTACCTTCCTTGATTTGATGACTTTAATGAAGGACTATGAGCTCACGGGGATTAAATCAAGATGATCAAAATAAAGCAATAGACAACCAAAAGAAGTATATGCGTAAATATGTCCATAAATACAGTATAATCAGATATGAGCATCTTTGCAGTGCTTATCAAATCTGGGCTTCATGGGCAGTATTTAGGGGTGACTCAGGGTTTTCTCAGAATCCCTCTGCATTATATCCATCTGCTCACCTCCAAATATGCCAAAATAAGCAGTCAAGCTAAGTACAAATGTTATGCTTGCTTGGCAAAGCAGCCTCAAGACAAGGCCCCGATCCTCCCCACCCTCCAGATTGCCACCCTAAACCATGCTATCTAGGAATTTTGGATCTGCCAAGGGCCCAGAAGAGTGGATGAGAGCTATAAGGGGGTGTATGTCAAGTCCCTGTTGAGCTGGGTGAAGCCGGCATATGTAGAACCGTCTTGGCTTCTTGGGGGCCCCTCCTGGTACATTTGGCTCAGATGGAAGGGGGGTCCTGTGAAGTCTCACCCACCCACCCAACCCACCCCCACTTTTACCCATTTCCGCAAGAATAAGTGAAACAGCCAAAAACCAAATCTTGACTCTATCTCTAAAGACCCTGAAGCTGTAAATAAGAAAGTGAGACTTTTATGGAAACCTTTGGAATTTCCATCTTTTCTGATACCCTACTCACCACTGTCACCGAGCAAGTATGAAAACCAGTTTTTTCAGGTCATTATTATCTGCCCTGCTGCTAGACTCCCCTACCGCATCTTGAGATGGTGGCCCCTCAATCACATAGCCATGGCCACACGCAGTTTGTGGTTCTCAATGGAGAATCTGATCCATCTGAGTCCAGGAAAATACCTGAGTCAGTGAGGGACAGCTATTATCAGGGGACATTTTAAGGCAAACTCTTATAGCCTACATTAGTTTTGTCTTCACCGAGAAGTATACTTGTAATCTGATCAGTAGAGTGTAGGTAGCACCCTCTTTTGTAATGTTTTTGTAGGAATCAATACAAGGTAAGCAAATTGGTATTGCTAGGTTAGATTCCTTATTTGACATTACCGAGACTTTTCATGTCGACTCTTCATCAAAAAACTTTTGGTTTACATCATGCCTTTTGACTTCTGGTTCAAAATACACTGATTTTTAAGAATGCATCCTTGAAAACCCAACAGTCTAACAGTTGGAAAATCTAAGTCAAAACTGTATGACAGACTAAAGATGGGTGAGATGGGAAAGTTTCAGGGTAACTAAGGACAATTATATGAAGTATTTAAATATATGTTTGCCATCAAAAGCCAGAAGAGCAAATGGAAAACCAATAATTAAAGGGGGTGAATACATTTTGATTTTAATTTAAAAAAACACCCAGCGTCCCAATACTTTTCCCATTAAAAAAAAACGTAGTGGCACCTGGGTGGCTCAGTCGGTTAAGCATCTGACTTCATCTCAGGTTATAATCTCGCAGTTCATGGGTTTGAGCCTCGTATCAGGCTCTGTGCTGACGGCTCAGAGCCTGGAGCCTGCTTAGATTCTGTATCTTCCTCTCTTTCTGCCCTTCCCCGACTCATGGTCTGTCTCTCAAAAATAAATAAACATTTTAAAAGTTTTTAAAAATGTAGCTACTATTTCGGGGGGAGGGAGAGAGAGAGAGGAAGAAAGAGAGAGTGTGTGTATGTGTGTGTGCGAGCGTATGTGTGTGTGTAGTATGTTAGGACAAGAGTTCCCTTTCAGGGTCTGAGCCTCATAAGCAATTATCCTCATCATCTTTACGTTGTGCAAGGTTTCACAGTCTACAAAGCACTTTCCCAAATGTTATTTGTTCATCCACCAGTTGTTGACTGCCTCCTCTCTGCTAAGAATTCCACCAGTGATATCAGTATGAAGAGAAAATACTTAACCTTTAAAGCCCACAGAAGCAATCTCCTCCCCTGACCAAATTTAAGGAAAGGAAAGGAAAGGAAAGAGCAGGATGGGACAATGGTTTTTTAGCATGCAATTTCTCCCCTAGAATTCCAAAATCCCAGTAATGACAAAGGAGAAAAAAAGATCACCAATTTCCCAATATTTTAAGAAAGCTATTTCACTAGTTCTCATTCATCAGCCTCCCTTGCTAATCATTTGCATGTTTTCTGCAGTTTAAGGGGACATTCTCCTAACCCTCTCTAAAACTTTCTAGGGATGCCCTAAGGCCTATACACATATTTTCTATTTGCCATATACTAGACTGAAAAGCGGGCATTCTTTCTTCTTAATTGTAACAGGCTAGGTGTTGGTTTACAAATAAACCCTGAGTACATCAATTTGCAAAGCAATTCATGATTACTTATGATTAGTCATGCACTATGACAGGAATTATAAGAGATGGGTAAAAGCATACCGCTGACCATAGGAAGCCCAGGAGCAGAGAAATACATACACAAATCTAAGTAACATATAGAGCAAATACTCCACAATAATTCTGGTGCCCCAGGATAGATGTTATCACCTAACTAAACTTCCCAACCTTCTCACCGTTCTCCAAGGGTCACATGTGGTGGGGGTGAATATCTAAAATAGACATCTGTCATGTTTTAGGCACTATGTTCTGCTTTCCTTTAAAATCTTCAAAATTCTAGAATAGGTTATGAAAATATGTCCTCTGAGGACTTTAGAAAACAAGCCAGCCTAATTTTACTTAAAAAAGAAGTGACATCCGATGAGTCTTATTTTGCTGGGAATATACTGAATTAGGTAAGAAGACAGATCTAGTGAATTTTGACTTGAACCGGAAGTCTGGGAAGATCTCAAAATTTTGAATGAATAAATAAATAAATGGATCGCATAGGTTTGAAAGACAAGTCAACACTAGAAAGACCACATGTAATAGGATAAATGCAAAGTCCTACAACAAGATCTAAAACTTAATACCAAAGTACAGCAGAGAAGGAGAAATTTTACTCAATTGTTTGGGCAGACATTCTTGCCCCTCACAAAAAGATAAAAGAGGAACAGAAAAATTTAATACTGTAATTGGTTGCATCAATAGAAGTACAGAGCCTAGAATTAAGGAGATCATAGTGTGCTTTCTCCTATCGGGACATATCCGGAGCATTTCATTCAATTCTGGTTACTAGACACTGAACTGATTTAAACAAAAATAGAACTGTGGGTAGGCTAAACATAGAAGAAACAATTTATTATGTATGATTATCATCATAATTATAAAATGAATTAAGTGCCAAGTGTTTACATGTATTTTCTCACTTAGTTCTCAAAACTTTTTGCCTCGGAGGCAAGTATTATTATTATTCCCATTTCATAAATAAGAAAATAAAGGCTGTTGGGACACCTGGGTGGCTCAGTGGGTTAAACATCCAACTTCCACTCAGGTCATGATCTTGTAGTTCGTGAATTTGAGCCCTGTATTGGGCTCTGTGCAGCATGGAGCCTGCAATGGACCCTCTGTTCCCCTCTCTCTGCCCTTCCCCCACTTGTGTGCATGCCTGCTCTCTCTCTTTCTCTTTCACTCTCTCAAAAATAAACATTAAAGAAAGGAAAGGGGAAGAGAGAGGAGGGGGGAGGGGAGGGGGAGGGGGGAGGGGAGGGGAGGGGAGGGGAGGGGAGGGAAGGGAAGGGAAGGGAAAGAAAAAGGCTGTTGATTTCAGCTCAGGTCATAATCTCCTAGTTCATGGGATCAGCCCCACATGGAGTTCTGCCCTAACAGCAAGGAGCCTGCTTGGGATTCTCGCTCTGCCTCTCTCCAATTTGTGCATGCATGTTCTCTCTCTCTCTCTCTCTCTCTCTCAAAATAAATAGACTTAAAAAAAAAAAAACTTCTAAAAAAAAAAAAAAAAAAAAAGCAAAAGAAAATAAAGGCTGAGAGGGGTCAGGCAATTTGTCCGAAGTCAGAGAGGTGATAGATAAGGGCATTCATGAATCTCAACAAGGCTCCTCTGGTCCTAGAGCCTACACAGTTAAGAAGAGGAGCGACTGCTACATGGACACAACATTGGAGCATATTCACACCGGCTTCAAGACAAACACTAGAACCAAAGAATGGAAGTAACTGGAAAAATCGGTTCATTATGTGAAAAAAATGTAAAATTCTTTTAGGTGTCTCACACAGATCCCCTCCCATGCTTTTCCACACCATTTCAAATCAAATTGACCATTTCCTTGAATGCGGGTGATTACATTAATTGCAAAGCGTTTTCTGTTTTCTATCCACAAGGGCTCACAGTTGAGATTGTTAAGGGGCTGTGTTTCTGTTGGCCACATTTCTATGTCTCTTTCTATTTCTCTTCCTAACAACTACTGCACAGATCTGGGTAATTCAAGTATCAAAGACGCTAAGCTTTGACTTTACAAAATACACTGGCTCTAGCTGTCCTTGAAAGCCAGGAACTGCTCCTCCCCTCAGTGCCACCCTGACCTCAGGATGAAAGATGTGCAAGTCACCCTGCCTTTTGAAAAGAAGCAATCCATTTCCAAGTTGCAATCTACTTGAAATAATCTCCCCAATTACATGGAAGTAATTTACTCTATATTTACTTTCTGTTTTGGACTATCAAATATCTCTTCCTCTCACCCCCAGGGGCAGTGGCTAGGATTCAAAGTTCTGCTACCAGCCTGCCTGGGGTTTTATTATTTAACTCTTCGGTGCCCACTTAGGAGTGGGCAAAGTTTGCAGCAGAGGGTGACTCAAAGTCCCTTCTAACCCTCAGAGGTAGTCTTCCTATATTAACCTCATTTATTTTAGATCCAGTCTGTTTCCAAACTGTTTATTATTTTTAGTACACATTCTTTCTCCAGCACTGAGGCTGACCTGTGTGAGGCTAAGCAGTTGAAAAGAAAAACATTTAATCAAGTGGCAAGTTGGCCCATGCAATGCCACACAGACACATTTATGTACTGTCTGCTGCAGGGTCAGACAAAACTTAAGTGGCGCTAACCCCAGAGACCCCTCTCGGCTGGGCCACGGCTCACTTTCCACCCCTACCAATGGAGGCCACCAGAGCTCGGAGGAGGGTACGTTTTCATTTCTAATTTCCTGTCCTGGGTGTAGTCCTCCAAATCTCTAGGCTCCCTCCTGTTTGGCCTTTTATGGAGAGGGAGAGAGAGAGAGAGCCTTTTCAGATACATCTTGGCCCCTCACACCCAGAACCATGGACAAACAAGACTTTTCACTTGTTTTTCACAGTAGGCCTTGTATTTTAGGGCTGTCTTCGGTTCACAGACAGATTGAGCAGAAAGCCCAGAGTTTCCTACCCCACCCCCATCCCAGGACTTCTCCCATGTTAACAGCTGGCCGTGAGCATGACTTTTGGATCAAGCCGGCCTAGTTTACAATTCTTAAGTTCCCTGACATTGGGATAACAAAGATCTGCGGCCTATCCCTGTTCCAAACAGAACTCAATCCGGAGGCCCTCAGCAGCTGTGGGGACGGCCACTCTCCCTCCTGAGCACTTCTGGGCCGCCACAACAGGAACCTGGCCCAGAGGCAGCCTCCCCCCCTCCTGCCCCCCACAACCCAGCCAGACGGGGAGCTGGAGGCAGGAATGGGCTCTGGCAAGAGCCCGAGGACAGCAAGTTTCAACAGAGTACTTTTGAAGAGATTGTGGCGACATTATCTCATTTAATTACAGGGGGATCATCCTTACATGGGTAAACTATTTATTAAAAACAATTCGGCAGACAGCGCGGTGCTCTTATCCGTGACAGCTGCCCCCATGATCGGTCTGCGCCCGGGCGCTGTGCTAGGATGAACCTCTCTGCCTGTTGCCTGGCTCTTTTTCCGCACCAGCTTTTAATTGCTAATGAATTAAACTTTCCAAGGAGATAAGAATAATGTTGTTTTGTTTGCACACAGACTGTATGACTAACAAGGACGATATAAATAAAACCATTCCGAGAGCTTTATCTGCGGGTGCACGCGCAGTGCCTGTGTTCGCGCGAAGCCTGGGACAGTTCCCACACAAGATCAGGCTGTTGTTGCGGAAGCTGAGGCTTGCATACTGTTAAAAGCCGGAGCTAATATGTTCACTTACGACATTATGCCTAATTATGCTATTTGTTCAGTAGGGGAACCTGTTCCCCAAACCTTAAACCATCCTGAGGCACCGGTGTGGGCCTGAGCTCTGTAAATATGCCAGGCAGACTCTGTAGGATTCTGAGCTCACTAAGCTCCACGATGTTTATGAAAATGGGCAAAATCTAGTCCTTGTGCACTGTGTACCCCCAGGACATGCATTTCCTCATGGTCCTGGAGCTATCCTAACCAATAAATGTGAGGGGAAATGCTTGCGCTTTTATTTTTGGAAACTTGCCGGTGTGTCTGTAAGTACCCCCTATGGGCTACAGAGTTCTCTGTCCACCCCGTTGTTTGAGGGTGTTGGTGGGGAAGATGTTTATTTCTGGGTTTGTTGCAGGTTCAAAAAACGGACTGCCTCTGTGGCTGGGAGAAATGACTGACGTGGAGAGTTCTGAGTCCCAGTTTGGCCAGGGATCATGGCTTTGGGAAAGGTGAGCATCCCGTGGGTTGCGTTCGCTGTCTGTAAGCAGGTGCGGTACGCTAGAATAAGAGAACTGTTCTGGCTGTGTGTTGAGTGCACAGGGCCGCCTGGTGATGTAAGAACAGCCAGTGTGGACGTCTGTGTCTGTGTAGAGAGTCCTCTCGGCCCCAACCTTACGAACGTAGGGGAAGAAAGTCAAGTCAGCCGGGGTGGAAATCTGATGCACTGGTAGCCACCAGTCAAGAGGCTTCAAAAAGTAATGTAGAGTAATCAGAGATGGAAATCACACATCAAGGCTATAGGAGATGGAGAACTAAATCAAGGGGACTATTTCATACCTCAAGTCTTTCCTGTGGCTTCCAGGAAGAGCCCATAATGTCTGGGAGCTTCTGAGGCAATTGTTGACCCCTAGACACATCTGGATTCTCTACTTTCCAAGAAAAGAAGGCTAAATCTAACCAGCCATCTACATCCGTACTCCCAGCCTCTTTTCATATAAATTTCCAAATACCCAAAATCACCCTCAATGTTCTCCTATCACTTAACACTCAACACAATAATTTATTTTTAAAAAGGTTCAACTTGTCTTGACATAGCTCATTATTCCATAAAACAAGATCCTTTTCCCTGCATTCCACCTTTTTTCCTAAAGGACTCCTATTCTCTCGTCTCCCTTATACCAGACTTTGAACCAAACTCTACTGTTCCTCGCTGCTCTCTGCCTGCCAATTTCTCCTCTTCCCCATTTTCATTTTCATGGCTCCATGCTCCAACTACCTCAGTTTCCAGTCTCTCCTGGTTCTAATCCCCTCACAAAGGTCGTATTTATCTTGTCTACATACTCAATCAAGACCTGTTCATCTGTCTTACCTGATCCAACTCTTCTTTCCTCTGCTGTTGATCTGGCTCCAATCTTCCCCTTAGTGTTCAGCCTTCCATCCAGCATCCTAGTCACAAGTACTGATTGAGCAGCTAAGGGGTACCAGGTACTGTGTTAAGCACTGAAAAAGAGATGATTGAGACGCAGTCCCTGTTCTCAGACAGTTCACAGGGGGAGGTGGGTATGTATGCATCACATGTGTTAGGTACCTCATTGGTAAAAACACGAGAGAAGCACAGGACGGGATGCAACAGAGGTCCAGAGTGAGGTGGATGAAAAGCAGTCAGGCTGTCAGTTCCTCCTCCTCTCAACACGGACACCTTGCCTTGGCTCATATGGTCCATACCTTATACCTGAAATGCCCTTCTCTTCAAATCTTGCCTACTTTATAAGATCGGGTCTCAGGAATCATCTCTGGACCGTACCTACCCTGACCACAGTGAACTTTTAGACTTACCATTCATAGGACCCAATTAGGAACTGGTTTTTGTGTGTTGCTTTGTCTTCCCAAATAGCTTTCAACCTCAAATTTAGAGACCTGTGATGGTGTCTCAGTACCTTTTTTTTTTTTTCAATATCTATTTATTGGGGCACCTGGGTGATTCAGTCTGTTAAGCATGCAGCTCTTGATTTCTGCTCAGGACATGATCTCACAGTTCATGAGTTCAAGCCCCGCATCAGGCTCCAAGCTGACAGGGTGAAGCCTGTTTAGGATTCTCTCTCTCCCTCTCCTTCTGCCCCTCCCCCACTTGCATGCACACTCTCTCTCAAAAATAAATAAATAAACTTATATAAATAAATACATAAGCTTAAATTTAAAAGGGAGTCCTTTTCTAAACTTGAAATAAATAAACATATTTATTTATTTTTGAGAGAGAGGAAGGAAAAGAGTGGGAGCAGGAGATCAATCCCACAAACCTGTGAGATCAGGATCTGAGTGGGAATCAAGAGTCAGATGCTTACCTGACTCAGCCACCTGGGCGTCCCATGTCTCAGTACTTCTTTAGGATTCTTCACAGTGTGCCTGCTGGGGAACACAGTAGGACCTTAATTAAAAAGACATCAGATGGATAACTGATACTCAGACTTCCCTGACCAGCTTCCTCCTCCTTTTATACACGAGTAACCCCACACCTGCACATAGCAGGCACATAACAAAAAGAAGATGGTGTGAAATGTAGGCAAGAGCACAGAAGGACCTTGGACTCTAACAGGTTCAGTGTAATCCCAATTCAACTACCCTGGCTTTTTGATCTTGGGCTAGTTTAACTTTTCTGAGTCTCAGTTTCCTAAAATGTAAAACAAGGACTAGTAATACTGATGTCTGTTTAGGGGAAGAGAAAAGGAGTCCGAGAATGTAAAATGCCTGACACAGTGCTTGGCACGTATTATGAGATGAAAACATGCTAGTTCCTGTCTTCCCTCATCTCCTTTCTTCCTTCTCTCCATCCCCACCCCTGCACGCCAGGCAATTTTGGCAAAAATCAATAGAGGCATTTCAAACTTCTGTACCTATGTGCTTTGGGTCACAGAACAACACTATACACTTTTCCCAAGCACTCAACCTAAAGCCGAGTGAGTACCTAGGCTGTATTCATCACACCAGCTTGTCACAGGGACAATGCCAGTTTATGTATTTTTCACTGTTATCATGTGGTCATAAATGTAATACTAATGCTATGATCTTTGAGTTCTAGAGCTCTCAAAACCATGTGATACTCTACATTTTCATCGCCCTTCGTGCAGGCAGTTTGAGTGTGAGAGGCCAGGGAAATCCCCGCACATTCCTCTACCCACAGAAAGGGTTAAACATTCCTGCCCCAGAAGGACTCCGTGTTCTAACTCTAAATGTCACGGGAACATGGCCTGGAAAAGTTGAAGGCCATTGCATTATACAATTACCTATTTACTGGAGACAGTATATTTAATAACTAATCATCTAATCTAATAATACTGAAGAATATCAGACTGAAAGGTCAAGTGTTTAAGATTAGGGAGAAAGCAGCCTTAAAAGTGCATTTAAAAGGGCCTCACGGATCAACAAATCCGCCTTAGATGCTACGATGCTACCATTACTCCCAGGCCTTCAGGAGGCTCAGAAATGTCACTGTCTTGCAAACTCAGAATATTTATTTCATTCACTCCACTCATAGGGGTTCTATTCCATGAGGTCTCTCAGGTAGCAGTTTTAAATGATTAGTTCACCCTGTATGATGGCATATTAGCTCTATGAAGAAAACTGTCACACCTGAAGCTTTTCAATAGACCCTTAATGAGAGATTTGCAGCAAGTGTCATTTTCCCCCTAGGACTTTCTTAGGACAAGTTCCATTTGCTCCTACCTGTGGTTCCGGACCTCTTTCTCAGAGACCTAAGTGGACGTTGTTCCTAGAGACGCTTGTGGTACGGTTCTTCGTTTTGTTAGTTCCTTAAAACCTCCTATTGAGACGTCCGCCTCGAGTGCTCACGTTGGAGAGCCAAGGACACTCTTCCCGTTCTGTAATAAAGGAAAGGCTGGTCACAGTTCATGACATGTAGATGACTCCCAACAGCTGACGATATAAACTTGGCCGGCAGAACATTTCTTCTTACTCCAGATGCTTGTGTCCTTTTTCTTGGCATTTTCATAATTTCTCTCACTTCAGTCCTCTGATGGCTTCAAATCTTGGTACTTTGCTCACAATTTCTCAGAGTAGAGCATTTTTGGAGAAAGATCTAGATATCCCTTCCTCTTTCAGGAAAAATAAAAACATAAAAACCCTACAAGTCTTAGGGGAGAATGGTTTACACTGAGGTGACAGATTAACCCTGAAATCCTAGTAGATTGTCAAGACAAAGTTTATGTTTTTGTTCTAGCACATATTCATCCGTGAGGTGGCTCTGTTCATGGTTCCTCAGGGACCCAGGCTGATGGAGGTCACACCATCTGGTCATGTCTCCACAGCAGAAGAAAAGGAGATGGGAAGACTCATCAGAACCTTCTAAAGCTGGACCCAGAACCGACCTCATTCCTTTTCTGCTTATATAGCCCACTAAGTAGAACTAGAAGTCACGGCCCCCACTTGGTACCAGGAAATGTGTTCCTTTCTGTGTGCAAAAATAAGAAGAGAACCAGATACTGACAAGAACCAGAAACGTCTAACACACACACACTGTCTACATTAAGATTTTATGCTTCAAAAGAGTAAAGTCAACAGAAAAATTGGAACACAAAGGAAGTCTCTAAGCCTCGACCCAGAATAAAACAGAACTAAAGCACTATGTCCTTTTGTCAAAAATAAATGAAAATTTATTCACTTTATTCTGCTTTTATTTCCTAAACTTTTTTCAATATTCTGTCATAAGATTTTACATCCAAGTTTTTACATTCTTGATAATAAAAAATTTCCAAGGAGAATGACTGATACTCATTAATTAAAAAGTGTGAGGTCAGCGGCAGCTTAGTTCACATCAGATTTCCCAGAAAATCCCAAGTTCCCATGTGTGAGTTTGGGCTCTGTATTTATTTCCATCATTTCCCTTGGCTTGCTTCTCTGTTCTGAAGACAAACTCATATTCAAAATAGTGCCCAGCAGGGCGCCTGGGTGGCTCAGTTGGTTAAGCATCAGGCTTCGGCTAGATCATGATCTCAGGGCTCATGAGTTTGAGCCCTGCGTCGGGCTCTGTGCTGACAGCTAGCTCAGAGCCTGGAGCCTGCTTCAGATTCTGTATCTTCCTCTCTCTCTAACCCTCCCCTCCTTGCACTGTCCCTCTCTGTCTCTCAAATTTAAATAAAAACATTAAAAATTTTTAAAAACAAAAACAAAAAAAACAAAATAGTGCCCAGCACTGGGCCTGACATACAATGGATGCTCAGTGTACATAGCAATACTTAAGGAATAACAAATGGATGGATATGAAATTAGAAGCATCTATACCAAGAGTATGTATACAAATTTCTAGACTGACACTCAATACCCCACCAATCAAATTCAAAATCGATGTGTCCTATTCATTGCATGTAAGGCCAAGGTCAGTACAGATTGCAGTAGAAGAATAATTAAGAAAAAGAGATTTTTCTGTGTCCTTCCCATTTTGACTCTGCCCCCCTTATTTTCCCCATTTGCACAGATTCTTATGCTATAGTGTTTTCGTTTCTCAACATGGTAATGTCACCCCAGCCTCACACCAGGGGATACAACTCTGCTATCTTCATGCCTGTTTCTAAGAGAGAAGCCACGAACCTTCCCTGGAACATGTGGCCTTGCTGAAAATAACTATGAATGCAGAGCACCTCTTGGCAGAAGAAAATGATGACCAGCATTGAGCAGTGAGTCTCCTCTGTGTTAGAAGAACCTGACTCATAAGGTGGCCATTCTCTGCTACTTAGAAGAGCAAAGTCATGTCAAAAAAGGAAGCCAATATGAGGCTGAACGTTTTCCATTGCAACTGGACTTTCCGGCATGAAAAGAAATAAACATTCATAATAAACACCTAACATTCAGAGTGCTGCTTTGTTCCAGGCAGTGTGCTGAGTACATTACACATATTATGCTTCTCCAGCATGGGGTTGTGCAAGACGAGAAGAAAGTATTAAATTATTAATTTCTGCTTACTTTGTAATCTATTTAATTTTCACTTTTGTGCATCATTTTCTACCTAATATATAGTACAGTGGTCCCTGTATAAAAAATAAATATGTATTCACACTTGTATGTTGAGAATATGTGAATGGCAATTTGCTCGGTTGTTTGTTTTTTAGCCGAGGAGATAAGATGATGGCAGTGATTCCCATTTACAGAAGAGGAAACTGAGGCTTCAAAAAGATTATCATGACTTGTCCAAAGCGTCAAAGCTGGTAAATAGCAGAGCTGGAAGTAAAGTGCCTAGTTCTGAAGTCTATGTTGTCTGGAATGATCATTAAAGGAATTCCTTGTGTTCAAAGACGGGTGCTTGAAAACCAAGCTCACTTGAGCCTGCACAAATGCCAACCTCTGGAGTAGAGAAACTCCATACTTTGATCATCTTCCACCGTGAATTAGGAGGAAAAGAAACTAAGAGTACCAATGCCAGACAGATGCTAGGTACTAAACGCAGAAGAATTTAAAGAAAGTAAGAATCAAAGGGAAATGTCACAACATTTGGTGCAACACCCTATTCTTCACCCATCCTTTTAAGGCTTTCTACAGAAAGGAGATTCCTGGCATAGGCAACCTACTGTTTGAACATGTGGGAACGGACACATCCAGATTCCGAGCCCCCGGGAGTTGAGAGGCGATTAACGTAAACAGACACACACTGTGAGCTTCATCTTCTGCTGATTAGGCACTAAGGGCTGTGGGTCTCCATGTGGTCCCTAAATGCTACACCCACGGGAGAAGCATTCCCCATTGCTCCAAATACTTGGAGCTATGTCAGCTTCTTATTGCTGTTATCTTCAGCTTTCTTAACTAGTAATGAGTGATCCTCAGAAGTGTTGAACCAAAAAGCACTAGATTCTCTGTAGGACATTCATTACAGAAGGCTTTGAAGCTTAAGAAGAAGTTTGGAGCTTAGGGGGAAAATTTTGAAATAACTCTGTATTATACACATTTTTAAAGCCTAATAAGTACAATGAAGTTCTTTACAGGTAACCAGATTTCATGGGATATCTTTGAGGCCATGATAAAGATTGAATTTTTAAAAATCACTATCAAACCCCTTTGTACAGCATTTGCAAAAGTTCTCCAACAATGGGACTGTTTTCATGTAAATTTCTTTTCAGGGAGATTCCTGCTTTCTGAAAGCCGCATAATTGTAGCTGAGATATAAAGCAACATTGTATCGCCTCCCCTGGAAAATGCTTTTGTGCTAATGATCTGAAAACTGGTGTTTCATGCCTGGTATTAGCTGCTTTGTGGTTCAAAGTATGAAGAGAAAGAGGAGCCGTTAGTTTTTGGTTATTTACTTCTGATGAAGATGGGCAGGAGCACTTCCCGGAACTTCCTGGATCCCTAGATCCAGAAACTCGCTAGAGAACCTCAGAGATGCCGCTGACCCTGACACCTGAGGGACCTCAAGAAAAAAAGGAAAGCAATTCACGAACACGTTCCTGACTTCAGTAAGAAGTGTTCCTCTGTTTCAGAAATCTCACTTTTTTCTCTAACAGCCCTTGTCCCCTGGATAGCTAGAAAAAGGAAAACCAAAAATCAGCATGAATACATAAAACGGTGAGGTTTTTTGGAACTGCAGAAATCGAACTGCCTGCCCCACAGGGAACAAAGCTTTTAGTCCACTCAGACTTTACTGTGAAAAAGAAAAAACTCTGCCCATCGAGTTTTCTTCCCAGATATTTCTATCTGAAAATTACGGTAAATCAATTAATCAATAGTTCTCCTCTGCCCCCCCTCTCCGTAGTTTCTCAAGGACCCCTGAGTTCTCTGATTCTGGAATACTCTTGAACAGTTCAGTTTACTACGAGAGTTTTGTGTGTGTTGTTTTCTCGAACTCTGTATTAACTCCTCTCTGTTCAGATGTTCAGAGAGAACATTGCTCCTTGATCATGTTAGAGTTTCCAAGAGAAAAAGTTCATACCAGTTTAAATTACACATTGTCTGCAACACACACAGTACAAGAATGTCAGTCCTAATGGCAAAGTTCAGGATAGAACTGTGTCAGCTAATTTAATTATTTACCATGAAATACCAGTTATCTTAATCTTACGTGCAGTCCTTAAACCGGCTGCATATTTTTGTGTAATTGAATACTGAGCCTACCAGGAAGAATTCAAGGATTTCGCTTTTTAATAAATATTGTTAGAAATTAAATGTTTCAGTTGGGGGGAAAAATGTTCTTCGGGCACCCTGAGCTTTCTCCCAATGCTTAAAGAGCTCACTAGCCTTCCAGCAGTTTCTGGCTTAGGCTAGTGGCTTTCCTCTCTGCCATCCACACGTCCCTCCTACTCCCCTTTTTGTTTTTTATTTTCCTGCGACAGAACGAAGCATTCTCTTTCCACGGACTTCATCGGGAGCCCTGGGAAAAGCAGAAGAGTGGTCCGAGGGAACGGGACAATGGGAACTGGTCGACTGGTATGGGACCCCAACCACACATGCCGTTTCTGTGTCTTCCGCTGCTTCCAGATACCTGATGAATGACTGGGGAAGCAAACATAACAAGGCCAAGATGTCTTCATTTCCTATCAAACTGAGGCCTCAACTGCAGGGTGATTGAAGGCCGGGATTTCACGGCAGCCAGTCAGAAGGCACCAGCAGCTGCGGCCAGCCAGGCCAAGGCGGGAGGTGGGAGCCGCGCAGGCCCACGAGGGCTGAGCCAGGAGCTCCGCGTGTGAGTGCAGCAGAGAGAGGCCGGCCCGGGGAAACTCCAGCAGCAAGGGGAAAACAGATTGACTCTCAGTGACTCATTTAGCTCCTGGATTGGACAGATCTCTCCCCTGCTGGCAATTTGGCTCTGCATCAATAGTTCGGATACCAGGCTGAATAGCTTAAAATAATTAGGGGGAAAAAATCTGCAAAACTGCTAGCCATCCAACTCTTTGCTCTGCGCTGAAAGACACAGGACAAATGACATCTAGGCTATTAAATATGAAGTCACTGGATTTGCTACCCATTTGGTCCAAAAGCAGAAAACTGGATAAAACTCAAATTTATAATTCGATGTAGATGGCCTGTTTGTCCTTGAGGCAATCCATGAATTTTGGCTGGGCAGGCGCTGTGACATGTGGAAATAATGTGGGGGGGAAGGAGGAGGAACAATGTTTGATTTCGCCCCC
The DNA here is from genome assembly GCF_006229205.1 of Suricata suricatta. Lineage (NCBI taxonomy): Eukaryota > Metazoa > Chordata > Mammalia > Carnivora > Herpestidae > Suricata > Suricata suricatta. Next base: position 70,534,094 of record NC_043707.1, read on the forward strand.
ACTTCGTTGCCACCCCCTGGAGAAAAAAAATGAATATGTCAATAAAAAGTGTGAATGCGAAGAGGAATGGAATCTGAGCCCAGAGTTTAGTAGCTGACAGTTTAAACTTTATATACTTTAGGCTGACAGGCGGCTGGATTTCCTGTACTTTATATCCAATGTACAAAAACAGAAGCAACAGGCTCATTTGGTATCAGTAAAGGTCAGTTAAAATTATAGAGACATCCTTTGGAGCAAATCCCCAGTCTTGTATTTGCATATTTATGAACTAGAGATTATGACAGGCCATTCCATTTATTAGAGCAGTGCTGCTATAGTTAATAGTCTGTCAGCATTTCCATTATAAACCCCGTTTTTCAGTGTTTTAATATCTCAGCTGTTAGAAATCACATCAGGCTGAAAAGTGGTCCTCAGCCTCTCCAGGCCACAGCAGGGTGAGCTGCTGGTGGAGGTGGCGATGGGGCTTTGAACCCAACAAAAGCACTTAAATCAAGCCAACGATTTTTATACTGAATGCTAACAGTAAATACAATATCAAGGATTTGGGGAAGGGCTGTGGAATTCTCGTCCACTTCCAAATCACCCTCCCCTATCTCCGTACCCTTGTCAGTTTCAGGGCTCTCCTTCTCGAATTAACAGGGAGACTATTTGGGATTTTAGGGCAAAGATTCAAAGTTTTAACTTGGTGAAGTAGTCTCCTCCCATTTCACTGGAATTGGGGCAGGGGGCAGAGTACCATAGCAAAGTCAAGATGCTAGAGGTTCATTCATTCACAAGGACATGGAAGTGGATGAGGAGAATTCCACAGCCCTTCCCCCAAATCCTTGATTTTGTATTTACTGTTAGCTCACACAGTTGTGGTGAAGGTTGGCAAGTCCAAATTTTGTAGTGTCAGTGGGCAAGTTGGAAACTAGGGGAGGAGGTGATATTGTGGGTTAAGCCCGAAACTGACAGAATTGCCTCTTCTTCAGGGGAGTTCTTTTCCTTAAGGTCTTCAACTGCTTAGATGAGGCCCACCCACAACATGGCACATAAAACTAACCATCACATGGACCTCGAGGGTGTCATGCTAAGTGAAATAAGTCAGGTGGAGAAGGACAGATACCATATGTTTACACTCATAGGTCTAACAGGAGACCAGGAGAAACCTAATGGAGGGGCAGGGGGAGGGGAAGAAAGAGAGTTGGGGAGAGAGAGGGACACAAAACTTGAGAGACTATTGAATACTGAAAATGAACTGAGGGTTGAAGGGGAAGGGGGAGGAGGGAAAAGGGGTGGTGGTGATGGACGAGGGCACTTGTGGGGAAGAGCACTGGGTGTTGTATAGAGATCAATTTGACAATAAACTATTAAAAAAAAAACTAACCATCACAGAGGGTAACCTCTTTAACTCAAAGTCTATTGATACAATTGCTAAGGGTAAAAATACCCTTCATGGCAACATCCAGACATATTGGACCAAATATGTGGGTACCATGGTCTAACCAAATTGCCATGTAAAATTAACCATAACAGAAATGAACAATGCATCTTAAGCATCTCCCAAATGTCACATCCTGGGTTTCACTCTGGAAATATAAAATTAGTAACACCATCCTTGTCCTCGAGAATCTTATGGTCTAGTATCTCACTGCTGTCAAGAGTCCGCAACAAAAATATGACGCCCAACAGATCAATAGCTGGTTTCATCCTTTGCTTTCTCTTTTAAATGACTCGAGATACCTTGCAACAGAGGCACATTGGCAGGTGTGCTTTCAGCTGCATTCTTAAGAGAAGGCCCTGGTATCTAGGGACTCCTTACCACACAGAAGACAGCCTGCTCTTTCCAAACCAAATGCTTGTCATTTTGACTTGATGTGAAGCCAGCAAGTAACTCAGTGATATTCAAAGCTCCCTTGGGATTTGAGGCGCCATTGAAATAAGAAGAAAGAGAAGCAGGTTGTCTTCTCATTAATAAGTCAATTGTTTAAAAATGTGTATTAATTCTTATTATATGTCTCCCTAATACATTTCAGGGGGAGCCCCACATATGTATCCTTGATTGGATCATCTCCACAGGGCAGGTAGGAAATCCTCTACTACTTGGTGGAGTTTTAAGGATTCTTTATCTACAGAATACACACCAGACCCAAACGCATTCCTCAGAAGACTCCTTTCAGGCCAGTCTGACCCCAGGCGATCCCCAGCTGTATAGCCAGCTGTCCCCTCCATCTCTGACATTGAGAGCTCCCTCACGTAACGGAAGCCACACTCCTAGGCTTCTCCCCTCTCCTTCTTTTTGGAGTCCGTGACCTTTATTTTACTTAAAATGTGTCACAGTCCTGGACACACAGAATAGGGTTTTGAAGTCATAAGATAGAGCCTATCACCGCTGTATCACTCAGTTTTATGGAAAGCTTTCAACATAAATCTAAATACACAAGTTGTAGGTGTTGCTATTGTTGCTTGCTGGCTGGGGCAGGGGTAGGGGAGAGGCTGTGGGGTAAGAAGGCCAAAATGTGCTGATTCAGTCTCCTCAGGATGCGGACCCAGTAGTCTATCAAGTAGGCGACATTCTGTCTAAGGTGCAGTTGCCCTCAGTGCCTATGAGCTTGGTTCTGCTTAGCTTCCACCCATTTCCTTCCCTGTGAGATGAACAGGACTTACATAATTACTTTCAGCAGCATCTTTGAATGAGAAGAACCATTACGAAATAAGACAGACACTAGGATGTGTGGAATTGTGTAATAACAGCATGCCTCACCATGCTAGGCTGATAGCCAAGAACCACCTAGTCATGCTATTATATTACAAGAACATGTGCCCTCAAGGCATGTTGAAATTATTTTTGAGGATTTCTAAAGGAAAGTTTACCAATCAAAAGAGAACTTAAAAAATGAAATAAACAATTTTTAAAAGTTTGATCGTGATCCCAAAAGGTAACAGAAAAATTACACCTGACCTGACAAAACCTGCAGTGTAAAATTAAAACACTGCATTATGATTCACCCATACCACCACAGGATTCAAGACCACAGAACGTCAATAAGGAAGAAGACGGAAACTGAACTTCAGGTGACACGTCATTCTCTCCATAATTGGCCAGGATTCTGACCCAAGTGGAGCCATTTTTCAACTAAGAAAGTTTCCACTGGTCAGAGCCTACCATTCCCCAGCATATGCACTCTAAGGTTTTTGGCCTTGCCACACTTTGAATTCCTTTTCTGTTGTTCTGATAGCTATCAAATCAAAAAACAATCTCAGAAATGTGAGACGCTGAGATTTTATTTTGCTGTTGAACCTTCTCAGCGGTGCTTTCCTTCAAGGGCAAGTATGTGCTGGGATAAAGTTCCCACATCTTACTTCTACAGTCTGCCTAGAGACATATATACACTATACCATTCCAACATCTGATTTTTCTGTATATACAGCTAATTACATTTCCATCTCTCCTTTTTCTTTGAGTACTTATTTATTTTTGAGAGGGGGAGAGAGAGCTAGTGGGAGAGAGGCAGAGAGAGACAAAGACAGAACCTGAGGCAGGATCCAGGTTCTGGGCTGTCAGCACAGAGCCTGATGCAGAACTCAAACTCATGGACCACGAGATCCTGACCTGAGCAGAAGACAGGCACTTAACTGACTGAGCCACACATACGCCCCCTCTCTCCTATTCTTCTAACTCATTTAGCAGGAACAAAACTTCATGTGTCAATGATAAATCAGTATGAGGTGAGGAGAGGGACAGGAAGGACATTTTTTGCAATTTGTAAGATTAGTTTGTCATTTCTTAGAGGAGATTATATCCACTTCATAATCAATACAAGTTATCATATCAAGGCAAATATGGAGGCACAATTTAGATATGCTCTAAATCCATAATTGGGGTCTTGTTCTTTTACTGTGCTATTAGAAACTTAAGATATAAAAGCCTTGATTGTTATTGTTGTAGACTGAGTTATATTCCCCCCAAAATTCTATGTTGAATTGCTGATCCCTAGTCCCTAGGAATGTAACTGTATTTGGAGATATGGTCTTTTGAGAGGTGTTGAAGCCGTTACGATAGGCCCCAATCCAGTGGGACTGGTGTCCTTATAATTTGGACAGAGAGATACCAAACAGAGGGACAGTCACATAAGGATACAGCAAGAAGGTGGCAATTTGTAAGCCAAGAAGAGAGGTCTCCAAAGAAATCAGACTGACCAAGATTTGATCTTGGACTTCTAGCCTCCAGAACTGTGAGAAAATAAATGTCTGTTGCTTCAGCCACCCACTTTGTGGTATTTTGTTATAGAAACCCTAATAAACTAATATAGTTACTAATTTAATAATTCAACAAATATATTTTGGATAACTCTGTAAGTAATAAAAATACCATGGTGGGCAAAACGATATCTATGTTGTTTTAGGGCTTACCATCTATCAAATGAATAATTTTGACAGGGTATGCATAGGAAAGACACCAAATATAGGCATGGGTTTGATTCTGTTATGTATGTGACACCACCAAAATGTCAGTTGAAGTGATTTTGAATACCTCTAGTGATCTGAAAGGATATATATATATATATATATATTTTTTTTTTTTTTAAGGTGCAGAGCCCAATGTAGGGCTTGAACTCACAACCCTAAGATCAAGACCTGAACTGATATCAAGAGTTAGGTGCTTCACTGACTTAGCCACTGAGGTACCCCCTAAGTGTTTTCCTTTTTTTTTCCTCCTATGATCTTAAACGATATCAACTGAATATTTTAGTCACCTTAATGATCAAAAATATTTACTGATTCAACAAATGGCCTACAAATAATGACTCCAATTTTGTATGTAAACCCAATCTAAATCCCCATTGAGCTAAATACGAACCAATACCTAAGGATTATTAGTCTTTCCCTGTGGGGGAGAGGGGTTGGAGCTGGCTCACACCCACTCTCGAGGGCATTTATGCACATCTCTTAACTCCATGTTCAATAATATTACAGGAGTAGCTTGAAATGGGCCTTGGGGTTGTGTTTATAACTCAGAAATTGTGAAAAGCTACCCATCAAGTCCCCTTCTTCTGAGCCTGCTGTTAAACCTTTGCCAGCACACCTCTCAGGGCAAGCCCCTGTCCACAAGACAGCTTAAGGACACTCAGAAAGAGAATCCAAGATTTTAAAAAAATGTTACCAGGGTAAAGAGGGATATAAAATTATCAGGGTAAAAAAAATAAATAAAGTAGAAGATTCTGACATACTAAGCTAGAGTAGCGATTCTCAAACTTGTTGGCCAGCACCCAAACCACCAGAAGACGGGGAGGGGCAAGGGATTTTGCATTTCTAGTAAGTTCCCAGGTAACACTTTGAGCTCTACTGCACTGGAGTACCAGCATGGCCATGGTGCCCACAGTGTTTTCTACCCTTTTGAGGAGAGGATGGGATTGCTTGACAGGTGGAGCTAAATTCCATTGGGTTGGCAGCTCTTGGTAAAGAAAATCAATGGCCATGTATAAACAATGTTATACTGAAGTCCACTGAAATGCTCCCTGGGGACCCACAGGCTGCTTACAGCCAGCAGGCAGCACTATCCAACACTGTATATAAATATAATACATGTCAAACACCTCCATCTAGTCCTCCACAGATTTTTAATCCACCTACGTGTAAGGTGGCTTGACCCAAACAGTTTGAATCAGCCTCTGTGGGAAGATACCAACTTAGAAGCATGGTGAGTTATTAGTCTGGGAGGCAGGACCCCATTAAGACAACAGGTGTTGTTTTTCATATTTGGATTACCACAGGGCAAGCCACGTCCCCAGAAATGGAAAGCTACAAACTGCAAAGAGAAGGAGAAAGCTAAATGGCCTGACTGGTAAGGTGGGTACATAGTATTTGGTCTCACAAAACAAAGATGATAGAAGTCTTCCACTGTGTTCACATTTCTTAACCTTTTTAATGTTGAAGATCTGAAATTCGGTTGCAGATAGAACGACAGATTTTTTTTTCAAATTACATTCTCAGGAAACAGATTAAACGTGAACACAGGTCAAAGTTGGCCCTTTTATAAATATGCAGATGGTGATAACACTGTCAGAAATGAAAAATTGTAGATGATTAATAAGAAATTGTTCAAAGAAGTAATTCTTGCCAAACAAAACATCAATGAGATTGAAAATAATTTTCATTGACCAAGCATGTGCCTGTTGGGCATTCCAGAGGAATGTGATGGGAATAAACTTGATTGAACCTTGAAAAGAGTTTTTACTTGTTGGGTCAGATCTTCCTGCTAAATCCCTCATTGTTAAAATGCTATTTTGCTTTTCCCAACTGCTCTGGGCACACCCTCTCGCAAACTATGTCCTTAAGAATCTGAGGATCGCATTGTAAATTAGTTCTCCTGGATTGCTCAAGAAATAGTTCGGGCTATAATTTTTAAAAAGGCTTCTGCTCGCCCAAGTTCCCTGCGAGAAGCTTATCCAAAACAAAAACAAGAAATTAACCTCAAAAGCAAACTTTGGAACCACTACAAACAAGGAAGCCATATGTACACCATGTTGTCAGCATTTCCTGACGAAGCTGTGTGTGGGCTTCACTTCTCTTGGATGATAATCTGGAAATGATGAAGAATTCTTTTGTGTATTATGTTTTTTGTAGTAAAGGCCTAATAAAAGTTAAGTCTTATGAATGTTAATAATGTGCTAATTGTAAATTAAAACAATGATATGATACAATTTTTCCAACCACAAACTGGCAAAAAAAAGTTTAAAGTGAGAACACAGTATTTTATTTGGTTAGGAAATGAGTGAACTCTCAAGTTCTTGGTTGGTGGAAGTACACATTGATGCAATCCTTTTGGAGGACAAGTTGGCAGTGTCTATCAAAATTCCAAATATACCCACCCTGTGAGGAAGCAGAGCACAGACTCTGGATTCAGAGAGCCTGGGTTGGAATCCTGACTCTGCGAGTTAGAGCTGTGAGATCTCAAGCAAGCCACTTAACCTCTCTGAGCCTAAACTTCTCATCTGCAAAATGGAGACAGTAATAGTATCCTATAAATACGAAGACGCTGATATTTGTAAAGTGCTTACAATGGTGCCTGGCACATCGGGAAGCACCATGTTACCTAAAACCCCAATTCTAGAAAAATAGTCTACCAACAGTCTAGCACAATGTCTAAGTTCAACACAGCACTGCTTCTCACATTATATAAATGGAAACTAACACTAGAAGTCTGTGGCTAAGAAAATAAGTAAATAAATCATGGTATATCTGTGTGAATGAATAGTTTACAACCCTTTGAAGAATGAGATCGAGCCGTACATTCCCTGAGTACAATACACTGCTGAGTATGAAAACAAATTGTAAAACAGTATGTTCCATATAATCCCATTATTGTAAAAACAAACTGTGTGTGTGTGGGGGGGTGTGTGTGTAAGAAAATACATGCCATATTAACTGTATTTACTTCTGAGAAACAGGATTAAAGCAGCAAAGAGGAAACTTTCAATTCTTACTTTATATACTTCTCCATTGTTGGAAATTTTGACAATAAAATCAAATTACTTTTATAGTTAAAAAAGATTTTAAATCATTAGTCTGAGCATAGTTTAGATTTAAATCATTGGTTTTTTGTTGTTTTTTTTTTTAAGATTCATTCATAGCTGTGGGGTGGGTATGACTGTTGTCATTGATACAGATGACCAGCCAGGAAATGAGATTGTATGAATAGTCCATTTAATTAAATGTTTTGGCCACTTAGATCTATGTGAGCATAAAATGTGGAAACATTTATGAAATAAGCTTTTGTTGTACGGTAAATAGAGGGTAATAAGATTTGGTCAGGCTGTCAGAGACTTAAACCCACTCGATCCTAAAGAAAAACAGGTCTGAAATATTTCATATGTGAGGTTATATTAAAAACCATAGTTTCAAACTGTGAATCCAAACAAATCAATGATTTTAGTTTATTGTCTGAGGGAAATCATAGTGTAATACTTGAAGGAGAACCAAAAAGAACGTTCCCGTTCTCAGCAAACAATACTTTCATCTAACACTAATACTTTCATTTGCCAAATGATCTTCAAAGGTACTGCCTGCCTGACGCACTTCTGCAGTAAAAGTTTCTCTGTGCTAATGAATGGAAGGGGGGACTGTTAAGTTGAAAGAAGCCTTAAGGATTATTTAGGTCGGTGTCCTCATTTCATGGAGAAAGACACCGAATTCTAGAAAGGTCAGGGGACTTTGTCAGAGCAACACCAAACTACAGTGTAAGACGACTGATCACCAGTAGAATATGCCTTCTGTTATTTTTCTAGCCCTTTTTGTTTTTTTAATGTAATGGTTTAAAAGTGCACATGGCAAAAATAAATATAATATAACATGATATAATATAATAAATATAGAGGACATAAAAGTATCCAGTGAAAAGTTTTTCCACTATTCCTATGCTCTAAGCCCCAGTTCTCCTCTTCAGATACAAGCACTGTTAGAGCCTTTTAGGGACAATTGATAAATTTCTAAGTGTGTGTGTGTGTGTGAGTGTGTGTGCATGTAGCATAGTACATATACCCTCAAGCTTCTTGTTGATTTTTTTCCACTTATACATGTCACAGAAAGTACTCTATAATGATACATATACATTTTCTCCCATTTTTTTAATGGCTACATAGTAGTCCATTGTATGATATATCATAATTTATTTAACCAATCACTTGATGATATATTGTTTCTAGTTTTTATTGCAAACGCGTCACGATGAATCAATATTCATATATGTGAATATGTATATTTGAGTACTTATGCACCTATATGCAGAATGTATATCAGATAAATTCCTAAATGTGGTATTAGTTAGCCAAAGGGTATATAAATATTCAATTTACCTGCAAAAGTTATATTAATTTACACTCCTACTAAGAAAGTATAGAAGCCTGGCATTTATAGTATATCACTCATAGAATAGCCACTGTTCAAAGTTTGTGTGTGTGTGTGTGTATGTTTTTCCCTTCTCAATGAATAGTAAGTTCCTTGAAGACAGAAACTCTAGCTTCTACAACTTGATTCAATGCCCATGACCATTCGTATAGTCATTGTTCAGCAAATATTGAGGGACCAGAACTGTATAAAAACTAAAATATAAAAATAGAATTCTCCTTCCTAAAATAGTAGATTAGTTATCTCAGATCAACTCTTCTGCTGAGAAAAAGTAAAATAGAATTAGAAAAATTATTTTAAAAAAAATCCACACCTTCTAAAAGCACCAAAGAATGAGAAATTCCCTAGTCAAAAGCTAGGAGAAAATGGAAGTCCCATATTCAAATCTGTTGTTCCCTAAAAGCATTTGCCTATCTGGAAGAAATAGCTATGAAACTGCATTTGTTTTTGCAGGTCTTTGAGATCAGAGAAAATGAAAGTCAAAGCTGAGGGGCCACCAAAGGTTAGGACTCACATAAACCACCTACCATTCTAAGTCTCAAAGTATTCCTAAAAACAGTTTATGAAATACATCACATAGCTCGTTACTGGGGGGGAAAAGAGAAGAAGCAGATAGTAAATAAGACACCATGAGTGAGAACCAGTCAAAACAGTAAGACTTTAGAAATAGACCAACCAAGAACTTCACATATTGGAATTATCTGATACTGATTATAAAATAATTATACCTACCAAGTCAAAGAAAAAATAAATGCCAAACCTGAAAATTTCAAGATGAAATTGGGGAGAAAGTGAATAGTTTTGAAAATGAAAAATATATTAACAGTTTAAGAATCAATCGAATTAAATGGCAGATTAGACATAAATGAAGAGAGGGTTATTGAACAAAGAAATAAGCCAGAATAAACTTACTACAATATAGTACAAAGAGACAGAAAGTTAGAAAATATAGAAGAGAAAAGACAGAGGGTATGTTGAAAAGGTCTAACATACTTAATTGTAGGTATAGAAAAAAAAGCAAGAGAAAGAGAGAGTAATGGGCGAAAAACAATATTTAAAACATATGGCTGAATGATAGGATTTTTCAGGGGAGATTTAACAAAACCTCAGAATATCCCAAGTAGGAGAAATAAAAAGGAAATATATATTAAGATGTATCACTATAAAACTATGAGAAACTAACAATAAGTAAAAAATGTTTACAGCAGCTAGAGAAAAAAGAAAGATTTATCTTCAAAAGATCAACAAATAAATTTCTCAAGGGCAAAAATGAGAACGAAAGGAAAGTGGGAATACATTTTTAATGTTCTTATAGAAAATAAAAACTACTCATATACACAGCAAAATATACTTAAAGCCTGAAAGTAAAATACAGCAATTGTCAGATAAACAAAAACAGAGAATTCACAACCAGCAGACTAGACTGAAGAATCAGAGATTCAAGAAAAATTAAAGAATTTAAAAAGTGGAAACTATGTGGGCAAGCATAAATATTGACTTTAAAAGCTATAATATGAATGTCTTAACTGGCTTTAAAACCTAGAGAATTAAGATTCATGGCAACTATATACTGTCAACTCTAAGTTGGGGAGAAAGTGGGAATTTAGCTAAATTATTCTGCAGTCCTTATATTATTCCAGAAGGAGAGTAAAAGTGTTGTTTAACGTTAGATTTTGCTAAGTGAGGGGTGACTGTTGTAATTTCTAGGGTAAACACTAAAAGAATAGAAAAAAGTATGATTTCCAGATCAATAAAGAAGAAGAAATACATAGTAAAGAAAAAAAAATCAATCCAAAAGAAGGTAAGAAAGGTGAGAAAAAGAGACAATGACCTGGTGGATTAAAGAAACAGCACAAAATAAGTTGGTTAATTTTAACCTAAGCTCGTCAATAATTATATTAAGTGTAAATGACCTAAACACTCCAATTAAAATACTAGATGGGATGATAACAAAATTCATTTAAATTAAATGTCATTTATAGGAGACATATCTAAAATACAATAATGCAGAAAAATTGAAAGGAGAAGAATGAAAAAAGTAAAACATGCAAATACCAGAAAAAAGAAGGCATACCTACGCCAATATTAGACAAAATAGATTTTAAATAATGACTTACTCACTGAAATAGTCTGTTGGGGCTCCAAAAAAATGATGCAGATATAAGTAAGTTTCTCTGACCACAGTCTTTCTAATGCAATGAGGTAAGTCCCAGGAGAGGTATACATAAAACGCTTTGATGGCACAGAAATAGGAAAAGTGATGTCGAACTGTGATGACTTACCCATCGGTAGCACTAGTGGATGTGAGGACGCCCTGCCCAGGCTCCTCCACTCTTCTCCTGAAGACACATCTTTCCCCAGCTGTGAAAAATGCTATGCTGATGGTTTACAGCTGAGTCCCTTTACAGGCACGGCTCTCCCCTAGAACTATGACCCCTCCCCTGGGGGCAGCCCATACGCAGTGACCGGTCAATGCAAAGGTTCAAAGGCCTGGCCCCTGTGCCTACATTTGGGACAGTTCTGAAAGGACAGTTCCCAGCTCCAGAGCTCCCTGTGAGGTCTGCCAAGGCCTCGGTTAAAGCGACATCACACTTCACCTTCTGACTAATCCTTTAGCCTCAACACCTCACAGGTGTTGCTGAGAACCCTCCTCAGGAGACTTCGTGCATAGAAATCTCCACATTAGAATCCATTTCTCAGGATATCTTAGATAGTGGCCCAAGCAGGGAAAATCCCAAGGATCCCAACTCCTGGCCCAGTGTTTCACCCCCATACTCGGCTGATGGCAGGTAGAGCTTACTATGAAAATCCCTGAGACCAGACACCAAACATAGATTGCTCCTGGTACTTATCAGCTGTTTGTTTTCATTCTTTCTCAAGCTACAGGACTGGTTTTGCCGAGGTCCAGTTCCACTTATACTATTCTGCAAATGAGCATAGTAGAATTAGAAAGAAAACACCTGCTCATTGTATATCTACAACCTTTTTTCTATGAGATGCATGCTGGAGGGGGGTTAAATGTCCAGTCCATCCTCTCATAGCTACTAAATGGCAGAGCCCATATCTAAACTCAGAATCAGATAAAGCTGTCTCCACAGCTCTCCCCCTAAGAGAGGAATATTTAAAGTTACCTAAACAGGATAGTAGAGTGTAAAGGGAGAGAAATTAAGGCTGCTTCTTAATACTGACGAGGCCTTGCTGGCCTGCCTGCATAGATTCTTGGGTTAGTAAGTGTTCTTTCAGCCCATCCTCCGCTGGGTCCTGAACCTGAGCTACATTTAAACCTTTCAAACTAGCCTTTGCTCTTGTTTCTTAGTAAACACAAGTTCCACGTGGATGACATCACCGAAAACCTTTTATCTCATGATCTTTGTTGAGACTCCATTCTATTGATGGATTTGGCAAGCTCTTTAACAGTTTAGAGAAAAGTTAGTGTTTGATACCAAGAGTCTGATATCACCAATCCTTCTTGTTTCCACAACCCCCGACCCCTCACAAGAAGTGAGGCAGGGTTTGGGACTCTGGGGCCAGTCCCAGACCCACTTGTTGTGTGTGGCAAGACTTGGAAAATGAAAACCAGAGGCATCTCAAAGAGAATTCCATCTGAACTCCGGGGCAGTGCCTGGGCACTCTGCCAGACCAGCTGGGAGCTCTGGTGAGGTACTTTGATGCAAATGCCCAGCTGGGTCCAGTTCATTCTGTATTTACCCCACAGGGCTGTCCACAGGGTATTTGCTCTCTGTAGCACTGGAACACATGGAGACCATCATCATCCTGCACTATACATGGAGAGCTGACAATACGCCAGCTGCTGGGACCCAGACGGCAGTAGACGATCCAGGTGAAAATCAACATCTGTGATTAGAGCTCTACCGAATCCTGGCTCCAAGACTCATTGCTGTGGGAAACTACTTTAACCTGCGCGCCCCTGTAAACTCATCCGTGCGACGGGGATAACGCCCCACTTTATTGATGGGAATCTTGATGGAATACTGACAATCAAGAAAGATATTAATACAGTGCTTGACTCACAGAAAGTGCTTTGAAAAACAGTAGTTGTCAGGATAGTCAAAGAATATTTTCTTCCAGCTAACACCAATGGAAATAATGCCTTGGAGATGCTCTCCATTTTGCCCTTTTTCCTTTAAAGCTTGTCCAGTGAAGCACGATGCTTGGTTGGCAACATCCTAATGTGGGATAAACAGCATCGTTAATTCTGAAATTTTAAGGGTTGATCTTGTGCTCAAGCAGAAGATAGACTGCAGAGGCCCTTTGCTGCCTCTCACTTGTCATTTGTCCTTAACTGACCAGATCCCAGCTAATGAAGCTCACATATCCAGATGATGTGGATGTTTTTAAAAGTCTACTCTCTTGAGAAAAATAAAATTGGAATTGTAAGAAATGTTAACATCATTCCGGTCCTAAGAGGATTTTCCTGAATTATCCAATTATGTGCCTGAATTCTCCATGGAGGTTTGACGGGGAAATTCCCAGCCTTACAGTGGCACTGAGCACATGAACTTCCCCTGGTCTTCTGCCCTGAAAAGGAGCGTTGTGCACTGACCTCCTTGAAAACCCCCTCTGAAATACTGCACGAAGCACAGCGTGCATAGTGAGCATTCACAACTGCCGGATTTGATGAGTTAAATTTATACCCCTGACTGTCTCCAGGCACTCTCTATCTTCCAAAAATACCACAATAATGATGCTGATGATTGCAAGCAGCACCTTTGTTGTATCTCATTTATTTTTACCCCAAATTATGGAGGCTTGAAAGAATTTACTGACTGCTTGGGGTTTCTGACTAATTGGGGTAACTCTATGTTATAGCCATTAGGAGATTTAAATATAGCTCGTCTTGAGCAATACTCTTTATTGGATCCCCTGTTATCCTTTAAATATCTTGGTGTGCAAGTGGATAAAATTAGAAAGAATTTGTTTGCTTTAAATTACCAACCTCTGCTTGATAAAACTATTAGCGATTTAGCTAATTGGACGGCTCTTCCATTATCATTAATTGGCAGAGTTAATACTATTAAAATGGTTGTTTTATCTAAATGTTTGTATTTATTTCAATGCTTTCCCATCAAGCCACCTAAAAATGCTCTAAAGCTTTGAATTCTGCAATTAGTTTTGTTTTATAGGCTACAAACAGTTAAGATTAATCTTAAAACTACAACTACTCTAGGGGGGCAAAGGATTAATTCTTCCTTTTCAGGAATAGATGAATGTTGGACTTTCTTGATCAAGCTTCATCTATTGTTCCTGGATATCTTTATTAAGAGGTGCCAAAGCCCAAAAGAAATTGAAAGGAGATTCTCGTTAACACTATTTATCTAATAAAAACTTTACAAGAAAACTTTATATCACATCCGTATGTGTATTCAAAAACACGTTCATTCATTCAGAAAATATTTATTCTGACTCTCTCACACCCACCAATCACTGCACTAGATCGAGGAAGACTTCCCAGGTGAATAAAATACAATCCTTGCCCTCAAAAGGTTCAAATATTTAGGGTGGAAAGAAAACATAAATAACTACGAGGTATTGTGGCAGGTGCCACACCAGAGAAATGCCTAGCATTCTGGGGCAGAGCAGAGGGTGTTGCCAAACCCATGTGGGGACTCCCAGAGGAGGTGACATCCAAGCTGGGCCTAGAAGGATGCAGGTCTCACAGGGCCCTTCCAAGACTGAAAAGAACACCTTGAGTGTTTTCTTCTGAATGATGAGGTAAGTTGCTTTGCAGGACCATTAAAATGGTCTAGTCAGCTAAAAAGTGACCATTTTCTCTTTGGTGGATCAGGAGAATTCCACACACGAAAGGTATCAGGGCTTCAGCAAGACATGAGATCAAGGCTTTTGTGATCCTTTTGATGTTAACACTGGGACATGTGAGCAGAATGATGACACATTCTGGCTGGTTGAAAAATCATCACCAATGTGTCCATGACGATTTTAATCTAACCCAGGGAAAGGAATCCCAGAGCTATGCCAGTGGGCTCTCTCTTAGGCTGTGTCTTGCTCAGAGTTTTTATTAACTTAGATCAGGATGCAGAGACTTGCTCAATTGATTTGTGGATGACACTAATTGAAGAAAAAGACAGCCAATATACTGAGAAATCAAGCAAGGACTTATCAATCAATCAATGGAGAGGCTATAATAAAAGGGCAAAGGTAATCCCATATAACTGAAGAGGAAAAGGTAATGTCCTGCCCTTTGTTCCACTTGCTCAATTATAGGCAGGTAAATCCTCTCTTCTTATGGCATTGTGAAACAATAGAAAATGTTCCAGATGTGGAGTCGGTGGGTCTAACGCCAAGTCCTTGCTTGACTAAATGTTACATATGCAATTTCAAGCAATACCCTAAATTTCTCTGACCCTCAGTTTTTCCACTCACAAATTAGAAGTAATAATACAAGTTCACAGAGCTGCTGTGAGAAATAAGAATATAAAAGATTTTGGGGCCGCCTGGGTGGTTCAGTGGGTTGTGTCCGACTTCAGCTCAGGTCACGATCTCGCCATTCCTGAGATCGAGCCCCGCTTTGGGCTCTGTACTGACAGTTCAGAGCCTGCTTCAGATTCTGTCTTCCTCTCTCTCTGCCCCTCCCCCACTCGTGCTCCATCTCTTTCTCTCTGAGAATAAACATTAAAAAAATTTAAGAATATAAAAGATTTTGTACACTATATATCATTCTCCAAAAGTTTTTTTTTTCTTTAAATTTTTTTTCTAATGTTTTATTTAGTTTTGAGAGAGAGACAGCATGAGCAGGGGAGGGTCAGAGAGAGAGGGAGACACAGAATCTGAAGCAGGCTCCAGGCTCTGAGCTAGTTGTCATCACAGAGCCCGACACGGGGCTGGAACCCATGAACTGTGAGATCATGACCTGAGCCGAAGTCGGACACTCAACCAACTGAGCCACCCAGGCGCCCCAAAAGTTATCTTTTATAATGCTTATAATAGTAATGATGGTAGGAAAAATAATAACATAGGTCTTAGTTAAATTCTAATGTAGAGTAAATTAACAGTGTGGAATGGCTTTCAAAATAGCCAGAGAGCCCCGGGCTACTGAAACAATCTGTACAAGGTTCACGTAGAGTCCGGCTGGCATTCTGGGTTTAATTCAGATCACTATGGTCATTGTGTGGTCTTCTAGTTTGACATATACAGTAGGTGCTCAATAATATTTGTGGGAATAGGTTAGTTTTAATAAAGATGGTACAGCATGTCTGAATTCAGGTAATGAAGATTCTAAGAATATGGAAACCACAAAAGGTGCTCCTAAAAGTGGAAATCTTTTGTGAGAAAAAGAGATGATTTTCAGTGTCATCATTTGTGAAGGAATAGGTCAAGTATGGGGTCTGTCATACTTGGAGGACACTTACATGGGGACAGGGGGAAAGACCTGACATTAACTGAACGCCTTCTATCAGCTACATATTTGAAATCATTCTTCTGTTGCCATGGAGGACAAATTGAGGTCGGTGGGTAGAGGTTACAGGAAGTCATAATTTGGCCCAATCTATGAGAGAACTATCTAAAATTATGAACCCTCCAACAAGGGAAAGTTGGCTTTTGAGTCAGAATGTTCAAGCAGAATGTTTTGGAAGCAATTCCTGACATCTAGGAGGTCAGACTAGATCATGCTTTGAAACTGCCTGTGAAGCTTGGTAGGAAGGTAGGTGCATAAAATGGAATTAGAATCTAAGGGCATGGTGCCCACCACCCCGGCGTCTGCATTTTCAGCAACCTCAATAGACAGTTCAGATACATAACTAGGACTAAGAACCAGTGGACTGTTTTAAACTTTCCTGGTGACAAAAATAGCACATTGTTTAAAGAAACATTTTCTGAGGCCCCACCCCCCGAGATTCAAATTCAGTAGGTCTATAATAGAACCCAGGAATTATTACCATGGGTCTGAAAAACACTGGACTCGATGATCTTTAGTATCTTTACCAATGTCTAAGATTCTGAAAACCGCATCCAACTACAGCTAGCTACTCTTTGGTTCTGAATAACAGTTTTGAAACATTTGGATTATAGGAATCAAGCCCTGTGCAAAAATATGTATGTCTGTAGCTGGCCATGACATTCTTCATACAGTGTCTCTGAGGAATCAAGCATCTTTTTTAATACACTAAATAGCAATGAACATGTTGACTTTCCAATTAGCTGCAGTTTACTATTTTGGCTGATTCCAGTAAATATATGTCCACATGTATGCAAACGACAAGTGAATTGTTTTCATTAAGGAGTTACTCAGTATAAACAGACTGTAAGCGTTTGATCAGTTAGGAGTCGAGTGTGACATATTAAATCAATATTTTATAAATATTTTCATTTAAACATACTCCATTCTCTGAAAATGTGAACATGGAAGTCACTAGAGTATCATTCTAGACACATTCTTAAAAATTGTTCATCTAATATTTCTCTCTAAAAGAGAGGTAAGAAAGCTGAGTACTGATCTGCCATCACGTTCAGCAACTTCCATTAGTTTTTGAGAGGCTCACCTGAATCAGCTAAAGAATAATGTTCCATCTCAATGACCCCAAATCTGGACCTTCCCCAAGCCCTTGCTCCTTTCTTCAATGCCTTGCAGCTTAGAACCACAAGCAAAGCTTTCTGTGCATTTTCTGTGTATTTGGGGGTGGGGAATGGCTAGGGAGAAGGATGAAAAAAATTATTACAGAGCAACGAAAATGTGATTTTTGCATTTGGGCTCCCCCCCGCCCCCGGAGCACAGTTCCCTGAATCCAGTGGGACATGGCTTAGACAGCAGCTGCAGCTCCAGATCCATTTGCATCTCTACCCAGGGTAGGGGGTAGGGGATGCTCTGAGGGACTGACGGTCTTGCACACTCAGCTTATAAGATAGAGGTTAAAGATAAAGATACAGATGGAAGGAAGGTAAGTCACCAAGAAGAGAGGAGAGCAGGCTGAGTATAACTAAACCTTCCATAACTCAGACAATAGCAACTGAGCCACGCCTGTCATTTAACCCTTTGTTCTTGACGGAAAAGTGTGTTCAGTTTTGAGATTCCTTAAGCTGATAATAGTTTCTGTTCCAAAGGTGGGGGGTGAGGAGGTATCAAATGTATTTGAGAAGAATCAAGTCATATTATTTGGGAACACATTGACAAAAGCAAGTGTTTTGAGGGTATACTTTTCTTAATTTCTCAATATGTGGTCGGAGAGACTACACTAGGTCTAAAGAGGCATTAAGAGGATGATTATTCTTATCATAAATGATGACTTGCTTTAATGACCAAAACACTTTGGTTTAAGGACAAATTCAGATGTCCACACACACCCAAAAGTGTGTGTGGACAGATTTCAGATATCCTTCCCTAAAATGTCACACACCCCCCCAACAAACTCCCCCTAAGTGGCAAAAACTGCAGATTTTCTTTTCCAGCTCCTGCAAATTCCCTAAAGAGCAGTGCTGGAGAAGCCATGCTATTCCCAAAAGAGTCTAAGCTTCGTCTACTTCACAGAATGAGAAAAAGCCTATAAGGAACAGATCCAAAAAGGTTGAGCGGCAACTCTTTCTCGGGGTGGTAAGAGATGGAGGAGATTGTAAGAAGGCATCAGAAGGAGGCGAGAAGGGGGGCCAGAGGGCGACGTACCCCGACTCACTGCTCCAGACACTCTCCTTCTCTGCGGAGAATGGCTGCTTCATCTGAATCTCAGGCAACCTGCCTCAAGTGTGCCTGTCTCACCACCTCCCTGGAGAGGCGCACCCAAACTGGCGGTTTATCTACCATTCACTTGCCTCATTCACACCACGTCCTTCTACCCTGGGCCCAATTCAGTTCAATTCCAAACACGTTGGTTGAGCACCTATCGGTGTCAGCCTCTCGGACTGGGTCGGAGCGCAAAGGTAAGTATTCAGTCTCTGACTCACTCAGCCTGCCTCCTGCATGGTATGCACAGGGCGACACAGAGAGCTTCGTCACGAAGACTCTGCACATCATACAAAGCTGTGACATTTGCCAGGGATGAATGGATGTGGAAACGAAATTGGATTTCAGTGCACAGTCATCACTCGGGGGGCCCCTTTCTCATGGATGCGCCTTTATGGTAATAATGATAATCTACATGTGTATAAAGCTCTAGAGTTTACAACGTCTTCCATAAACATGATCTCATTGGGAAATACTGAAAGTTAGCTTTTCTTTCGCAATTTACAGATGACAAAACAGCCTAAGAAAAGTAAGGTCATACTGCACTAAGAGATTTTATAAAATAATATTCTTCAGCAGCCAAAATACACACAGAAAAAAAAACAGGCTGGCTTCCTATTATAACATTACACCCTTAAGTATTTCCACAATGTAACTTCAGTTACCCCACAGAATAAGGTTTGGAGAGAGGAAGATGCCAAGTGTTAAAAGCACATATTATTAATGGACAGGAGGAATTAAGTCACAGCCTTCACACAGTGCCCAGGAGATATGACAGTCATATGACTTCTCAGTGTCCCATCTGGAACATTCTTCTCTGGATTACTATGGTAAGAGCGCTGTAGATGGAGTTGCATATGCCTTCCAGTGACTTCGGCATCACAACACAAATCAAAGACCCCAGGAAATTTCCCAAACTGTGCACTTACTGGGCAAATGAGTTAATCACCTTGGATTTAAATAGCATTATCTCTAGGTGGGAGTAGAGATTAATAAGCGTGTCTCTCAGGAAGGTATGGAACTAAGGATTATGACTTCACAAGCACCCATCTGAAACACTGGGCTGTCGTCACTGGGTATGCCAAGGTTTGATGAGGCCTTTGGGACCAGAGAACCTGCCCGTGCACATTGAAATAGGCTGGAGCCCCTTGGATGAAAGACATCTCTATAAGACATGTGGATGTGCATTTGATAATCTTTGACATATGTTTAATATTTAGATTTCCAAGATTACTCATGTTAATATCCGCTGCACATCTTACTTTTTTGCCTTTTGTGCACACAGGGAGATGTGGGTTTGGACACATTTCAAGCCAGATTTGTTCCTGTTGCTTTATTGCTGCTAACCACAGGGTCACTAAAATGGGAAAATCATCTGCGTCTCCCTCTACTGAACTTTGAATTCAAAACTTACAATTCAAGAAAAAAAAAAAAAAGGAAGGGAGGAAAGAAACAAGTGAATGAATAATGAATGCAGTAAAAATAAATGTGTGGTTCTGGGACTCATTTAATTTTTCTTAAATGACAGTGTTGTTAATGCTATGAAATATTTTCTCTGATAAATGTGAGTTAGTGAATTTGCATGAATGGCCAGTCTGTCACTTTTTTAGTCTTTTGAGTTATCGGTTTTTAAAAATGGGTTCTTTTCTGTATGGCTTTTAATACATTGTTATTATATGCGATCACTGAGCTTTCCTAATGGCACGTTGAAAACATGGATTTCATGTTTTTAAAAAAATAGAAATTAATTTTGAAAAAAGTAATTTATGCAATGATGAAGTTCTTCAGATAAGGAAAAACCATTTACACCTTATTCAGTATTCCTTTATAACGCAAAAAAAAAAAAAATCTCCTTTCTGCCAAAGTCTCAATGAAAGAAAACTTGGAAACTCTACAATTAAGCCCCCTAGAGTACCACCCCACCGCAGTGCTTAAGGTTCTGAAATTTTCCGATGACTGAAAAAAAGGTCCTACAAAACTTCTTCTGTACACCTGTGCCACACAGGCTGAAGAACTAAAGAAAGGTCATTTAATTCTGAACCTAAAATTTTGCTATCATCGTGCCAATTAAATAATGATGTACATGATACCTACAGAGAGCCTGCCTTTGAACAGAGCAAGCAAACAGAGCCAGTGTGCCAGAGGACAGGAGGAATTTCGACCAGGGTTCCCTCCATCTACCTTTTCTTCTTTAACTGTTTTTCAAGTAAGCCCGATGCCCCCTGAAACCTTGAGGCAGATGCCTATGCCTCAAAATTGCCCAAAGGCATGCCAACAGCGGCATTTGAACACTGATGAAATCGTAACGCGTGAGGCAATCACTTCAGAGCTATAAGCTTTGGAAAATAGCATCGTATCACACCGGAAGTGCCATCTCAGCAGTCATCAAGTGTAAAGCGCTAATGAATAAGTGCTCTCTGGCTGCCTTGGCTCGTAAATGACAGAACACTAAGATGAAGGAATCTGATTTAAATCTACCAGACATTGAAAAGTAGAGGTGTGTTGGTACAGTGCAATGGCCACGGCCTAAGAATTTGCTTCAGCACAAAATGGAAGGCCTTAGTGTCTAGGGTATAGACCTAAGTTCAAGTCCCCCTTGGCCACCTACCTGTTATCTTGTCTGAGCATTTCTTTCCTAGCATAGAGTAAGTTCCCCATATTCGCTATTGCTACTAAGGTACTTATACAAAGGAGAAAGTAAGAACCACGTTATGGCACTATTTTGAAGACTAATGGTAAGACATTTGTAATTTCAAACACAGTGCATGGCACTTAGGTAGTTGCTACACTTCCTACTATGGTGTTGTTATCTTTAGAATGATTTTCACTGGACTGTAACCTACTCATTAGAGCAGGGATTTTGTCTCTGGAACTTAGTGGTATGTCCCCCACACTTAGAGCACTGTCTAGACATAGAACAATCTACTCAATCCTCCTCTCCTAAGTACTGACATAATTCAGACCACATCTAACGTTTGCTTGTTTGCCTTTTAGATATAAGCCTTTCATTTCCAAACACATTCAGACCCCAAACTAGAGTGACCTGTGAAAGCTGTGAATAATTTGGTTGCATGTGGCCAGTTCAAAGTAGCTGTAGGTCAAGAACAAGCTTTAGAATCAGAAGATGGAGACCTAGTGTCCCTCTGGTTTTTGTGGCTCCATGACTTAATGCAATGACTGAACATTCCTGAGCCTCAGTAGACTTATGGATGGACTGAAGACTGATGATAGTACTTGGCTCACCTACTCCAGTTCAACTGTTTTGAGGGCCAAGTGGGATAACAGATATATAACATCAGGTGATGTTTAGTGTTCTACAAATATTACTTCTAATAAATATTACTTATCATCATCCACCAACGCTATTGGTCTCTAGACAAAAGAAAGCATGTAGACCAGTGGTCAGCAAACTATAGCCTGCAGCCCAAATCTAGCCTCTGATTTAAAAATGGGCTTTACATTTTTAGATGGCTGAAAAAAATATCACAAGAATTGTATTTCATAACACCCTGCAAAGCCTGCGAAAATTTCTTCTCTGGATCTTTACAGAAGAAGATTGCCAAACCTTAACTCTAAGAGTTTATGTTAATGATAGTTTTCATTTCCTTTAGCATTAAATCTTAAAGGAGGCAGAACATAGGCACTGCACAATCAACGCTAGGATTAGCAGCAGCTCAGGTAGCAAGAAAAGCACCTCCTTAACAGCAGGTCCCTGACGTGCCCCACTGGCCTTAGGAACTCCCTTAAATCCTGGGAGTGGTCTTAGCCTGCTAGCCTCTCTGAAACCCAGATCAGCCTGTAACCTGTGTCACCAAGATTAGTGCCTCTCTCATTCACCTCTTTATTCTTAACACTGATCATACAGCAGGCCTCTCTTAATGAAAGAGTAAATAAACGAATGAAGTCCACATGTCCTGGAGTCTTAATTCCTCCTGATCCAAGGCAGGTAATGCAGGGTTTTCAGACACTCTAGAACTACCGTCCATACTCTTCGTTAACAGTTGTCTGGTTGACTCACTTGCTGTGTATTTGTACTTTAGTTCTTCCAATTAGATGATAAAACTAAGTGTCAGGTCCAGGGTGGCTCCCAGCCTCTACATCTGGCTTCCTACTCAAAACACAGCAGAGAAATCTATCCACACTTGCAGCAAAACATATTCAGCTGCTCTAACCCCAGCATCTGTGACTCAACATGGAGACCTCTCATGGCTTCTCTGCCCTGAACATCAGCCCCTGACCCGAGTTCCAGCCTGCTACCTCGAGCTCTAGGTCCCACCATTCCCCATGTCTTGGGTACTGGCTTTCAACTTTGTTCTTTTGTCTCTGGGCCCCAGTCGTGTTCCTTTGAAGTGCTGCCTTGCCCTTACCTGGCCCCTCCATAAGCAGGAGGAGTCCCATCTCTCATCCCCAGCCTGGTGCTTGGGGCTGCACGATCTATACCCATTTGCTCCCAATGCTGACTGTCTCCTGCCTGCCGGAACTCTTAGGAAGAAGCTCTCAGGCTCACACCATCGGATCCTTCATCTCAGACTATACTGCAATTTTTGCCAGTACTGCAATTTCTGGGATATTACACTTTATCCATTCTCTTCTGGCCTACCTCAGCCTGTGGTAAGCCACCAGGCCCAATTAGTCTGAGCTACAAGATTTAGAAAAGAGGCTGTGACCTGTGCTTCTTTTTTATCTACTGCATGCATATATGGTGTTTTAACCACTGTAGGCTTACCACAGTGGATTATAAAGATCCACTGATTGGTATAAATAAATAAAATATAAATGAGAAAATATAAATGCATCTTAATGTACATAAAATAATTAAATATATTTTACATAAATTTATTTACATATTTATTTTTACATATCTATATATTTTTTACTTTTTTAATGTTTATTTTTTGAAAGACAGAGAGAGACAGAGCATGAGCACAGGAGGAGCAGAGAGAAAGAGAGACACAGAGTCCGAAGCAGGTTCCAGGCTCTGAGCTTGTTGTCAGAGCCCGACATGGGGCTCGAATTCATGAACCATGAGATCGTGATCTGAGCCAAAGCCAGACTCTTAACCCGCTGAGCCACCCAGGTGTCCCATATTTATATAATATAAACAAAATAATTAAAGGTGGTCACTCATAACATGTCATATCTAAGTTTCTTGTGTTTCAAACTCCAGGGCCTTTACCCATCAAACCCAAAATCCCTTTTTTTAATTATGTTTTTTATTTTAATTCCAGTATAGTTAACATATGATGTTATATTAGTTTCAGGTGTACAATATAGTGATTCAACAATTCTATACATTACTCAGTGCTCATCATGATTAGTGTACTCTTTAAATAGGTGATGGGGATTAAAGAGTAAATTTACCAACACCTTTTTTTTATAACAAATATCTTATACCTCACCCCTTTACCATCCTAAAATAAAATTCATAGAATATATATGTTTTAAATACACTGTATTCCCTCGACACGAATTGTGAATCAGTATAATGCCCTAAATATAAAGAAGAAACAAAAGGAAAGTAATTCATAATAAAATAATGTGTATTTAAACTTGTACATATGGAAAGCATGAAAAAGTAATCAAATGCTTGCATTGATGTGTGGAATGACAGCCACAAATGCCACTCAAATATAGCTGCATTGCTGTTAGCGATGTGTTTTTCTCAGTGTCCAATTCTTGGCAAAGTTTTGAACAAAACAAAATATAATCTTCCCTTAATACACATGGTAGTTGTAAATTCATGGAAAATTTAGCACGTATTAAACCAGGCAGCAAAATATGTAAATTGGAGTTAGGTTTTAGGCCTAGATAATTATAAGCAGGTTTACTTACATGAATGCCTGGCGGGACATTCAAAGGCCATGTGGAATGCTGCCTGATTTTTCAATGTGTAGGGACTGTCCCGCGAGCAGCAGCCATCTCACATGCCTGGCTCCCACCCTGTTTCGTGGAGTCCACAAAAGGCTGCTGGGAATTGCCAGAGCACTCTGTAGGGGGCAGTATTACCCCCATTGAGAAGTATTAGTGGAGCCCACCTGTTCAAAATTATCCTGCACTAACATCCCCTCTCCGGCAGAACATCTCTTCTGACCTTGACACCCCCAAGCAAAGGATTTGACTAGGTGCCTGTCTTTATAGTGTTGGCACGCCCCAGCTCCAAGGGCCAAGGTTGAAGGGAGCGAAAGATCTCCGCACTGCCCACCCTCGGGGCCATGGTGTAGGAGGTTGTAAGAGGAGATTTTGATGCATGGTGGAAACACTGAGCGTTCCCTCCAGCCAATTAATTAGCTTAAAAGGCAAACCATCAGCATTTCCTTATTCTCTTCATCCTATACTCATTTTGCTCTTTAAACCATTGAATTTAAGGGTTGGTGGTGAATCTATCCCTCCACATGCAGCATTTGGATGCATCTCTAACACTTCTGTTTCTTGTCTACCATGTGACCCTTCCCTTCCTTCCCATCCTCTGCCAATTCTCCTAACACCCATGACAAAACACCCTCACTGCAGGCCCTCTGTCCCCAGCCTTAAGTCGATAGTCCTACCTCCCAGCTGCCCTTCCTGGCCAGCCTCCCTAGTTTCCTCAGTTCCAACCCTTGCTGCATGTCTGCATAATCTACACAGGCTTCAGCTGTTTTTCAACGGTTCACTGTGAATGGGCCTCAGTGACCCACCTTGTAGGATTTCAGCTGCAAGCTGACGTCTCCGTATGTGCTCCTTTAGCTTTTCCTCCAACATCTACCTTCTGTTTCCTGGTGGCAGGACCTCAGTTCACGTGGCATGGAGCCCCATCCTCTGGAGCTTTTCTCTGGCGGTCCACCTGGGGGGGGCTTCTCTCCTCCTTTCACCCACTACATTCAAACAGCCCTTCTGAACCAGCTTGAGTTCCACCTCTTCCAGAAAGCCTTCCTAAATTTTCTCTTTCTGAGTTCTGACACCATTCTCATGGCGAATCTCTTTTGCTTCACCTTCGAAACTAAAGTCCTTTGGATTTTTTTTCTTGTGGCCCCAATGCCACCTACAAGCTTGTCACAGTATCCTAATTGTTCAGCACATAGTTGCGGATTTATGAACTTGAAGGGAAGTGATAGATTCATCCCTTGTTTGAAATTTTGGGGAGAAGATCCCTAGCGTCCCCTTCAGAGTCACTTCCTTTCTCCTTGCCTGAAGGAGAATTCCCTCAGGAAACCAGCCTGCTCAGAGAAACGCGCTCCCCTCTTTCAGTTGCACCATCAGTGCATTGAAAGTAGAGCGAGAACTTCAGGGTGGCTCTGAAAACATTAACTAAGACAATAATAAATTAACACAATAGTCAACTAATAGCACCGTGATGCTTTCATGTATGAATTGGAATGTGAACACTGAGATTTTCATTTCATGGTTGAAAAATACACGAGTTGACCCAAATACTAATGTCTGCATTTCCGTCATTTACATATCATGGGTCAGTAATCATTTCTTGCCTAAATGGCTTTCCAAATGAAAAGCTGTAATATTGTAATGGTTTATCATATTTACAAACATCGCATTGTGCTACCCACTTGGTGCTTTGGATTCGCAAACAAGCAGATCCCATTCTCTGAGTAGGCAGGAGCAGTGCCAGAGAGGACCGAACAGAGTCCCCCCCGCCCCCCAAGAAGAGATCCATTTGTTTTTTCCTCCCTAACCTTCGCTACTCCAGGATCCACTGGGACCTCCTCCAGCCACCTCATTTCCCCTGCGCGCTGTTTGGTCAGCAGGGGCCCCAGATGGGCTCCGCCTGTGTTTCAGTGATTGTTCTCCTCTCTGGGGCCAAAAAATCTAGCCGCTTTGAAAATGTCTCCTTGGGAGGTGGGAACTGCTGAGAACCCAATGTGATATTTGGGAAGGGTAACGCAACCTGATGTTTTTCATTAAGGTTCGGAACAACATCAAGTGAAATGTCTAAGGTGATTATTCCCCTCATTTTCATGCTAGGATGATACAAATCAGCACATGACTTAACTGGTCTTTGACCTAAACCCCCTCCTGGCTGCTGAATTTCTTCACTGTGTCCTCAGTTACCTGCTCCATTAGGGATCCCACTGCTGTCATTGGGCTCTGGGTCTCTTAGGAATCTGTGTTTTTATTTTATTTATTTATTTATTTAACATTTAGTTTTTTTGAGAGAGCATTAGCGGAGGAAGGGCAGAGAGAAAGAAGGAGAAACAGAATCTGAAGCAGGCTGCAGGCTTGGAGCTATCAGCACAGAGCCCCACGTGGGGCTCAAACCCACAAATCGTAAGATCATGACCTGAGCCGAAGTCAGATGTTTAGCGGCCTGAGCCACCCAGGTGCCCCCTGTTTTTAAGAGATAATATAGAGTTAGAGCCATAGATTAAACAAGGAGCCGGAGTAGCAATGACACCCGGCCCCAGCAGGTTTGGTTTACAAATCGGCCTTACTCTTTAATTATAACTTGGGGTTGAATGTCAGCAGCAAGCATTTGTGGGGACAGGCCACCTTCCTCATTCACACACACACGTACACACTCAGCCCAAGGTGCTCCCTAGCCAACACCTCCTTAGCCTGGCTTCTGTTGCTCCTACTTTGGCACAAACACTTAAAAGGAAACTAAAGAAAAAATGTTGAGGTCATCTATTAGACTCTCCTGTGAATTTGGTTTCAGGACTCAAAAGCAGTACAGTAGTTGTATGATTTATGAAATCCCTCCCACTGCTGCTTTTCCTTATTTTTAGGGTGATGTACAAGAAGTGAGTTAGCTGAGTTGACCGGTCATATTTTACACCAGCGCCTGTGAGCCCGAGAATGGAGGGCATAAAAACAAAAATGTGGACAGAGAGGTGGTGGGGAAGGGTTTGGCTATTAATGGAAATTTCTCCTTCAGACCCTCTGGAAAATAGGGCCACCTTTTGAAGGACGAATCTGCCCTCTTTTTGTCTAGCTGGCCCCTATGTTTGAAAAAAGGTTAAAGCTGTGTATGTGCCCACGCGCGTGTGTGCGTGCACGGCTGTGTGTTTTGAGAGGAGAAGGGAGAAAGGCAGGGAGTGGAAGACGAGGGTTTATCATCCCAAAGTCCTTCTTCCCTAGCTGGCCACATTTCTGTTTACGAAATGCCATAACAAAAGTGAGCTCACGCCCGCGCAGCTCTATGGCACAAGGTTCCTAGGTGCCAGATGGGCACTCTGTGACTGTGCGAGCGTGGATTATTTCATTTCCTACATCTGGGACTCCAAATGGCTGCCCAGAATGCCACCGGAGAGAGGCAGCCCTTCTCAGCTGGGGGAGCCCACCTTCCCCAGGGATCCCCGTAGAGCAGAGGGGATGGGGACGGCAGTTCCCAAGCGAACTGTAGACGTTCACACACACCAGGGCCATCGGGAAACTTTTAGAATTCAGATCAACAGAGATATAAACAATAACCAATAATGTATGTCAGCTGCAGTTAAAAAAAAGAAAAAGAAAGAAAGAAAGAACAAATAAAAACAAATCATAAGCATTTTCCGGTCTGAGAAGAGGTTTTGGGAATCATGTTTTTTATTTCAGTTTGGAAATGCCACTGTGACCTTCTAGTCACACACCTCTCCGTGTTGCTAGTGGTACAGATAAGTGAACAGAAATGGTCTGAGGAATGCCAGCATGTACCACAGCCTCTTGGCCTCTTTATCACTTGATTTCAATTAAAGGGATGGGGTATATTGGTGTGAAATGGTAGCAATAGTTTCCTTTTCCCAAGTACTGTACCAAAATGGAGTGTACCACGAGCAGAACGTGTAACGCTCTACAGAGGAATGCAAAGGATGGAGGATCTAGAAAACAGATTCTTCCCGTTTTTAGGTTTTATTGTTGAGAATCCTCGCCATCACCTCTATTCCCTTCCCCTCAAAAATAGTTATCCCAATCACTCGATTTGTCCTGCAGGAAAAGAAATTTTTTACAGGAATATGCGACAATGTTAAAAAAAAATGACAGTTGACTTAAACTCTTTTGCATAAGATATTTACAAACTACAGCAGATTAAAGGGGGGTTTTATGCATTTTCACATCCTGCTTGGTTTAAAGCAGCAATTTTCTGCAAGGACAACAGAGAAAAAAAAACCTGCTTTACACTGCTTATATTAATTACATTTTTTCATTACCCGTCATGTTTTCTGCAGGCTTGTGTATTATTACTGCAAAATGTAATGAAATAGAAAAGGAAAAAAGAATGGACTTCTGGGAAATTTTCCAATTCTTGAAATGCATTGTTAATTGAGAGCTATTTTTAGGGCTGCACAGACAGTGCAGGACCTAGTACCATCGGTACAAATGGGTCCAGTCCAGGTGCAGCTTCCCCAGCGACAGCCCAGGTCTCTGCCACTGGAGAGCTTGACAGCCTCCATCCTGCTTGGTGCCAAGTCTACCGAAGGGCATGGAAGGATTTCTGCCGGTGAGCTACTCACAAAGGTAGCAACAAAAAAGAAATAGTGAGGGGGGATGAGGGTGGAATCCTAGAGAGCTCAGGCCACAGTGCTTCTCGGTAGTGAATCCCAACCTTACCATCAACCTCCACTCCATCAGGTAAGTATTCAGGAAAATGCTGACACATAATAAAATGGCTTCCAAGGCCCTAATAATGAAGACTCTCCAGAGTGCGCAGGGGGTGGCGACAGATGACACCCTTTATGGGGAACCTTTTTCTTCTGCTGGAGAATTGCAACTTCTTAGTGTGGGGCATGTCCTGTCAAGGACTTGATGGAAGTTGTCTGAGAACCAGGAACTTGATGGACTAGAGAAATATTGGTCCTTTTATTGCTAAACTAAATAGACCGTAGAACTGACTTCCTGTTTGATTAGTCTGAATAGGTGACTCTGGAATCCATCGATGCCTTTCTGTATTCCTTCTGTGCCACGGAATTCCATTTCCGGATGTAGTGTTGGAAGCAGCTTTGCAAATGATGGAGAGGCCTAGTAAGTACATTTACAGGGGCCAAGTCTTCTTTCAAGGAAGGTCTTAGAATGGCTTCAAGGAATTCAGAAACTCTGAGCTCTTTTGAAAACTGTCAGTCTCAACATACCAGAAAGCATCTGAGGCTATCGAAGGGTCCTAGTCACCCCTACGTATTAAACTCTTGCAAATACAGTCTGTACAAAAAATTTTTTTAACAACTGCTAACACCCTTACATTCCTATAATTCTTATATTACTTCCACTTTCACAAAGTAAACATAGATGTCCATAAAGGTCCTCAGGCCAAAGCTTGCTTTAGGCTATCAGACTTAGAAATCCAGTTATGAGCAAGATTTCCCCCAGTTATAAGCAGCAGGAAAGAACAAAGGTTAGTATTTTGCAGCCAGTCGTCTTCTCCCAAGCTATGAGGCAAATACCCTCCTTGCCCATCCCATCTGCTCCAGGCTGCCCTTCCGGGATCTCAGTCGGAGTCTTGTGCTTACTCTGAAGTCAGCATATTGTGACCTCTACTGCAATGTTGTCCTCAGATGCAAGCTGGCTCTCTCTCCCAAGACTATTGCTTTAGCACTGATTGACACATTCTTTGGGGTAAAACATGTAATAGAGAAATTCCACCATTCTAGGAGTTTTTTCCAGTAGCAAAAGTCAATTACAAGAGCAATTGGTAAAATCAGTGGTACCCAGAGTGGGAAGGCAAAATGGAAATTGTGCGTGAGAACCAAAAGATTATAGCTGGGTAGAGAAACATGCGGCTCCATTCCCCACTGCCTAGATTCAAATCAAGAAGATTAACCCACAGAGTTCCTGTCTAGCGTGGCCCACATTCAGTAGCAGTTAAGGCTGAGCTAAGTGACTGGTAAATATTTTGGGCGTATATCTCCTGCTCATCACAACGACGGTATTGGGGAATCTTCCTAGCAGTCCCTGGTTTCCTCCAGCCTCTCCCCATCTTAATCACCTGCTGCTCCACATTTTGCCATTGGGCTTCTGTACTTATATTAATTGGTAGAGAAGTTCATTTGTATATCTATAGTCTGTAGAACAGCTTCCTGGAAAATGCAGCCCATTGTGATCCCTGGCTGAGAAGGTCTTTCTGATGGCCACGCCCTCACATCTCCTTTCTTCCCATCTGCATATTCGTGGGGGAAACCAGTTTTCTTGGATTACAATCCATCCCACCACAATCAAGGACAGACTGGGATGTTCAAATGGCCAACTGACTAAAATGGTTTCACTAGAGCTATTTAGAATATATACATTCAAAGTAATACATGCACGTGATAAAACAATGTCATAGGGCTGATAACAAAAAACCACAATCTTACTCTTTTCATTCTCAGTGCCTAGTTCCCTCCCCCCACATAATCATATCTAATAATTTATGTTTATTTATTTGTTTATAATATGCTAACGCCTATTTTTTTTTTAATTTTATTAGGGTTATATCTCTATTTTTCTTTGTATCAATTTTAAGTAATAACTACTTATTCCCTGCAATGAACATGTAATTCCTTTACATTTTCCCCTCCCTCTCTATCTCTTCCCACCTGCTAACACCTATAGCTTTAAGGGTCTCAGATTGGTTACATTTGTAGTGTCAAATTATATACCCAATGTCTACTTCTCATTTCAGAAACTTCATATATGTTTGATAAGGATATTGTTGGCTCTGTCTTTCCCTCTTCCTCCACACCTCCTCCCATTCCACATCCCTGTATCTGTTAACTCTACTTATCCATATCCATTGTCAAAATTGATAACATTTATGTTCTTCTCTGCAATCATAATTAGGCCGTAAGTAAGTTTGTCTAGGGGCTGATGATAACCACTAGTAACTTATCATCTATAATTCAGGGTTTATGCGATCATACTTATATATTTTCACTTGTGGACCAATCTCTTTCTTTCCTGAGACATCCACCCAGCTGCCTCTGACTTTCTGCTTTATCTGGACAGCTTTCTCCTTAGCCACTTCCCATTCGTCTGCTGACTTCCTTCCCTGCCCTTCCGGGTGAGAGGTATTTTTTCCTGGATCTCATGCCTTCCTCCTTCATGATGTTTTCCATTTTATAGGAGCTCATTCTCAATTTCCTACTTCAGAAGTCTAAACTGTCATTGCTTACATGTTAGACAAGTCCTTCTTTCTCTTCTCGTCTCTACTTGATTAGTAGTTTGGCTGGATATAGAACTCAATGATCAAAATTATTTTCCCTCAGAATTTCAAAGATATTTTTCCATTGTCTTCCAGCATCCAGTGTTACCAGTGAGAAGTCAAAAACTATTCTCATTTGCATTCCCCCAAAAGTAACCTGTTTTTTCTGTATTGTTTCTCTTAGGAGTTTCTTTTTGCCCATTGCATTCTAAAATATCATAGGTGTGTGTCTAACTATGGACGAAAACTGCTTTTAAAACATTGTGATAGAAAGATCTATTTAGAAAGGGTTAGAAAGCAAAGCTGTGTTTTGTTTTCTGAAACTCACATTGATACTAGGGAAGAAATAAATCACAAATGCACATTAACATGACTTTTTATCTGACAAATTGAATTTAGAGTGAGGAGTTCAAATATTTATAGGCAAGTAAATAAACACATCCTCTTGGGGAAATGCCAGTCACTAATTATAGTTAAAAAAAAAAAAACCTCAGAGGCTATAAAGTGGAAATTATCCATTCCTCATTCAGAAAGATCCTGGGTAAGAAGGAAAGAAAATGCCTAAATTTTTGACATGTTCTTAGATTTACCAAAAAGATCAAAATTATTTGACTGCATTTTAAGAGAAAAATGAATATAATCAAGAGCGCTTAAGGAAGAAAGAACGTAATAAAGCATTTCCTTGGATAGGTTTTGCATAAATACTTCATCACATAGTAAATGAACCTGGGTTTTTGATCATACAGATCTGGAGGAGAACTCTGGCTCTGCCATTTTTTTTAGTTATGTGACTCTTGAGGAAATTACTTGAATTCAACAAATGTTCGTTTCCTTCCTTCCTTACCCCTAACTCTACTGGTTCAACAGTGAGGCTTGGGGAGTTATAAATATTCTGTATCCAGTGTACCATGATGAGGTACAAAAGATGGGTTTATAAATAACAGAAAGTTAAATTAGAAGTTTTGACTGATGCACCAAGATACAACTGATGCTGCATTCCAAAGAAAGTGCTAGACCATATGCAGAATTTCCAAAAGGAGAAATACAGAAGAACCAATTGCATAATCCTTGAAATCTGTCATTCCCATTGAAGATGTAAAAGGGTCTTGAAAGTGGAAATTAAGGAAGAATTTTGTGAGAAGGATTTTGGAAGACCTGCTGGGATTCTGGGACTCCTATCCTCCTAAGGAAGGCTAGTGAGCTCTGGAGACCTTGATGTAGATCTCCTGCACTTAGGGAGCAAGTGGCTAGTGCCTACATCATATCTCAAGAAGCTAAAGTGGCACTTGAAAGCAAGGTAATAGAGTAATAGGTTACATTTAAGACGTAACTATTAGGAGTGCTTGAGTGGCTCAGTTAAGTGTCTGACTTTGGCTCAGGTCATAATCTTACAGTTCATACGTTCAAGCCCTGCCTCAGGCTCTGTGCTGACAGCTCAGAACCTGGAATCTACTTCAAACTCTGTCTCTCTCTCTCTCTCTCTCTCTCTCTCAAAAATAGACATTAAAAATTTAAAAAAAAAAGTAACTACTCACCAAGATTTGTAAATTCTAAAAACTTGATGTAAAAGGTTGTTTATAAAGGGATCTGACAAAGGGGTGGCTTCATAGACTTAAGAAACACATAAGAATTTTTCCCTCAAGTACCTGGTAGCGCAGTCAGTTAAGGTGTCCAAGTCTTGATTTTGGCCCAGTTCCTAGGTTCGAGCTCTGCATCCAGTTCTGTACCAACACTGCAAAGCCTGCTTGAGATTCTCTCTCCCTCTCTCTACCCCTCCCCTGCTCATGTCTCTCTCTCTCTCTCAAAAATAAAATAAATCAGTATTTTAAGAAAAGAATTTTTCCTAATTTAGACACATCTATCTTGAGCTATAGCATGTTTATTTGCACAATCCTCTTTTTTTGGTATACATTTCTATACTTCTCAGAGTGAACTTTGTGATTCTATATTCACAGGACATCTGCAAAAATTCTAAGCTAGCACCTAATTAAAATAGTGGCTAGCATTCATCCATGTACCAAGCACTGTTCTAAGTGCCTCATACCTTTTAACTCATATCAGTTATACGAAGTAGACATTTTTACTGCCGTTGTCATGATGAAACTGTGGCAAACAGAGGGTAACTTGCCCACCGATTCATAACTAGGAAGTGGCAGAGCTAGGGTTCGAGTCACATTGTCCAGCTCTAAGGCCTGAATTCTTAGTCATTATGACGTTTGCTCTCTAAAG
Organism: Suricata suricatta; assembly: GCF_006229205.1. Taxonomy (NCBI): domain Eukaryota; kingdom Metazoa; phylum Chordata; class Mammalia; order Carnivora; family Herpestidae; genus Suricata; species Suricata suricatta. The sequence goes on from NC_043707.1 coordinate 70,567,981, forward strand.
CTTCGCAAGAGCAGTTGCAAAGCAAAAATCCTCTTCTTTCTATTTGCAGCAAATATGGCAATCTTTCATCATTCCAACTAATCTTTTTAAGCCTTCAGAAAAATGTGTGCTGATTTGGAAAGCTCCTCCAAAACAAATAAAATGAAATTTTCAAACCTCATGGAATTACTTTTCAAAATTAAGGTTGTATAAGAATGGAATGGAAGAGAAAATAAACAAGTAAATACGGTACTTGGTGTCCAAAACTGGCCGTTCATCAAGACATGTCAACAACACCCAACGTAAGTTTGATGAGTTCAATATTTTCAGGACTAGCAGAACTTCTCTTGACCTGTATAATTGAGCAGAACTTCTTGGTTAAGATGGGCCTGGGGCTGGACCTCAGCTCTCAAGGCTAAATTTCTTCATTCCATAGTTCTTCCAGGTCACTGTCAAAACCACTGGTAATTTTACACTGCAGTGATCTGTGCCTTTTCCTGGCCTGAGGATAAATAGAAAACTTAACAGTTCTGAGAGCTGTTGACACCACATACTCAGAAACACAATCAGAAAATGTTAAAAGAAACCCTTGAAGGATGGGAATGAAGGATGTGGACATTCGCACATGGAAACCCCTCCCCACAAGGTGCCAGCTTTGCACCCCAGCTCGGTAGCCAAAAAAAAGAGGTCAGAGAGGGAGCCGGGGTGTATGCCTGAGGCTCTAATAGAACACAATAAAGGATGAGCACTTAAAGTAGGGCTTTAAATGCCCATTCACTGGTAACCAGAGGATTCTAGGGTGCTCAAGAAAGGCGTGACAGTGATACAAAGGATGGCTTTGGGGTGATTAAGAAAACCCAATTTCTTTTTAACCACTGTCAAAAGTAGTTGTTTCCTCTCCTATTTGACAAACACACCCTGATGCATTTTGAAACTCATTTTTTCCTTTAAGTATGTAGCCCACCCAATCTAAGCTCATACACTTACAGAAAAGCTAAGGAAATGAAGACATTTTTTGAAGCCTACAATTGGATACCTGGTCTGACAACAGGACGGCCTGTTTGAACTGAGAACAGTTGTAGTAACTTGTGGTCTCTGTCAGTAAGAGAGATAAGAAAAAGTTAAGAAAAGGGACTGGGTGGCTGAAGGTAGAGAGAAAGTGAGCTATAAATCCTGGCTTTGAGACATACACTAGACAGACACCCAAGGGCTCAGATCTGAATCCACTCCAGCCCCGGACCCTACTCCAGTACCCGAATATCAATTATCTCCAGAGTCTTCTTCTCTTTATGAAGAAAGACTCTTTGTTTTTCCTTTCAGAAATACAAGAGTCTCAGGATGTTTCCCGTCTTATTTGCCAGGGATAGATGGAGATAGCAGCACTGTCCATTTAATTACTATTCACCCAAAATACATAGCTTTCATTCTTTCATTTACTTACTCAAAATATAAATACCAAGTGCTGATCTAGGTACAGGAGATTCCCAGATAATTAAGCCATTATCCTAGCCCATGAAAAAATAAAGAATGTATAATGTGTCACATGTGAAGGCAATGACAGAAGTATGTGCACAGTATAGTGGCTGTAGAGAGGACAGGGTAATTAAATAGTGGGGTGGCATTCAAGACCCAAAGTATTCTGATAAGTAATGATCTAGAAGGAAAACCAGGAAGGACCCAAGGCTTTTCCCATCATTAAAATAAGGATTTATGACTGGGTAAATATCCATCTGAGCCTTCTTCCTGCTGTCAACATGGGTTCTGCAGGTCTTCTGCTAAGCCGTTGGATTCAGAGGTGATGAGAGTCTCAGAAACAGGAAAAAAGGCTGTTCAAGTTTTTGTTTTTCCAGAGTTGAATACATCAACAACAGGACACTAACCAATGGCCTTTGACAAGTCCTCGTGTTCAGTTCAAGTGCAAGGGAGCACGTTGCTCAAGTGGAGAACAATACGCCTGCGGAGGGGCCATCCTGGAGGTGAGACACGGTGAGGGTGTACTTCCGGTCATGGCGATGGGCACACTGAACTCTGCTCCACAGCGAGTTGAGCCATGGAGAGGATTCTACTGCAGCCGCTGAAAAGGGATGATTAAGAGGCAGCGTAAGTTGCATGGATCCTGTCCTGGCGTTATGCTTTCTGAGGATAAAGATGATGAACGAAATGACGAATGAGCTGTGATATTTCTATAAAATCCCTCCTGTCTTCTCTAGCCTTCTTTTCTTCTCCTTTTCTCTTTCCTGTCTCCAAATCCATTTCTCTAACTCTTTGATGATCCCAACCCCTGTTCTTATAAAGACAACCTGAAAATGTCCTCCACATTGACTGCGGAGGCACCTGAAGCCTGTCTCCCTTGCTAATGACGACGACCATCCCAGCTGACACAAGCCATTTTTACATGGAGTACTTGATGGTTCTGTGTTTTTGTTCTGATGACTGTTAGCTCTTTTGGTTCATTGGTGTTGGAAATAAATCACATCTAACCTCTTTTGTACTAAAATTAACTGTCTCCTTGGACTGATTATCTTGCCCTTGGTCTCTGCGGAGTTGCACCCACAGGATCTTCAACGTGCCTGGCAGCCCAAACGGTTTGCTGAAGTTACACATTGTGGGGAGAATGGCTAGCTTTCCCAAGCTACAGTCAAGAGGGCTTAGCTACTCCAAAAAACAGCAGAACTGCTTCCACAAAGTTCAGAAACAAAGCAGGAAAGAGAGCCCCTCTCACATACATGTGCAGCAAAGGCCCTGATAGGAAACTAGAGTATTTTCATTATGTTCATCTGTCTAGTCACCAAATGGGTTTATAATTCTCCCTTTGAAACTTGTCAGAGATATTTTTTTCCTGGTAAAATTATTTTCCTTGTAGAAGAAAGAGCACAACTCAAGCACAAAAGAGAAAAAAATCATAACTCTTATCATTTTTAAACCTGGTAAACAGATAAAGGCTTTGCCACACTTTAAGGCATGAACAAAGTGTCTTTTTCAGAGGGTAGCGAGAGTGGTCCACAAAAAAAGAGGTAGTTCAATGGCCTCAACAGGGGACATTTCCTTGACCACAGCAGTGGTGCCAAGGGGCAGGCAGCCCCTCCATCCATAATTTCAAATACTGACTCCAACTAAACTAAGCCAACACGCCCTGCTTACCTCCTGAAGGTGTCATCCTTGCTGCAGAGGCAAGGACAACAACACGAAGGCCTGAACTTTCTTTCTTTTCCATTTCCTGTACCATTTGGATGTTCCACCAACCTCTTGGACTTCCCTCCCAACTCATTCTCTGTCACTTTCTGTAATCCCTGATTCTAATTGTGTACTCTCAAAATTGAATTCTAAAAATGTACTCTCAAATTGAATTCAGCCTGATCAAAATCCAGGAACCATTAAAACATTTTTAAACTTTTTTCTTCTCCTGATTTCCTGATTCCTATGAACAGCAGCACCATTCTGCTACACATTATGACCCCCGCCTGCTGAAAATTCTACCCTTGGCTCCTTTTCAGTTCTTATATGACAATGTTCCAGTTGCTACTTTCTGATTCCACAGTTTAGCCAGATGTTAAAAGGCCTTTGTCATAAGCTAGCCTCACACTATTGAAGGAAGCCTCAGCTCAAGCCCTGCCCAGCATCTAGCTTATCCCTAACTTCCAAGTCTTTGTTTATGCTGTGCTCTCCATCTTGAATGCCTCATCCTTCTCTTCATGTATTTAAACCCTTCCTGTTTATCATTGTTTAGCTCAAGATGCATCTCATCCATGAAGCTTTTCGGGCCACTCAAGTTTGTGGTAGTCTCTCCCTCCTCCTCTGAGCCTCCATGGTAATTACAGTCAGCACTACTCACTTGGCATTTATCATTTACTCTCTCGTATTACCATTAATCCAGCAGACATTTTTGAGCACCTACACTCTCTGAGAGACTCTGTGGTATTTGCTGATCATAAAAGGCTAATAAGAGACAGGAAGCATAAAGGAGAAGGGAAGATGGGCAGAACCAGCAGGTCCGAGAGAAGGATTCTTTGAAATGAAAGAAATGCGAAGCTATCCTGCACCACAGGAAGGAGAACCAGTTAAAGAGGTTATCTCTCAGCTCCAAGCCCGCCCTTTTATCCTCCACTTTGTGATGCTGGGCTGGGACTCTGCAAACATCATTTTTGCTTTGCCAGTTGATTTCCTGGGAAGCCCTGTTAATAGGGAGTGCAAGAGGAAGGCAAAGGCTGAAGGAGGAAGAAAGGACTTGCTCCTTCCTGTCTACTACCTGTTGCTTCCTGTGGGCTTCCTGCCTGTTTGTGGGTCCCATGAGCATTACCCCAGCCATATCTCTTTACTTAATCACTGGAAGTTCCTTCTGGTAGCAGCAGCTAAATCTATTTGAAGTTTTTCCAATTCATAGAATAAGGCTCTCTGCACCTCCCCCTGCTCTTCTCAAGATGCCCCCTGCTCGTCTCAAGATGCGCCTCTATGCCAGCTAGAGGATAAAAGGGCGGGCTTGGAGCTGAGAGATAACCACTTTAACTGGGTCTCCCTCCTGTGGTACAGGATAGCTTCACATCTCTTTCATTTGAAACATTCCTTCTCTTGGAACTGCTGGTTCTGACCATCTTCCCTTCTCCTTTATCTTCTTGTCTCTTATTAGCCTTTTATGATCAGTAAATACCACATAGCCTGTCATGGCAGAGATAGTAGATGCTCAAAAATGTCTGCCAGATTAATGGTAATGTGCTTTCCTCCTCAGAATTGGATCCCAGCCTTCTTCTAATGCAGAGACATGTAGCCAAACATCACCCTCTCCTTGGAGGTCTGACTTTCACCTCCATGGGACTCCACCTTTAAGCTTCTAAATTTTAATAATTACAATATATTCTTTCTTCTCTCAGCCCTAAAGGTGGTAAGGGCTTCCTCCTCTCATGATATTTTACAGTCCCCTTTCTACTCTCTCAGTTACCTAGGTTACACCTTTTTATACTAAACTCTCTCTGTTCAAGAGCTGGTATGGTTTCTATTTCCTGATTGGACCTTGACTGATAATAGAAGCAAATAGTTTAGGGGCATAGATTAATATACTGCAAAATGACATCACTGAAAAGCCAATAAATATATTAAATATTCAAACAATTTAGAAAAAGGAGGGAAAGGGAATGAGAAAAATAAAATTCAGAGGGGACAAGTTAAATCCAGTTCTATCCCTAATTACATTAAATGTTAATGGACTAAAATGCTCAGTGAAAATGTAGAAATTATCAAAATTGATTTTTTAAAACATAAGACCCTACCATATTTACTCTATAAGAGACAATTTAAACATGATGACACATATAGATTTAAAATAAATGGGTGAAAAAAGGATATATAATACAAATAGTAGGTATAGAAGGTCTGGAGTGATTATATTAATAACAGATAAAAGAGGCTTCAAGGCAAAGAGTATATCAAAGATAAACATGGGCATTTTATAATGAATAAAAAGTAAATCCATCGGAAAGAGATAACAATCATAAATGTGTATGTGCATAATAACAGAGCTTAAAAATATATGAAGCAAAAAATGACAGAATTAGAGACAGAAATATACAACCACAATCATGGGAGACATAAACATAGTTCTCTCAGCAATTCATAGAACTAAAAAATAATTGTACGTACATAGAGGGTCTGAATAATACTATCAACATGACCTAATTGTTATTTATACAATGCATCATCCAATGCCCTATTTTCTAGTGTGATTGTATATTCCCCAAGATAGCACATATGTGAAGCAATAAAACAAGTCCAAAAAATTTAAAAGAATTGCACACCATGGTAATAGCAGAGGATTAAACTGGCATGCAATTTCAACTCAGCCCCAGAAATTAATACAATAACAACATCAACAATATCAATAATACCAACCACCGTTCCCACACAAAAATATTCACACCAAAGTACATTACTCTGAATATTCAGAATACCTGGGGTAAAGTAGGATGTGGGATTAATGAGCAGATCACAAAAGCTTATACATGGAGAAAATTAGGCTCCTTATAAAGAAAGTGACCCAATTGACATCAGACTCATCAATAGCAATATCAGATTTTTAAAGAATAGAGCAATGTCTTAAAACTTTAAGTGACAATGACTTTCAATCCAGAATTCTATTCCCAGTCTTGTCAGTCATGTGGAGGAAGAATAAAGACATTCTAGACATGTAAAAATTAAAACATTATAATGCTTTAGAAAGTTAACAGAAAGCTTTAAAAGGTTATGAGAAAGCATACCTTAACAAAGAAAGAATTAATCCAAAAAAGGAAAGAACGAGAGAAGGAAAGAAAGAAAAAGAAAGAAAGAAGAAAGAAGAAAGAAAGAAAATAAAGACATAAAATCAAGAAAACAGAGAAAAAGAGAGGAGCACCTGCACCAAAAGGTCAGGATCTCATGATCTCACAGTTCCTGAGTTTGAGCCCCATATCAGGCTCTGCACTGACAGCACAGAGCCTGCTTGGGATTCTGGCTCCCCCTCTCTCTATGCCTCTCCTCTACACTTGCTCTCTCTCTGTTTCTCTCTCTCAATATAAATAAACAAACTTAAAAAAAAAAGAATAAAATATTGAAGAAAAGAAAGAAAACAGACCAAAAGAGAGACAAAAACATCATATAATGACACCTGCACCAGAAAGAAAAAAGTCCACATTGGAGCAAGAGAGGAAAGTTTCTGAGAGAAGTTGTCTAGAAAATTAAAGCTGATTTACTTGAGTCCATGCACAAAATGTGTTATTTATAGTAGAAATACTGAAACATTTGGAAAATCATAAGACTATAGAAAGAGACACAAGCCAAAAATAAAGCTAGTTTCATTTCCAAGAGAAATAAAGGGTAGGAAAAGGAAGGAAACACAGTTGTAATGCACTTGGCTCATCATTGAACATTATTTGCATGTGAATAACAAAGAAATTAAAATGATTTTATTTAAACAAATATGTGGAAGAACAAAAAGGATAGAGTTAAGTTTTTCTCTACTATAGCAAAAACACAGTAAAATATTTCTAAAATTTATCAGTCAAGAAATAAGCATATTATTTAGATTAAATGAGTTAATAGCACTTGGAACAGTGACTATTACATGGTAAGCACTGTTGACTATTATTAGAAATATGAAGTTAAATAAATATTAGAGGAAAGAGCTAGAAGAATTGAGAGTGGCTCTCCCTTGGGCATAGTATTCAGAATGAGAAGTAAAACTATTCTGGTTCATTAGAAGCTTTTTAGTACTACATGACTTTTAAAATAATATACATGTATTGCTTTTAGAAAATAAAAAATTAATAATAAAACAGCTATATTATAGAATAAAATATAAACATAAAAATGGGAAGGCATTGTAAGCAAGGAAGTAAAAGGTAATTTATATGTATGGGGGATGTAAATTTTAGGAAACAAAGTGAGTATTGTTAAAAACAAAAATACCCCACCATATTAAGCTCTTTCATACATTTTTGAGTTAAAAATAAAAGAATTTTTTTAAAAAATCAGTCATTCTCAAAAACAAGAAATCTATTCCATAAACAAACAAACAAGACAAAATTAAAAGTCAGAGATGGAGAGGCCTCCCTAAAGAGAGATACTGAAATGAGAGAAACAGATGGGAAAACAGGGTGTTAAGTCAAAGCTGAAGCTAGATATCCCAGGCATGGCATGGGCACAAGTCCCCCATATGAAGCTAGAAGTCAGGACAGTGCTTTAAAGTCATTAATAGCTGACCAAACATCTCCATTTATCAACCCAAGATTACTGCAATAGCGAAGTCTCCGGCCCATAAACAGGAGTAGCGCTGAGTTCTTGTCTTAGAGCGAGGACCCCACCCTACACTGCATTCAGGGAAAAGACCTAGAATCGCACCATCTCTGCAGGGTGACAGACCCCACCAAGCCACACAATGTGAACTTTGGTCAGAAACAAACTGTAGGTCTGGGGCAGAGGCAGCCATGAAGACTTCCCCATAAGGAGGACATTAGGTCATAGGAAAACTGAAAAAATTAGTTAACAAAAAGAACTAAAATGTGTATTGTCTAAAATGCACATCAAGGAGAGAGAGCCAAAGAAGCAGAAAATTCGAAAAGTTAAACCCAACAAAATAGAGATATCCAAGCAATCAATACAAAAGGACATTAAAATGAGCAGTATTTTAAATCCCCAAGAAGATAAAAGAAGGAATCATATCCATGGAAAAAGACCAGGAAATGATAATATTTTTTAAGTTTATTTATTTATTTTGAGACAGACAAAAACAGCACAAGTGGGAAGAGGACAGAGAGAGAGAGAGAAAGAGAGAATCCCAAGCCAGCTCCACACTACCAGTGCAGAGCCCAATGCAGGGCTCAAACCCACAAAACCGTGAGATTGTGACCTGAGCTGAAACCAAAGTCAGGTGCTTAACCATTTGAGCCATCCAGGCACCCCAGTGATAAAATTTAACAGTTTTGAAGGTTAAAAATATTTGTGAAATAAAAAATGGTATATAGGTTAAAAAGTTTAGACACTGGTGAACCAGTAGCATACTGAAGTAATCACCCAAAAGCTATCCAAAAAGAAAAAATGGGGGGGGGGGCAGGGAGGAGAAGGAAAATTTAAGAGACCTAGAGCACAGAGAGATAATTAAAATGTTCCAACACATATCTCAGAAGAGTAGTTTTGTAAGATAGCCTAGAGAGAATGTGGGGGGTGGGGGTGGCAGAGAGAGGGGAGAGCACAGAGAGACAGTAACTGGGAATTTTCCAGAAGTGAAGAGAGTCACGAGTTCTGACACTGACAGAGTCCATCAAGTGCTAAGAAGGGCAAAGTTTTAAAAACTCTCACCTACAGGTGCCTGGGTGGTTCAGTTGGTTAAGCATCTGACTCTTGATTTTGGCTCGGGTCATGATCTCATAGTTGTGAGATCGAGCCCCACATCAGGTGGAACCTGTTTAAGACTCTGTCTTTAGAGGGACACCTGGCTGGCTTAGTTAGTTGAGCATCCAGCTTCCGGTAAGGTCAGATCTCAAAGGTCATGAATTTAAGCTCTACATTGGGCCCTCTGCTATCAGTGTGGAGCCTGCTTTGGATCCTCTGTCTGCACCCCTCTCCCCCATACCTCCCCAGCTCATGCTCTCTCTCTTTCTCTCAAAAATGAATATATATATATATATATATTCTTTCTCCCTCTGCTCCTCCCTCCTCCAAATCCCCACTCGGGTACATCATAGTGGAAGTGAATAATATCAAAATTAAAGAAAACTTTAAAAAGAGAAATAGCCTATAAAGGAATGACAATCATGTTGACAGCAGACTTGTCATTAACAGCAATGACTGTAAGATACCTATGGAATAACTTTCAAAGCAGCAAGAAAACTACTGAGTCTGGAATTCTATAGAAACTACCATTCAACAGGTGGGATTCAAAAAATTATTGACCACAAGCTCTTCCTTAAAACAAAACAACAACAATGAGGCAACTACTAAAAGATATATTTGGTAAGTGAAAAAAAATTAACAATGAAGCAAAAGTATGAAAAATTCTATAAAACATGTTTGTAAATGTAAATAAGTGTTGATTATAGATAATAATACCAATAATTCCTATGTGTACAAACAAAGTATAATTCCAATACTAGATAATTCGAATATAGGATCAATGGAAACGTAGTCAGCTGAAAGTTAAAGCTTCTGGGAGGAGAATAACAGAGACACTGACTGACTTTAAGCTTGGATGGAAAAAATGCATATTTAAATATATATGTTAAAGTCTAGGAACATTCATTAAAAGAAAAAAATAGTAAGTATGAGTTCCAAACCAGTAGAAGAAAAAAGAAGAAATCTCAACCAATCTGCACAAGAAAGGAGAAAAACAGAAAGAAATAAAAAAGCACAGTAAATAGAAAACATAAAATAAAGTAGCAGAAATATGTCTTAATAAATGCAATTGTATTTTCAAAAAGAAATCAGTTCTGAGTCTAACTAAGACAAGGTAAAACTAATTCGGAATACAGTTAAAAACAGTTGGACTTCTGGTTAGAGAGCCTCTATTTTCTGACTAAAATGTAATAGAGAGAGGGGGGAGCAGGATAGGATTGACAACTTGAGGCACTGCAGTCAGCTCATAAAAGCTTTTGGTTCAAAAGTAATAGAAATCCATGGAAGGAAATTCCAGCAAAAGGCAATCTATTTAAATGATACAGGAGCAAATTGTCAAAAGAAAATCTGATTGGCAATGGTCAACAGATTGCCCAGTAAGACTCTATACCAGGTGTTCACGCTTTTACAAACGTGTGTGTCGGGTGGGGGTGGGGGTGGGTTTGCACCGCTGAAAACTACAACCATCTAAAGGACAGCTCCTAGGTTCAAGCCCCGCATCGGGCTCTGTGCTGACAGCTCAGAGCCTGGAGCCTGCTTCAGATTCTGTGTCTCCCTCTCTCTCTGCCCTCCCCCACTCATACTCTGTCTCTCTGTCTCTCAAAAATAAATAAACATTTAAAAAAATGTTTTAAAGGACACCTCCTAGGGCATGTTAGGCATGCCCACCGAACCTGTCTCCTACAAACAGGCATGGCCCCAGTGTGTTAGGAAGGACTGGGAAAGTAAGTGCAGCAGACACGAAGAAAAGGCTAGTACTGGGGGCTCAACTTCAAATCAGACAATGTAAGCAATAAGTGGAATTATTAGTCAAGATTGTTCCATTTTCTCCAGTCAGTGGAAGGAATGGAAGAAGTTGAAGGTTAGGAATAGAAGGGACTTAGCAAGAGTGGTAAGAGAAATTCCCACAGGATTCTGACCAGGTTGAGAGGAAATAAAGCCCAGGAGAGGCCTTAGGACTAGGCGGGGTGGGGGGTTGGGAGTGTAGAACATTTCAAGTAATGAGCATCTCACTGAGAGTTTGAGGGAGGGGACAAGGTAGAAGGGTAAGAGATCGCCACTCGGAAGAAGAATGTCACAGCTGGAGGCTTCAAAGGCTGAGCAGTTCTGCAGGAACAAGAGACAAAGTTTGTCCACGTAGAATAGAGTGATAAGCATTAGAGGAGAGGAAGGCAAAGAGCTGTCATCACAGTTGCTGACAGGAGACCAGGTGGAAAGGAAGCTAAGAGCAGGCTGCTGGGTGCGCAGTGAACCCAAGAGGTGCGAGGCGGGTAATGTGATCAGAGCCCACAGAAGTGGTGAGGAGAACCAGAACACTGACTCAAAGCTGATTCCTGGGCCCAGATCTATCAGTGGCTCCCATCACTTTCAGCATGAAATTCTAACCCCTCAGCACTTATGAGACCTTCATCATACTTCATTTCTACCTCATCACGCACCACTTTCCCTCAGGTTTTTCAGTCTTCTACTGAACTCCTTTCTTCGAGCTGTGCATGCGGATTCTTCAACCTGGAATTTCCTTTCCCTATGCCTTTAACCCAGCTGACTGCTGCTCAGTTTTCAGATCGAAGCCAGAGTCACCTCCTCTGGAAAACCTTCTCCAAGGGAGTTCCCAGTCTGAAGTGAAGGTCTCCCCCACCCACCCTGCTCTCCTTGTCCTCTAGGAGCCCCTGTCACAGCATTTATCTCACCATGGCAGTTTCTAACAGGTGTGGCTGCATCCTGAATAGTTTTGTGTCCCTGATACCTTGTGGGGTGCCTGGTACATAATAGATTCTTAATGCACACTTTTTAAGTACATGCATGGTTCAGGAAGTTTGGAAGAAATAGTGTCATCACAATTAAGGTGAGGAAATCAAAGAAACAACAAGTGTCAACAAATGTCTCCAAGTGACATTCAACAAAATGGAGAATCAATATGGTGCACTGCCAGTAGTGCGGGAGGGGAGTGAGCAGAGGGCGTGAGGGCTGCTGGGAAGGAGATCACAGTGACTGATGAGATGGAGAGGAGACACGATAAAAAAGAGCTCCCTAGATTGGTTTGTACCATGCCTGTGATTCTGGGCCACAGAGACAAGACAGAGAGGAACTGAGAAGCCACCACCATCTGGCTGTCCACTCTGCATAACCTCATAGCATCGGCACACTAGACCCCTAAGATGGATATTGACATCCCCATTTTATGGGAAAGCCAACAACAATGTTCATCATGGAGTTCAAGTGGGAAGTCATGATAAGTCTGTGGCATTTCCTTCCCAGGTGTAGTGAGATCAGCTGATTATGTCAGTCTTGAGCTTCCTTGAGCAAGAAATGCATACAAAGTCCTACAAAGGCAAAGGGCCCTGCCTTTTGGGTCTTCCTATGTCCTATAGCACCAAGTATGTGTTAGAGACTTGTTAGGACTCAATATGTATTTGTTGATTGGATGAATGAATGAATGAATGAATGAACGAGTCTGTGAATGAATGAAAGCCGAACTGCACTAAGTACTGAGCATGCATTATTATTTTATTTAACCCTCATGACATCCATGATTATCCTCCACTTTACGGATGATTAAACTGAGGCTAAGAAAGTTTAAGAAACTTACCCAAGGTCACACAGCTTGTAAATAATAGAGCAAAAATTTCCCTACGTCTTTCTGCCTCAGAACCCCAGCTCTTAACTACTCTGCTACATTGCCTCTCAATGAATGGATCCTTTGAATTAATGGGTTTCTCTGGAGATCTCAGCTTCCCCATATGAAGATAGATGGTCCCTGATGTTCCAGCACTATTAAAAAAAAAAAAAAGCACAAAACATTGGGAATTGAGGGTGATTAGCTCAAAATGTAGAAAATCTAAAAATATATTGGCTTTACTTTTAGATATTTGTCCGACAGGGGTGAAACAACCTTAATTAGTGTAATAGGACAATAGGAATTAAATTGGCTTCATCACCAGACTTTTACGGGATGACACTGATGGTATTACTATCCAACTTCAAAGATTTGGAAAGATGTTCCTGCTAACAGTGGAGAATAGAAACCTGTTTTTCATCAACTAGGCTGGCCTGACAAATTAAGTCTGTGGAGTCATTAGATTAAGATAAGAGCTTATCTCCTAGGCTGACATTTATTCGGAGGTTTTTATACTGCTCAGCTAGTAATTAGTGCTGTTGAATTTTTAACACTGCTTTGTCCAGTCATTCAAAAATTTTAGAGGTGTGTTTGCATCTCCCGTGTATGTTTTTGGTTATTAAAAATAGAAGAGGAATACAAGTGAATTGCTTTAGAAGGCCTGAATAATTCTTCCAAAAGTTATTCTGTGGAGAAACATGCAGCTTAATGACTTATTTGTAGAAGGGAGCAGTTCTCCCAAATTGATAAATGCGAATAAGGAGTTGCCTTTTACTCCAGGATCTGTAATTTATTTCAAGGCATACATATTATAAGTTTATTATGTTCTAGTGGAATCATTAAAATTATGATCCCATGCAATAATGGTTTCCTGCTACTTCGCACCCCCAATTCAGCAAACATACCACACGTTCAGGAAACAGCTCAACGTTATGGTTTTTTAGTTTCTTTCCTATGGTCAACTTGATGGTGAAAGTTATTTTTCTAGTTTGCTTGGAGTTGTGATAACAACTTGATGGCTCTAGAACAAACTAATATATGAGGCCCGCACAAGCTACCTGACTGTCAGACAACAAACACACATTTTAAAATGCTTGGTTTGCAAAATTCCAAGTTCTCTGTCGAAATACTAATTAGTAATGAGATGGGTAAGACCCCTGGTTTGAAGCAAATTCATCAGTGGGTTCAAGTTGCGCCCTGTTCCTATCACGTCATTTATTTTGTACTAAGTGGAGCCATCTCTCAACACTCAACATATTGTATTTGCCACTTTTCAAAAACTGTGACAGAGAGAAGTCCACAGGGACAAGCCGGCGTGTTGGACTCTACTTGTTCACCTCAATGCCACCCACAAGGAAGCCTCCACAGAAACCCTGCATACTTCAGAGATCCCCTTTGGAAGATGAGTTCTCTTTCATTACAGGGTGGCCTGTGTGATACTGTAGTGAACAAATGTAAGTCTAAATCGCTTGCTAACCAGCCCCCGGGTGCAGAGGGTACAGCATGTGTCATGCAAACACACGGCCAGAGGCGAACCGCCTCAGAAAGCATTTGAAAGTCTTCACATCGGTTACAGCACACACTCATCTTTTCGACACTCTGGGTAAATTCGACTAGTCTTGGAACCCTAGGAATGTACCATCGTGTAAAGTTTGCCACTTCAACAAGCCACTGACCTCAGTTTCCTTAACTGAAAAATACACATTTGCTCAGGATAATCTTTAAATAGACCCACCAGGGTCCTGAATCTCAGACCTGTGATCTGACCGAAGGTGGAAGACCTGAGAGGACAGAGAAAATGATTAGAAAAGGAGATGCCATGGAGTTCAGATTCAACTGAGGAAACTGTAGAATTAAGAATTAACACAGTAATACAGAAAGTCTTAAATTATGTGCTTATACCTTGGTAGAAGTCACAGTAGATCTGTTGAATACATGAATGAATGAGTGAACAAATGAATTAACTGAGGAGTAGCATGGGATATTGGGATTTGGAGTTAGACAGAGCTGGGTTCAATCTCTAACTCTGCCATATATGTGCTTTGTGCCCTTGGAAAATACTTAAACCTCTCTGAATCTGCTGCTTCGTTAGTAGGTCAAGCATAGTAAGCAGCCCATAATGCCGTTGGTAGAATGAACAAAAACCCGCAAGATATGTGCTCAAAACACATTTGTTTTCATTTCTTCCCCCCACCCCAGGCTTTTTTGGTTTTGCTTTTTGTTTGTCTTTTAGTCGCTGGTCCCACATATACTAAGTGGTAAAAACATTACCATCCAGCTTCCAAAATCATGAATTCTCAACTACCAAGGGTACATTTGGTATGCATTATTATTATATTTAATGCATAATGACAAAAGAAGAAAAGAAAGCATAAAGCTTCCCTTCCAGCTCCCCATGGGTAATCAGGCCAGGGGAAGGTAGGCGGCATTCAGTGTGTTTACAAGGTACTCCATCTCAGTCCTCAGCCTTCGTTAACTCATCCACCCCCACCCCCAGCTTGCCGAAGAGCAACATGTAATTAGAGCACTAACGAGGTCATTTAGCAGAAACCATGGGTAGGGAGTAATGAATGTGCTATCAGGCTCGGAGAACAGCTTGGGCAGGAATCCAAACAGTCCATGTTCAACTCTGATGAGCCGACCTAAACTTGGAAAACAGAGCTTGGAAAAAGGTTAATAATAGGACATCAAAAATGAAAGCGCCCCCTTCTAGAAAGACCCAGAGCAATATTTTGAGCACAACCGTTCAGGAGCTGGGCTGTAGTGTGCTTAGAAGGAGAAGTCGGGTGGCACCCAGGACTTGGCAACATGGCTTGGGTGTGTCAGCGCCATTACTGGCGATCTGGACAAGACAAAACACAGAAGGGACTTCGGAGGTCACCTAATTCCATCTCCCCATTTTACAGATGAGTTTGGAGCTCTCCAGTGAGCTGCATTGGCTTCACCAGCCGATTAGAAATAGACCAGACTTAGTACCGAGGCCTCCAGACAGGGAGGGCAGTGTTTGATTCACTGGTCTGCTGTGTCCTGGCCTCTGAGGGTGATATTCTGGAGGCCATTTGGACAGCAGACAATGATACTTTACCTAGGGCCGGTTTTACTTGGACCACTTGAGGAGTAATTAAGACCCAGAAGAATAAACCATCCATTCACCAGTTTGCATTTGGAATTAGCACTCCTAATTGAGTCTCAAACCCTAATATTGCTATAGCTTTCAACTGTATAGAAAAAGAAGTGGAGGAAGACAAACCCAAAGAAGCCAAGTACCTCCAAATCCTTCCTTCGCCCACCGAGTCCCAGGCTAGTACCGTGCCCACCTGACGCTGCACCTCTCAGCTCCCAGAGGGGGGAAGCAGGTGTTGTCCTCAGCTCCCCAAACACCAAATCCTGCTGGGAAGCAGGTGAAATGCTGGGCCACATACTGTACTACTCTTTTCTTTACAGTTTATAGATGTTGGTGAAGTGGATTTAAAAAATTACTACAAAAATATTTTTCCAGTGTGGTTTTTTTCCCCCCAACTAATAGATAATTAGAAGTACAAACCATGATCATATGGAGAAGTCCATGAAGGGTCTTTTTTTTTTAAGATTGAAAAAAGAATTTTCATAGTCACAAAGGTAGGGACACTTTTGTTTCAGATATTTAAAATATACCCATATCTCTTGCTGTTTTTTACAGCATCATTTTAAAAAACATCTTTGAAGCATTCTCAGGTAGAGAAAAAAAGAACTTAGTCACTATCAATATTTAAAGTGTTAAGTACCAAAGTATTAAAATTCACAGGATGGATTTTGTCCTAAGGTTTATTTTCATTTCAACTGCATTTATTAAGCAAGTACCGCGTGCACAGTGCCACAAAGCAGTTTGGGAAGAACACGATAGAACATACAATCTCTGTCTTGAGGAACCTACTATTGATTTGGGCAGGCCCAACAAATCTACGAAGATACTGGAGAACAGTTAACTATAAGAAAATATATGACAAATCCTAGAAGTGTCTTACCTCCCATTAAATATATTTGTGTCTTTCATTTAAAATGGTAACTGAAGAAAGTGCCTTTGGAGAGGCCTGTGGAACCTGGAGGCATTTGCTTGCTCTTTTGATGATGCCTAGTCCCTCTCTGGGAACACGCTTCTGGTAATAGCCCCTCCTCCACACAACTGGGTTTTCCCAAGAATTATACCCCTGGAGTCAAGCTTTCCCCCAAGGGTTCTATTCCTATTTCCTGGGCATTTTATATTGCTCATACCCGGATCCCACACACATGCCCTCTTTGTTCTCCCAGAGCCAATAGGAAGCAGGGAGAAAATCTGCTTGACAGGGGGATGGTAAGTGTCAGTAGTAAGGTACCGTGCCAAAAATAATGTGAGGGCAATAACCGTTCCTTATGGATGGGGGACTGGGTGGGCCGATTTCATGCCCTTAACATAGTCTTCCTTGTTTGACTTTGAAAACAATGTTGTGATAAGAGAAAGCTCTTCAAAGCTCTAGATTATCAACTCATTCAGGTCTCCTTATAACACAGGATAGAACAAGATTCATGGCCACAGATGCTTTCCAGTTGCTTAACACTAAGGATTTAGGGAGAAGTTTGCCTCCCCTTCGTCCTCCCTAACTGCAGGAGAACCAGGTCAGAATCTGGGGATGCTCTGGTGGTATGAGAGATAACCTGCTGGATTGGAATCCAAACCCTGGGGATAGGGAGCCCCTGGTTCAAATTCTAGCTTAGGAATTTCAGAGCTGTGTGGCCTTAAGTAAGCGGCTTACCCTCTCTGAACTCCATTCTCCTTACTGCAAAATAAAGATACTTATGATATATTCTGTACAGGATTACCATGAAGAAAAGATGTGACAAAAGATATCAAGACACCTGACACATAGTAGGTGCTCAGTGAATCTTTGTTATTGTGTTTTCAGAACATAATTCCAAAACTTCCTTCTTCAGAAGGGAAAAATGAAACAAGCCACCTTGTCAGGATGCAACAGCTGGCACTAGAAACAAACGTGACCACATCAGGGGAGAGAGCCACCCATCCTCAGAGTCAAACGTACTTTACGGAGATAGCAATTTGCATCTTGTCAAATGTTCCCTAACATTTCGCAAAAAATCCCCAAATGTCAAATTAGTGAGTAATCTGTACAGTACTGCAGATCTTGTTTCCTCTGCCTGATTCATAACATATTTTGGGTGTCCCAGACACCAGTCCAAGTAAATGTTAGTAAATAAGGAAAATCGCATCTCCCTCAGAAGACTCTGAAATCAGTACCAGCTTCCACTTGCAAAGAAGGAATGTCAACCTTGAAGGCCAGAGAGTGACACGTATTTCTCAGGGCTGATTAAGCTGTCACCAATAACTACATACCTGGCACTGACCCTCTGCCCCATCCTGAGACAGGCCAGAGGTGGGGGCACGATGCAGTGATAGGGCTGCAAATCTCAATCGCTTCCTACATACGACCAGTTGGCTTCATATACATTTTCTTGCTTTATCTTCTAAAAATTCCTTTTTATTTACTTAGCAATTACTAAAATCGTACTTGCTAAATGTGTAGTGCTTCCCTGGGGGCCCATTTTTTGGGTGAGCACCTCCATTCGCGTGGATTATAAATGCTTTACAATCTTCATCACAACCCAATGAGAAAGGCAGCATGCCACAGTTATCCCCATTTCACAGATTAGGAAACTGAGGCTTGGGAGATGAATTAGCTTTCCTAAGGCCACATAGTACGTGGCAGAGTTAAGGTAGAAATCCACACAGTCTGGGCTTCAGAATCTATACCCTTAACTGTTAAATAACAGCCTTACAGGGTAGGCACCATGAAAATCCCCATTTTACAGACAAAGAAACTGAGGCTCAAGAAGGTAAAGGAACGCTACCCAGGATATCACACAGTTACTGCGTAGTGATAGAGCGGAGTTTAAAATGAGGTCTCTCTGTTTGCGTAACCCTATCCCAAACCTATGGGTTATAACCTATACAGAGGCTAAGAAAAAAGTCTGACCTAAAGTAGTTTCTACTTTTGCTGGCCGGGCGCTGAAAAAGACAGAGACTGAAAAAGATAGAGACTCAAGTAACAAATGCCAAAACGCCCCACCCATATAGGTTCATTAATATTACAATAAATTAGTAGTCTTGGCTCTTAATTCCTGAGTCAGAGACGTGATTCTCAAAACAGGGCTGAAGGCTGCCCTGAAAAATGCCTCTGTTTTGTTTTTGGGTTTTTTTTCACTTTCCCTGACTTGAAGAAAATTGATACAAACCCAAGTTGCTGAAGCTGCAAGATATATATTTATATGCTTTCTTTATAATGTGTGCCTAAACCTTGTTTTTTTCACTCTGTTAACTTTTCAGAAACTATTAAGAAGAAGAGCGACATGATGCTGGTGGGGGGCAGGGGAGGCAGGGGGGGGCGGGCAGATTAGACCCCGAGCACAGCGATTTTCATGGGAGATCTTCCGTCCTGCTTTGGGCTCCTCTTTGTCTCTCAGGAGCCTGACACAGACAGGGCCTCGGTGACTGTTGGCCTGAAGTTTTGAAGACACCATTAGTAAGAATCTCAGTTTTACATGCTGATGTTAGATGAAGACTCTAGCAAAGATTCTTGGAGGGAACTGGATTTAGTAGCTGGAAAATACTAGGGGCTAGTAGATTCGACTACATTCTTGCACATCGAGCATGGATGTTGGAAGAATCTTGCTTATTGGTATCCCCTCCAAGAAAGGGCCCCTCCTGGGGTACCTGGGTGGCTGAGTCAGTTAAGTAGTTAAGCATCTGACTTTTGCTCAGCTCGTGATCTCATGGCTTAGGAGTTCAAGCCCTGTGTTCAGCTCTGAGCTGACAGCTTGGAGCCTGCTTTGGATTCTGTGTCTCCCTCTCTCTCTGTCCCTCCCATGCTTGCACTTTGTCTCTCTCTCTCTCTCTCTCAAAAATAAATAAACATTAAAAAAGGTTTTCAAGGGGCGCCTGGGTGGCTCAGTCGGCTAAGCGTCCGGCTTCAACATAGGTCATGATCTCACGTTCGTGGGTTCGAGCTCCGTGTCGGGCTCTGTGCTGACAGCGCAGAGCCTGGAGCCTGCTTCACATTCTGTGTCTCCCTCTCTCTCTGACCTTCCCCTATTCCCACTGTCTCTCCCTGTCTCTCAAAAATAAATAAAAGAACATTAAAAAAAATTTTTAAGAAAAGGTTTTTAAAATTTAATAATAATTTTCAAAGGGCCCCTACCTTCTTGCCCCATCTCCACATTCACTGTCCAGTAACACTGGCTGCAGCCTAGCAGCCTTTACCTAAAACAGACGGACTCAAGAGATTGCTTCACTTGGGCCTCTGAACCCCCTCCTCATCTCTGGTCCTCGGCAGGAAGGCCAGAGAGCTCTGTGTTGCATCCACCCCGCTCCCCTGCACCCTTCTGGATGCCACACTTGGCTCCCCAACATATAGTTCATCTCCAAGCCTGTTGTTCCTGACCTCAACCACCCTCAAATCCCGGTAAGTTTTTCCATCCCCACTGCCCCTGCCCTTCTCTGGTCACCCACGTCTCTTCCCCAGCTCCTGCCACAATGCTGGCATGTCTTTTCCGCTGCTGGTCCCGCCGCTTTAATCACCATCCACAGAGCAGCTAACGCAGAAATCTGATTGTGTCATCAGAAACTCTGTGCCCTTAGGACTAAGTCCAATCTCCTCAGCTTGGTCAACCAGGCTTTTACGTGACCCGGAATGCTCCATTCCTACTCGGTGCTGCAGGTCCTTAAACACAAGCTCTGCTTCCTCAGCACCTTCCTATTTCCCATGCCTTCTGCCGGTCTTGCTGAAGCTGCTGTCCCCCCTTCCCGGTCCACACTCCATCCTTCACGGCTCAGCGGCCTGACCTCATGCCACAGCCAGTGTGGTCCCTGTGTGCTGAAACCCTCTCTTCCAACAACAACCCCCTAACATCAAAAGGACGTGTGACACTGACGACCTTTTAAAAACTGATCACATCATTCTACTCCTAAAAACTCTACTTTGCACTTGGGATAAAATTGAAATGTCTCACTGTCTACAAGGCCCTGCTAAATCTAGCCCCTGCCTACCCCTCCAACGTATTCCCATACCCTGTTCTCTCTGATTCACTCTGTTCCAGCGACAGTGACCTTTCTCTTCCCCTCAAAGCACACCCATGTTGTCCCAGCCACAGGGCCTTTGCTCTTGCTGTGGCTTCTGTCTGGAACCCTCTTCTATCAAGCCTACATATGGCTCAGGTTCTAGTCCACGTCACTTTGTCACAGAAGCCTCCCCTGACCACCAACCAAGGTAACACCCCAAATGACTTCTGTTACCTTTGTCGAAAGTATTGCTATCTGAAATTATCTTGTTCCTTCTTTACCAGGCTGTTTACTGTGTCTCCCCAACACAGACAAAATCTCTCTAAGAGCAAGACTCTTCCTCTATTATTCTCAGCTGTTTCTCCAGTGCCTAGAAAACTGTTTGACATTATCAGGTGCTCAGCAAACACGTCTTGAATGCATGAATTGATGAAGGAGAAGAGATGAGGGGGAAAGTTGAGGACTAAGAGAGGTAAGTGACTTCACAAATATATTCCCATCAGTGCTTTGCAGCAGGAGTTTCTTCCAGAAAGTATAAGATCCTCTTGACAACATCACTGAGAGAGAAGGTCACCATGACTGCCTTGCAAAAACACCTCAAGCATAGATACTGTGATTCTTTATGGATAGAAGCACAGAGGTGAGGAGGCTAGAGGAAACTGCCCATATCTGTACAGTTTAATCCATTCACTTGGTCATAGAATGAAGACCCAGAGAGATGAAATGACTTACCCAAGATCCTGTGACTCAGCCGGGGCAGGCCAGACACCAGTCAGGTACAAACGCCAATTCAACATTTTGCTGGCCCCTTTCAGATTCATTTAACAATGAGAGATGAAAAACACCTGAACCATTTATATCTGTTTGGGTTCTGGGTCTGCTAGACTCTCCCCTAAGTGATTCTTTTTCCTACATTCTGGTTA